>NC_051846.1:122331922-122381523 GCF_002237135.1 Teleopsis dalmanni | reverse complement strand
ATATTATTTATATATATTATATTATATTATATTATATTATATATATTATATATATATATTATATTATATATATTATATTATATATATTATATTATATATATTATATTATACATATTATATTATTATATTATATATATTATATATTATATTATATATATTATATATTATATATTATATTATATATATTATATATTATATATTATATTATATATATTATATATTATATATTATATTATATATTATTATAATATATATATTATATTATATATTATTATAATATTATATATTATATTATATATTATTATAATATTATATATTATATTATATATTATTATAATATTATATATATATATTATATTATATTATATTATATTATATTATATTATATTATATTATATTATATTATATTATATTATATTATGTTATACTGTGCACGATAGCCAAACTATACAATTTTTGACTTTAAATAATTTTTCCATAACCCATATGATTTAGTACTTTTTAATATGTACAATTTCTGAGCTGATAAAAATTGAAATCAAGGTTTATTGTTTTAATTCCTCCAATTGTTGATATTCGTCTATATTGTAACGAAATGATAGTGAATCACTCGCGATTTCCCATTTGTTAAAATTGAGTTCCTCAATTTTTTGTCAAAACTTGTTGATCTTTATTTTGTATATTTTCAACGCAGTGAACGTGTTTGATCCCAAATCTCCTTGGACATTCTCCAATAGTCGTTTTAATGATAATTTCATTCCCATTTGCTTGTTAATGAGACGTGAAATTTCTGTTTGTTTAAATGATTGCGACTTCTTGCCATGATTTGCTTTAACACTGAATTCCTATAGTTGCTGAGTGAATCGAGCAGTGTAGCTGTTAAGTCATTTGCCAATAATTATTTTTATGTAGAATATATATTCTTTTGTAATATTATTATATAAAGTATTATTATTTATAATATTTTAATTTTAATCGTGATTTTTATTATATAAAACGTTATTGCTGGTAATCTTTAATAGTGAAATGCATTGAATTAATGTTAAAACATTAAGCTCTATTCACCACTTGCGAACTTCAATTGATAAAAGCTCGTTGATAATTAATTACATGGCATCGCTTGCTTTTGTCTTTTTCAAAATACGGTTGAGCAATGCACTTTTGCTCATTTTTAATTTCTTCTGGTTTTACAATGCTACCCAAAGACGGTTCGGTTGAGGTGCGCAAGTGGCAAAAGTAACTAGTGAATTTTTTATGGATAATAATGTTTGTAAATATTAAAATAATAAGTCCCGTTTATTTTATTAAACTTTTAAAAAATATTAAAAGTTCTTCAGTAGCATTCTGCTAAATCTTTAGTTTTTAAATAATCCTCATTAGTAAAATGTTCACGAGTGACTTTGACATCTGACAATTCCCTGATACAGTTGTCATTTTCTTTGAATTCAGACCATAAATTGATTAAACGTTTTTTACGTTCTTCAAAGTAAGCCTTGTTCAATTTCCTTCCTTTTAGATCCTTTTTGAAATTCGAAATCAATTCCTGGATCAGTTGACCTAGTTGCTGTTGTTAGAGAACTAACTCCTCGAAACTTTCCATATTTGTTTTCAGCAAGTCAGGTAATTTTGATGCTTGCAGCTCACACTGTTGTAATCTAGCTATGGTTTTGTTTTTTAATCTGCTTGAAGCTCACACTGCTGTGCACTTGCTTCGATATCTTAGTGAAGTGGTACGTGATCTTTGATCTTTGATCACGTCCTTGATCTACGTCGACCACGTCGGGGTCATCAAATTTTATGTATATTTGAAAAGCATTAATTCTTTTAGTATTCAATAAGCAATAAGCACTTTAACTTATTGAATATTGCTTATTGGTTACACATTAATCACTTGAAACTTACTCTATATAAAGCAGAATCAGATTTTTAACAAGAAACAAAGAAGAGACTTTATTGATGGATTAATTTCTTTATTGTTTCAATTTCTTTTATATAATTTTCTGTACAAAAATTTTATCAATATTAATAATACCTCAGCAACAAATTAATTGGAACACTATTAACAGTGCATAATGCAACTTTGGATATTTCACCGTTGTTGCTTAAAACATGGATTTAATGACACAATTTAGCAATGTGAAATAGTTTTTTTGTATTTTATATTAATGCTTAAATTCGACCTTAACACGAAGAGTTTCTGGGTTTTGTAGTTACTGAAAAAGGTATAAAAATATGTCCAGAAAATGTTAAGAGTATTTTTAACTATAAAATGCCTACGACATTGAGAGCGCTATGTTCGTTTGTGGGTTTGTCTAGGTTTTATAGAAAAATTATCAGTAACTATGACAGACTAGCTAAGCCCCTAACAAAATAACTTCGTGGTGAAAATGGCCACATAGGTATTAGATATTCGAAACAAACTAAGATAACATTAGATTGTGAAGCTTTAACATCCTTCAACATCCTGAGTATAGCAAGGCTTTTGAGTTAACAACTCATACTTCGGCTGTTGCTTTGGGAGCAGTATTATCTAAAAACGGTAAACCTATAACAATGGTGTCTAGAACCTTATCCTAGAGTGAGGAAAACTATGCTATAAATGAGCGAGAGTTTCCTGCAATAGTTTGAGATCTTCAAGCATTGTGCTATTACCTGTACAGTGTTAAAAATATAAAAATATTCTCAAACCACCACTAGAATATAAGTGATATTCTTTATATCGGATAAAAATTCAAATTCAAAGATGAAACGGTGACGCTGAAAAATCGCACCAAAATTTTTTTATAAACCGGGAAAAGGAAATAAAGTAGCAGATACATTCTCAAGTCAATATGTCAACCAAATTTCAGCCGATGGCCAAACCATCCATAGTGAAATATCACTTTCTAACACCATTAAACAACACAGTATCATGTAAATCAATTCAAAAATCAATTGATTATATGAGAAACTGAGACCTTCAACAAAAATATAAAAATTTTATTTAAAAAAGTTATTCGTCACACAACAAATTACTATGATATAAAAAATCTGATGAACTGTTTCAATGTAACCATAAATACTAATGTAACTAACGCTATGTGTTGCGACTTGCCACCATTGGCAAAATTTCAAAATGATCTTATCGCAGCATTCACGGGTACTTAATTAATTTACACAAAAAACATGTAATCCACTTAGTTAATAAGAATGATCAACTTGAAGTAATATCTACAACACATAACCGCGCTCATAGATCCTTACAAGAAAACTTTAATAAAATTATAGGAGAATATTATTTCCATAATATGAAAGAAATGATAAAATCAGTTATCGAAAATTGCAAATTATGTTTAGAAAATGAATATCAGTGAAAACTTCTAAAACCAGAAATTGGTAAGTCACCTATTCCAAATAGACTGGGCTAGATTCTTCACTTGGATATCGCTATTACAGATAGCCAACTCTTCCTAACGCCAATGGACACATTTTCAAAATTTGCCATTGTCTATTCCTTCTAGATCAATCATAGATGTAAAGAATGTCTTATTGGAAATCTTAACAATATTTCCAAATGTAAAAGCTATTGTCACGGACAATGAAAAAGCTTTTCATTCTAACATACTGAGCTCATTTGTAAGAGATAATTATTCGATTGAGCAATTCTTTATTTCAACTCTTCATAGTAAGAGCAACGTCCAAATTGAGATATTTCACTAAACGTTAATAGAAATAAAATGCATAAAAGTGTTAAAGCACAGTAACATATAAACGAATCCAGAGGCTTGATACATCTAGCGACACTGAAATATAATAACACCATCCACTCGGTTATAGGTGCTAAACCAGTGGACGTACTTTATAACTGGCCATCAGAAAATATAATAAAAATAAAGAATAAACTTATTTTAGCACAGGAAAGAACCTTAAAAAAGTTGAATGCAAATAGAATACCTAGGACATACGAACCTGGTGAGATTATTCACGACGTAACAAAAGACTAGGAAATAAGTTTAACCAGTTCCACTTCTACAAACAATGTAATCCCTGACAGGGTAGAAGTTTTATTTCAATTATACCAAAATAGAAATAACAGAAGTAAGACAAATTTAAACAGGATTGTTCTATCTACAGTATTAGCAAAACAATAATATAACTAACCCCTTAATTTTAGATGATTCAGAATTAAATAAAATCATTTCAATTGAAAATTTCCCTATAAGTGTAGAAAGCCTACTTAGTGCTGCAAAATTAAAAATCCTACAGAATACTGATATAATTTATTATGTTTTAAGCAATCCAAAAATTTTTAAATTTTGTAACTATATTAATATTTACCCTGTTATCAAAAATAGTACTATAATTAAGTTATCTGTTAACGAATCATTATGCTGTTACATTACCAATATAGAATTGTATTTATACGGCAACAGCCTTTATATGTCAAGCTCACCTTTCGCAACTACTTAATAACAATACAGCTACATGTCCAACCGAATCATCCTGTCACTTAACTTAAATTCAACAAGTATCAGATGGCGTAGTTATTTTAAACGACGTATATTATGAAATTATGAGGCCATATCGACAACACAAAGCATATCAACACATTGAAAGAAAAAATGACCAAACAAAAGATGTTTTGATTCATTTCAATACCAATAACAGCAATCCTGATTGTTTTCATTGCAATAATCTTTATAAAAAAAAAGATAGTTCAACAATAAAGGAACAGAAGCGAGGACGCTTCAACTTAAAAAGGGGGACAGTTAACCAGTGTTGACCATGCGTCGGCATAAATATGTAACTATAATGTCAGAGACCCACTCCATGCGCACATCAAAAATTGTCGCTTAATGCAGCAACATATTATGCAACAGTGAATTTCATTGCGGTGCAAAGAACTTGAGGCAAGCGCGTGTTGACATTGTTGTTGTATGCAATTAATAAATAAAAATAAGTTTATAAAATAAGCAAAATAACTTGTAAGTGCAGTGCACAAGCCAATATTAATTCAATAAAGAAATTTAGATATAATTCTCAATCGAAAGCGGAAGGTCGTTTTATTTAAACGCTCCGCCAACTCGATATTAATAACTTATACAAGCGTTTAATTTAACATACCTCTACAAGCTAAATGTAAAATTGATTAAAAATAACGATGGATTACATATGTTGATGCTTAGCTTTATCAGTTTCAATATTTAATCATTAATATGTTCTACAAAGAAAAATTAGAAATTATTTCCCAGTTTTTGTCAAGATCGTTTTTTGTCTCGTTTGTAAAATAAGAATCAATTTATTATATATTACTGTACTGGTCCTGCATATATAACATAGGCATTTTTTTGATATAATATTTTTTCAATATAAAATATTTTTCTTTTATGTTATACCGAAAGTTTCATTCGATATAATTTGTTCGGCTGTGATTCGTGCGTTACCGAACGCTTGCGCAACGTCCGAAAAAACGACTGAGTAATATTGTTTCGTCTTGTATGTTTAAAGTATCTCTCCTACGATTTTGTAAACTTGCGCTGTAATTAATATTCACATATTTCCAACCTACATAGATTCAATATAAACAACAACAACATTATACTAATAAATTCAAAAGACATTTTAGTTACACATCACAATACACTATTATTAACACGCAACAATTTTAATATAATCTTAAATCAAATAGATTAATTTTATTTAATTTATATATTATATTAAAATAACTCACAAGTAACATACCACATTTGCATTGGTAGCACACGGAATATATCTGAAATTACTATTACATTTAACAAAAAAATAACGAAATGTATTTAAATAAGTGAGAAATAAGGTGTGTATAACCTTATTTATTCACTATTTATATATTTATTTTAGTTTTTCTTGTTTGTTTTATTAACTTTTTTTATTATTTATTAATAAATAAATATAAATATTATATTTTATAATAATAACTACACCGGTACTATATAAAAAAAACGCGTTTGTAAACAAGACAAGAAATGTCAAAGGATGAAAGCTTTTAATACAAAGCATGGTGAATTCAAAAACACACGAAAACACAAAACACAGAAATTACACCCAGGCGAACAACAGCAACAAAAGACAACAAGTATCAAAAATACCAACGGCAAATGTACCGATGCGCTACAGGAAAAGCTTCGGTCGTTTGAATATAAATAAACGCGCATTGTACAAGCAGGGGCACTTGTTGGGAAACTCTCAAAGGTAGTAATACGTCTTTGTGAAACAAGGAAATAGAAATTTGACTAGTAGCTTTGTATAACGTCAAGGTAGTACATACGTCTTGACCGGTAGTCGTGTATAGCGTCAAGGTAGTACATACGTCTTGACTAGAAGTCTTGTATAGCGTCAAGGTAGTACTTACGTCTTGACTAGTAGTCTAATATAGCGTCAAGGTAGTACATACGTCTTGACTAGTCGTCTGGTATAACGTCAAGCCAACAATGTTTTCTCCTACCATAAGGATTCGCAAGAGGAATGTGATCTGCTCTTGAACATAAATATAACGCCTAGACAACGGCTAAGTATACCTCAACATCATCAACGATAAAAAGTGTGTCGTTACAAACAACAATCGGAAAAATCATCGAAGCACGATTATTCCAAATAATAATAGTCATCAACTTAGCAAACCAGGATTATATTATAATTATATTAGATTCTAAAACCTTATTTTATTTTAAATTCTCCTTAATAAATAATTGAATTACTACATCACATTATCTTTGACTTCCAAAAATAAAAATTACATTGCAACGACTCCTGGACAACGGCTAGGTATACCTCAGCATCATCAACGACAAAAAGTGTGTAGTTACATGTTTATGGATTATAATGCATAGTTTGTGAATTTGGCTAATATATTTTTTTTTCCATTATTTGCAATTGCCCTGGTGTCATTATCTCTACAAAGACGCTTTTTAAATTACATTTTTCTCTGAAAAGGATTATTAAAAAAGATGTGAGATTTTCTGAAGTTGTTGCTTCAATTCTCATTCGAAGAACTTTATGGTTGCAATATTTTTTAAGTCAGATTTAATGCACCTTTAAATCTTACATTTAGTCGATATCTTACATTTACATTATATATTTATCAATATCAATGTATGTAAGATCTTAGTGATATATTAATTTCAAAGTTCGTTTTTTACACGCATTTTCATTTTCACCAGACAAGGAATTTTGGCGCATTGTTTTAATTTGATCAAAGAAACAGTCATATAAAATAATGATTCTGATATCTGAGTTGAATTCTGTAATAACTATGTCTAGTTGTCTGTAACACTTCGTTCAATAATGTGTGTGACTGACACATAGATGGCGGCACTAACACTAAATAAATATTTTTTTTCGAAAGTGGCAACCTTTTTAGGCTTACTGTCAAAATCATATGTTAATCCGACCATTTGTTTACAAGTTACAGTGCTTTAAGTGACGCTACTTTGAGTTTTCAAAAAAAATGAATTCAAAGCAATTCCGTGTGCTGATTTATCATTGTTTCTTAATGAAAAAAATACTGTTCAATGCCAGGAATGGCTTGAAAAACATTATTCGGACTCTGGTCCATCAAAAAGAAGCATTTGTTATTGGTATGGCGAATTCAAACGTGGTCGTACAGACACCGATGACATTCCATCTACTGGACGGCCAAATGACGCTGTTATTCCGGAAAACGTTGAAAAAACACTGAAAATCATTATGTCCGACCGTAAAGTGAAAGTGAAGGAGATTCCTGACATTCTACAGATATCAGCAGCCAGTGTACACACCATAATACACAAACATTTGGGTATGAAAAAGGTGTTTTCCAAATGGGTGCCGCGTTTGCTCACACCGGAGCAAAAACAACAACGAATCGATGATTCAAAGAGCTGTTTATACATGTTTACGCGGAATAAGTCGGAGTTTTTGCATCGGTACATCACGATGGATGAAACATGGATCCATCATTTCATTCCAGAGTCGGCAGTCTGCTGAGTGGCATGCAGCCGGTGAAAGCCGCCCAAAGTGACCAAAGACGCAGCAGTTGGCTGGCAAGGTTATGGCGTCTGTATTTTGAAATGCGCATGGAATAATATTCATCGACTATCTCCACAAAGGGAAGACCATCAACAGCGACTATTATATAGCGTTATTGGAGCGTTTGAAAAACGAAATCGCAAAGAAACGGCCTCATATGGCGAAGAAAACAGTTTTGTTCCACCAAGACAATGCATCGTGTCACAAGTCGATGAAAACGATAACAAAATTGAACGAATTGAGCTACGAATTGTTGCCGCACCCACCGTATTCTCGAGATCTGGCCACCAGCGACTACTGGCACTTCGCAGACCTCAAAAAGATGCTCCGTTGATGAATAAAAACGAATTTTGGCAAAAAAATGTGTTTTAATTAGTTAGTCACACACATTCTTGAACGAAGTATTAAGACAGTATGTAAATGAATTGATTAAAATGACTCGGAAGCAGATACAGGTTGCCTGCTGAGTTGCTTTACTTTCCAGTTTATGTGTCCTGATAATCCACGGTAGCTAGAAATTTGTTTGTAAGTATTTCGTAAAACATTTAAAATTTTTCTTATTAGAGCATGAGATCAGCAACGTCTTGAGTATACGACATTTATCAATAGCATTTACTCATTCGAATCAATAAAGATTCTTTTCATTTTTGCACTTGTACTATTAAATCATAGCTCAATCATCACAGTACTAATGCATAAGACACACCTTATCCATCTATTGTATATACAAATTGCATATATAATTAAACAAATATTTTTCGTAAAATAAATATTACGTAACTTATTCTCATTAAACTAAATGTTAGTAAACTTTTATTATATATAAATTTTATCCTTTAATTCGTATGAGGAATATAGAGCCGTAACAAATAATTCCCATTGGTTACTATCTGACGCCGAACTCTTAACTTTGCTCCAAGTCTTCTAAGGCCTTGGGGGTTATAATTTAGTACTTGTCTAGTAATATCGTCGGCAAGTCCGCGGTGTACGGTGTTGCTTAGTACGCTGTACTAAGCCACAGTACGCTGCCGACAGAAGTGTTTCAACTTTCAGATCTATATAAAAACATGGTATTTACATTCGTGTTGAAAAATCTTAATTTAGTGCAGAGCGAGATGTTCGACGATCTTCACAATTTACTAAACATACCAAAGGCTTGTTTTGTTTCTGTTAGGCGGTATTCAATATCGCGTTGACTTCCACCAACCTTCGCAATATAACGCCTAAGTAGCAATAACTTGAATGACGTCTTGGATGTTCATGTCCACCACAACAAAGCTGAGCGAGATGAAGCTGTTTAGCCTAGTCGACTTAGTCCGGCCGCTCTTGTTTGCAACTCGATTTTCTATAATCTTTCTTGAAACTGTTCAAAATTGTGTGATATTAGACAGAAGGTGTGAGCGGAGTCTAGGTCGCAAAGCTTCTTCTGCAGACCGAGAGAAATTCTCCACTCTCCGCTGGTCTCGTCTGATATTATGCTATAAATAACGATATTAAACAGGAGATATAAACGATATTAAAATACAGCCTTGCCGCACACCAGATTTGACATTAATACGTCCACTCACGCATCTTGCGTGTATCACTTTTAATAACACATAAATAAAAGTTCTCTCTTGGTATTTCACCTTTTTCTTTTTAAAAACATACATTTATTTATTGCATCTTCTCTTAAAATGAGACTAACAATAAGTTGTAAAATCTTATAACTAATTACATAATGTTACAAATTTTTATTTTAACTATACATTGTAAAAAATAAAATAAGTAAACCTTATATCACGAACCTCACTTAGATTAATGGGTTAAATTCCATTTTAGTGAATGTTAGGTGGTTTCTTAAGAAAGTGGTTCAACTTTAACAGATTACTAAAAAGAAAGGTGCGGTTTTTACTTCAAGCTGTTGAATATTAATTAACGGATGGACGGTCAGCTCTTTTTAGACGGGAAGTAATGGATAGAAGTGCGAGATTTCTTGCTAAGGGATTAACATGCTCTGTCAGCCTTTTATTGTATTTTTTTCTTATATTGTCAAATTCAGCTTTAACTAGGGGAATTCGTAGATCTCGGTGTATACTTTCATTCCTACTATACCATGGGGCACCAGTGATAATTCTTAGTATTTTTGACTCAGCTCTTTGTATAATTTCAATATTTGAAGCACTAGCATTGCCAAATAGCTGGATACCATAAGTCCATATTGGTTTTATGATGCTGTTATACAAGAGTACTTTATACTCTAGGCACAGGGAAGATCTGCTATTAATGAGCCAATGCAACTTAGAGGCTTGGAGCTTCATCTGAATTTTTTTGGCTTCAATATGTGTGCGCCAAGTTAGTCGTCTGTCTAGGTGGATACCTAAGTACGTTATTATCTGTTTGTGGTATGGGAATGTTATTTAGTAAAATTGTTGGAGATGTACTCCGATTTAAGGTAAAAATGACGTGTCTACATTTTAGTTCGTTAATTTTAATTCGTCATTTTGACAACCATTTCTCCACCCGATATAAGTGAGATTGAAGTTGGTTTGAAGCTAGCACAGCGTTTCTGTTTCGGCATAAAATTGCCGTATCATCGGCAAACGTTGTGGTGATAACTGAACTACTTATCGGGATATCAGATGTGTAAAGTAGATACAATATAGTGCCAAGAACACTTCCTTGTGGAACGCCAGCTTCTATTGGGAAATTATTAGAAGTATAAGATTTGCATTTCACTTTAAAGCTTCTATTATGCAGATACGATTCTAAAACTGAGTGGACATTTGCAGGTAATGAACAGCGTATCTTATATATGAGTCCATTATGCCATACTTTATCAAATGCTTGTTTAACATCGAGGAATACCGCGGAACAATATTCTCTGAGCTCAAATGCGTGTCTTATTTCATTCGTTATATCGATTCACTTGCTCAATAGTTCCATGTTTTTCCCTAAAACCAAACTGGTGGGACGGTATTAAGTTTTGAACGTCAAGGAACGGTTTTAGCTTTAAAAGCAGTGCTCTTTCAAAGAGTTTAGAAAGGCATGGCAGTAAGCTTATTGGCCTGTATGAAGAGGCAAGCGTGGGGTCTTTACCTGATTTATGAATCATAATAATCATGGATGTTTTCCACTCTGTTGGATAAATGCCAAATTTAATTATGGCATTAAAAAGTCTTGTGATAAAATTTATGGCCAAAAGGGGTAAGTTTTTTATCATGATGGGTGAGATATTATCATATCCCGGTGCTTTTTAGCAATCTAACTTGTTTGTGATTATTTGAACAAGATCATTGGCCGTGATATTCATGTCAATAGATTGTGCTGGTGGATCTTGAGTGGGAAAGTCATATTGTCCTGTTGCAGGATTTGGTTGGAACACCTCTTTTAGGTAATCAGCAAAAACGTTAGATTTTTCACACACTTCGCGCCCAGTTTCCAAGAGAGTTCTAATTGGAGAATCAGAGTCTGTGGGAGAATTTATACCTTTGCTAACATTCCACACGGATAAATGGTTTTTGTCATTTGGACATAGGTTTTGAATATAATTACATTGCCTGACTTAGGTTTCCTTGCTTAATGCAGATCTAAGTCTCCTTTGGGCTTCCTTAAATAAGTTTTGCGCTAAAGGGGACCTAGATTTTTGCCATTCACGCCTTAATCTACGTTTTTGTAAAACTAAATTCTCTATGTCACTATTTGTAAGTACTCTATTGAATCTGTAAATTTTATTGCCTTTAGGGGTGGAGTTTTCTGCTGCTGAAATCAGAATTGAGTTTAAAACCGAGGTTGCGTCCTCAATATGAGACTTACACTTTATCTTGTAATTTGTGTGTATGTGTGAGTTAATATACTTTTTATATTTGAGCCAGTTTGTTCAAGGACTTGTAAGGCTGTAGAAACAGTCATATAACTGAGGACCATCAAGTAAGCAAAATGTAACTGGAGAATGGTCAGAAGACAAATCGCAGCTAGTGTATGTTGAGATATTTGGTCTGGTATTTTATTGTTATCAGCAGGCCAATATGTTGGCTGCCCAGGAGAGATTACGTCTAGTGCATTTTTTCTATTTACAATTGAATTGTAGAGCTGTTTTCCTTTTGGATTACAGAGTCGTGAACCCCAATACGTGTGCTTGGCGTTGTACTTATACGTGCTTGGTATTTTACTTAACTTAAAAAATTTATATTTTACACAGCCGAATGTTTTCAGGCAGTTTAAAATATTTAATTTATAAATTTGGTATACGAATAGTAGAAAGAAAATTATGTAACTAGATATTTACCTTTTTATCAAGTTTTTACACCTATTCTAAGTCTAATATATAAAGTTAAGTACTTACTTTGAATCTCCTGGCACGCTTTTGATTTGGCCCTGTTAGATTTAATCCACACGAATTGCAGCGTAAACATTCTTCGTGATAGTGGTTATTATCATATAAGGGTGATGGTTCTTAAAATGAAAATATTTCAAATTGACGTTAAAAATTTTTATACACCATATACCTACTAAAACAAAACAAGTATAAATTAAAAAAATTAAATTGGGTAAGGGTTTTTGAAATGCGGAGCATCATGAAAAATATTTTATTTAAATTATTTAAATATTGAGTGTTTGTCAGCTAAAAAGAGTACCATTTTTAAGAGAACAAGTAAAAAGGTTTAAATTACCGAAAACGTAGAGCCACTTTTTAGATATGTGACCGGACAGTGCATAGATAATGCGTTATGTCTTAGTTTATTTTATTTCTTTTTTCAAACAATCAGTATTTTCTTGATGCATTACATTTCACCTATTTTTCTGTTTTAGGGAAGCAACTCGCATTGAATTTTTTTTAAAGCTTTCAGATCAATTCGAACAGAAAGAAGAGTCTGTAACGGGCTTACCGGCCTTCTATAATATTTCAGCTGAGATACATTTTGAATTATACCAGAGTTCATTACAAAAAAGAAAGCCAATCGTATTCTCAGGTGACTTTGATTCAGGGTTTGAATTGCTGTTACTAATTGCATTGCTTGCATAATTGATATTACATTGCACAAGAAAATGAAATAAGAATATGCATTAGCAATAGCAAAAAAACCAAACTGGTTTCATTTTGATTGCTTGCTAATAGTCGATTTTACATATCTGACTATTATGCGTTTGGAATATATGCAACGTTCTCGCTTATGCGTTAGCTGCTTTTGTTTTGCTTTATGCGAATGTGTATAGATTTTCTCAATTGTTTTTGTTTTAAGGGAATTTGTACACATTACTGTTCTGTTGGTTTTGTGCATTGAATAAAGTTATGCAAAATTGTAAACAATGTATGTGTGCACAATTTGCATGAAAATAATATAATTTTATCTGTAATTAAATTGTGCCTACATTTATGTTTTAAAAATTAGTTTTATATCTAAATACGATTTAATAGTTATTGTTAAGACATTTACCAATTTATTATTTTGATTTATTTACACAATTTGAACTAATGTTAAATACTAATCTCTGTTCAACACTTGCGCACTTCAACCGATATAAATTCATCTTAAATTAACTACATGGCAACGCTTGCCTTTACCGTTTTCTTGTAACACGGTTGTGCAATGCACTTTTGCTCTTGGTTTCTTTCTTCTTATTTTACTCGCGAATAAAGACGGTCGTTTCGGTGAAGTGCGCAAGTGGCAATTAAAATTAGTAAATTATTTTTTAATAAAACAGAAATAGTGAAATAATAGATCCCGTGTTTTTTATTTTAAAATAACAAAACTTTAAAAACTATTAAAGTTTCTTCATGGCGCCCGAGCAGGGACTACTTTAAAGTGTTTCTTTTTTTTTGTAATCTGTTTTTTATTGTGAGTGTTTCTTGTTTGTAAATTAAGTTCACATTGCCAAGCTGTCCACGTTTATCTTTCTTATTAATAAACGGTACTGGCACAGCTATCCAAAGCCGCAACGGTGCTTCGCGGACCACGTTTATTGTTGTTCCTTATTCAACAAACGGTACCGGTACCGGTACCTTAACCTAATTTCAACGGTTTACTGCTCCACCACCACCGCTGCCCAAAGCCGCAACTGTGCATCGCGGACCACGTTTATTTCCTCATTCAATAAACGGTACTGGTACCGCAACCTAATTTCACCGGTTCGCTGCTTCACCACCACAGCTGCCCCAAAGCTGCAACGGTGCTTTACGGACCACGTTTATTCTTTAAATAAACGGCACTGGTACCATCACAATTTCATCAGCTTGCTGTTTCACCAACATCGCTGCTCATTAAAATTCTCCAATCAATGCAATTGATTGTTGCTGCAATTGGAAACCGAAGGATCGCCAGGTAATAAAAGTGTAGATGAGGCACAGTGCTTAAATAACATTTAATTATTGCGGTAACAAATCACCGCAAGCTTAACATTTTTTCTTCATCATAGCATCCTAACAGCACTACCAACTGCACTCTCAAGGGTAGATACCTTGATCCATAATCGAGAAGCAGTAGTTGCTGACATATTAAGGTTAAAGGCAAACTTACTTGAAGGCAATGTTGCAAAAAGTCCTAGTGAGCTAGAGTGTAGATTGGAAATACTTGACTCGTACATTGACAAAGCGATGCAATACCAGAGCAAAATATTTGATCTGGATCCTACTGACGACTACAGGGCTGTTTTAGAAGATGTCTGTGTTTCAACCAAATCCTTATTTTTACAAAAGTTGAAAAAACATCGCATTGGTAGCGCCCCTGCAATCTCGCATCACTGTGGTCGACCGCAATCGAAGTTACCAAGCATGCGATTACCAAAGTTTAGTGGCAAATACTGCGATTATAAAAATTTTATTAGTTTGTTTGAAAGCCTTGTTCATAGTGATGAAACTCTTACGGACATTGAAAAATTCAACCATTTACTATCATGCTTGTCAGAGGAAGCTTTTGGTACTGTGAAGGCCTTTCAAGTTACTGAGAGAAATTACCCAAAAGCGTTAGCCAGTCTAAAGAAGGTGTACGACAACAATTGTCTCATTTTTTCCGACAACATTAGTAAGCTTTTCGTAATTCCAGTAATTCACAAACCGTCTGCTGCATCTTTGCGCACTACAATTGACACTGTGTCTGTCATCTATGATTCCCTTCTTTCAATAGGAGATGATAAGAATATCACCAATGCAATTCTTATTCATTTAGTCATGCAAAAGGTAGATTCAATCACAAAATCAAAATGGTAAGAACAGCTGGATTATAACACTCTGCCATAATGGAGTGACTGTGAAGCAGCGCTTAATAAAAGGTTCCAACATCTATCAGCGGACGAGACCTCTTCTACAAAGTACAAAAAATCAGTGCCAGAGTGTGACCAAAAACCCAGTGTTAAACGGGACAAACGCAACTCTAAATCCTCTTTTGTCTGCAACAAGCTGAATCAATCCAATGAGCCAAATGTTTATATTGTATGTCTAATAGCCAAATGATAACGAAGTGTACAGCATTTGCTGAATTGCTTGTGTCACAACGGTTCGACACAGTCAAGGCAATTCCAGCTTGCATAAACTGTTTAAAAAAAGGTAAATCATCACGTTGCAGAGTGTGTGTGGGACAACATCACACACTACTGCACAAATACACTCCAATCATCCCTCATGCAACTGTAAGTTCTGATTCCGATCGCGCATTTGTAAATCATAGTGCTCATAGTGTAAGTCATAGAGCAACTTTGGAGAGTATCGAACAGCCAGAGCCTTACTTGGCTCCGGTTCTCAAACAAATTTCATGACCGAGGAACTTGCACAACTGTTGCTGTTAAGAAGGGAAGATGGATGCCTTAATTTAATTGGAATTGGTAAGATAAATACCACAATAAAGCATAAGTTACATTCTACTGTGAGATCGCGAGTCAATTCTCATGAATTCTCAGCCGATTTTTGGGTATTGCGAACAATATCCACCTACCAACCAAATCATAATATCCCTACCGCCAGTTGGAAGATTCCGGCAAACATTGAGCTTGCTGATCCATATTTCTACAAGTCACAAAGAATTGATCTTCTTCTTGGTGCTGAAACGTTTTTCGAACTTTTATCAGTAGGACAAATGAAACAAAGTCCGAATCTCCCCTCGCTGCAGAAAACATTACTCGGCTGGACTATGTCTGGGTAATATCAAAGCAATAGAAATATTGAACCCCATGCTAATGCCTTAACTGTTTCACAAAATGATGACACTGTAGTTAGTTCATTGTTGCAAAAATTTTGGGAACTTGAAGAACTTCCCAATAGTGCAAAAACCGCCACGCTCACACCTGAGCACAAACTTTGCGAGGATAAATTCTTGTCGTTAGTGCAACGCTTACCATCGGGGCGATTCAAAGTTTCACTTTCTTTCAAGTCTGATTCCAGAACCTTGGGCTGTCATTTGAGACAGCTAAGCGTCGTTTCTTGTCGCTAGAGCGCAGACTGTCTAAAGATGCTGCTCTGCATGATTTATATATGGACTTTATGAAGGAATATGTAAATCTAGGTCACATGACTTTATCAACTCGTAACTTCTCTGTATCTCCCCACTACTTCATACCACATCAGTGCGTATTAAGACCACAAAGTACATCAACAAAACTTCGTGTAGTCTTCGATGCTTCTTCGAGAACATCAACTCAACTGTTATTAAACGACATATTACTGGTGGGTCCGACGATACAAGAGGAATTATACAAAACGTTACTCCGTTTCCGCATGCTTAAATACTGCTGACATTACTAAAATGTACCGTCAAGTTTTGATTGACGATGCAGATCGCGACTTTCAACTCATTCTGTGGAGGGAAAGTCCAAACGAAGAATTGAAGACGTACCAATTGAACACTGTAACATACGGAACATCGTCTGCACCGCAACTCGATGTTTACGCCATCTAAGTGATCTTAATCAATCATTGCTTCCAATTGGTTCCAATGTTATTCGAACCGATTTCTATGTTGATGACTTGCTGACAGTTACAGATTCATTTAATGAACTCGAAATAATTCGAAGGCAAGTCACACAAATTCTGGACACAGCTGGGTTCCAGTTAGCTAAATGGTTCTCAAACCACTTTACCTATCAGGACAATAAACAGCTGAAAAAATCATTGAATATAACCGATATTGATACAACGAAAGCACTAGGCATACAGTGGCATACCACAAAAGATGGTTTCAGTTGGACGACACCTATTTAAATTTACGTGCAACAAAAAAAAAATATCTTATCGATATCAGCTCGTCTATTCGACCCCCTTGGATTATTGTGCCCAATTGTTGTGAAAGCAAAGATTTTATTGCAAGAACTGTGGTTACAGAAACTCGACTGAGACGAATCCATACCCATGCATCTTGACACTGCTTGGCAAGACTTAAGAATGACTTGAAACAGTTAAATTTAATTTCAATTCCGCGATATGTTAATTTGCATTTTAATGTTAAATGCCAAATTCATGGTTTCGCTAATGCATCAGTGCGAGCATATGGTTGCTGTCTATACGTAAGATGTGAGACGTCAAATGGTTTCAAGTGTGAGTTGCTTACTGCTAAATCAAAAGTTGCTCCTCTGAAAACCCAATCTTTACCTCGATTAGAGTTATGCGCTGCATATTTGTTTGCTAAGTTGTGGAATAGAATCCGTTTAATGTTCCATCACAACATCGACGAGGTAACTTTTTGGACCGATTCATCGATCACACTACACTGGATCAAAACGCATCCGTCTACACTTTCAACATTCGTGGCAAACAGGGTTTCAGAGATACAAGAATGGTCAACTAGTATAACGTGGCGACACGAGCAGTCACAGCACAATCCAACTGACATAGTATCCAGAGGATGTAACGTTACTGAACTAGTCAGTTCAATTTGGCAAACTGGGCCTGAATACCTGTCACAAGATGTTACCAAGTGGCCAATTAAAATAGCGCCAATACTCACTTTGGAGCAAGAATCTCTGGAAACAAGAAAAACAAGAGCTGTGTTTATCGTATCGGAAGAACCCTCAAACGCAATTTTGAACGTAGTCGCTGCTCAGTCATCATACATGAAGCTCATGCGAATTGTTGCGTATATACTCCGATTCATAAATCGCGCTAGGAAATGTCAAGAAGAGATATCACTAATCCCAAGTGTAAAACAATTAAATAGCGCTTTCTTAAAGGTCGTAGAACAGATTCAGAAAGATGCATTTCAAGATGAGATATATGCACTGATGAAGAAACAGCTGTTAAAACCAGGCATGCAGAAACTTACTCCATTCCTGCACAATACAAATTGTGGCCCCAATAAAGTAACACTGTTACGCGTGGGAGGCCGGTCGCTCAATGCCCCAATTAGCTATGATTCCAAGTTTCCACTCCTCATGCCAAAAAATCGCCATTATATTAATATCTACTTAAGGCATCTACACTTGAACATTTGTCATGCCGGTCCCAAGGCGTTAGGGTCAATTTTGCTGCAAAAGATATGGCTTGTTAACGCGAAAGCAGCTTGCAGTAAAACTGTAAGAAGTTGCATACATTGCTTTCGCTATAAACCGAAACTTCTGACTCAAATAATGGGAAATTTGCCAATTGATCAAGTCACAGCAACGCGTCCTTTTTTAATTTCAGGTGTTGATTTTTGTGGTCCCATGTATACAACATTAAAAATACGTGGTCGACCACCAGTCAAAACATACATTGCCATTTTCGTTTGCTTCACGTCTAAAGCTGTACATTTTGAACCAGTCTCTGATTTAACTTCTAATTGTTTTATTCTTTGTCTTAAAAGGTTCGTTGGACGGAGAGGACTGCCAGAGCGAATTTACTGCGACAACGCCACGAACTTCGTGGGAGCCTGCCGAGAGCTGAAAGAGCTGCAACAAATGTTCAAAATACAGAAAGACCAGCTGGTATCATATGCTGCACAAGAGGGAATCGAGTTTGTCTTCATACCTCCTCGCGCACCACATTTCGGAGAATTGTGGGAAGCCGCCGTCAAGTCCGTGAAACATCTATTACTACAAACAGCGGGCAGCGCAATGCTAACCAACGAGGAACTGCAAACATTGGTAATTCAGGTGGAAGCCGTTCTTAATTCAAGACCAATCGAAGCTCTCAGTCAAGATCCAAACGACGGTCAAGCACTAACACCAGCACACCTACTAATAGGGGATTCTTTGCGCACGCTGCCGCAAGAATCAGCGCTCGACGTGCAAAACAGCAATCTGAATTATGCGCAGAGATGGCGGCTGCTATGCGAGCTCAAACGTAAATTCTGGCGGGCCTGGTCCAAGGACTATATCCTCAACTTGCACACAAAAATCAAATGGATCTTGGATCAGCCAAACGTAGCAGTCGGCCGTCTCGTCGTTGTCCACGAAGACAATCTTCGCCCTCACCAATGGTTGATCGGCAGGGTCCAAGGTACGGTAGTCGGGAGCGACGGCAGGGTGCGAGTGGCAGACGTTAGAACAAAAAATGGAGTCATAAGAAGGCCAATTCACAAATTGGGGTTGCTTCCAACTTGAACACCTTATGGTGCTTCAACGTGGTCGGTGTTAAGACATTTACCAATTTATTATTTTGATTTATTTACACAGTTTGAACTAATGTTAAATACTAATCTCTATTCAACACTTGCGTTCTTCAACCGACAAAAATTCATCTTAAATTAATTACATGGCAACGCTTGCCTTTACCGTTTTCTTGTAACACGGTTGTGCAATGCACTTTTGCTCTTGGTTTCTTTCTTCTTATTTTACTCGCGAATAAAGACGGTCGTTTCGGTGAAGTGCGCAAGTGGCAATTAAAATTAGTAAATTATTTTTTAATAAAACAGAAATAGTGAAATAATAGATCCCGTGTTTTTTATTTTAAAATAACAAAACTTTAAAAACTATTAATGTTTCTTCAGCTATAATAACATAAATAACATAAATAAGTAGTAATATGTATATTTAATTTTGTAGGTTGTGTGATTTTTCCGTTATGTGTATACATATACATATGCATCTTTATATTTCTGAATACAAATGATATTTTTAATAACTAATATTTATTAATATCGTCAAGTGATAATATGCATGTATATATCAAATTTTAGAAATTATATATTTAAATATTTTATAGCAATATGATAACAATAACAAATATACTTAAAAAATATTAATATCAATTTAGTACAAATGCACTTATTACAAATATTTAAAAAATAATTTTCATAGAAAGCTGATAAGTGGGCATTTAAATGAATACTCAGGGTGGTTTTGTATAGCGCATTTTTTTAGCAACTTCGGGAAGATCGTTGTTTCTGTGCATATAAATTGCATGAATCGCAATGAATTTGTGTAAAAATAATAAAATTTCTTTTGCAAAACTTTAAGGCATAGGGTTTGCTTAAATAATAATACGTATTGGCCATAAAATAAATATTTTTTAGAGTAGAGTATATAACATTCATAAAAACCGCGAAAGATGAGGAAAATATTTTTTTGAACAGATGGCAGAATGTTTTATTTTGGTAATAATAAATTAAATATATAGTTTAATGCAACTATGCATAAATATTGTATAACGTTATATTAACATATTAAAAAAGTTCTTTTTTACTTCAGTCTTCACTGTCGAATGTGCAACGCGTGTTTTACTATAATTTCTTTTAGCTATTATTTGTAACAAATAACAGGCCAGATCCAATTACAAGTTGAGACGTCAGACTATTTGCGGAGACAACACAATAATAAACACATTTGGAATCAAAAGGTTGAAAGTTGACCTACCGGTCTTTTCCGTGCCTTTTGTTGAAGCTTCATCATAGTCGACGTGAAATTACCAATTATAAGAGCAGATTTTTTATCCCAATATGGTCTCGTATTAAACATAACGCAAAAACGCTAATTGATCCGCTGACAACGTTAAATGTGACTGGTGCAGTCAAAAATGCCTCCACACACTCGATCTCAAATGGATTGTCAACCGATAGCCGAGAAGCCGAGGCGTTATGCAAGTGAGAAGCTAACAGAAAGAATTGGGCATAATGCTTAAACAAGAAATAGTGGAACCATCTGATAGTCAATGGTCCAGTTCCGTTCATTTAGTGAAAAAGAAAACGGGCGGTTGGAGAGAGTCTGGCGACTTCCGCAGACTAAATGCACATACGAAATCAGACAAATATCCGATACCGTTCCTGAATCAAATTTCTGAGACTTTTTAATGAAAGTAAGTTTTCAAAAATCGTTAACAACAGAGGGTATTATAATATTTCAATGGCCTTAGAAGATATCTGTAAAACTGCAGTAAGCATTTCACTAGGCATGTTCGAATTCGTTGTTATGTCATTTGGTCTCAAAAACACGACACACACTTTTCAGAGACAATTAAATTTCTTACTCAAAAATATTCCTTTCGTTTTCTGTTATCTGAATGACACATTGGTTTTTTCACGAACCATGGCAGAACATGGAAAACACGTGGAAAGGATGCTCGACAACCTACAAGAAGCACATCTGGAAGTTAATATTTCGAAACGCGAGTTCGGTGGCCATCAATTGCAGTTCTTAGGCTATAATTTGTCGACGAATGGCATGAATCCCCCAGCAGTGCGATTAGAATCTTTTCAAAATTATGTCCTAAAACAGAACATGAAATTCGTCAGTTTCTTAAAGTTGTCAATTATATTCGTAAGTTCCTCGAATATCATAGCTATAAGCACCTTTAAGCAGCCTACTAAGAGAATCCAAGAAGTGTCCCTTTTAGGAAATTGGCTAAGGTGAAATTTTTAAGACTTTTTTGAAATATAAAAAGTCATAGTGAACCCCCACCACAGGTAAGACACTTGACTTTGTTAGAGCCTTTCAAGCTCTAACGTTTAAAACTTTTAAGAGCCTTACAACCTCTAAAAAGTAACATCGTTCATTAAAAACATGAATATTAGTTAAAAGTGATTGAGGTAAAACACTTGATTAAAAATTCAAAAGTTCAAGTGAACAAAAAATATTAAGGCTGTTCGCAAAAACTCCATAAAAACCTATGAACTGATCCTAACAGCTTATAAAAAAGGAATTTAGGGAAATTCCTCAAGGCATGAATACAGGGCGTTTTTAAAAAATTGTCGTCAGGAAATGCACATAACCATCTTCTTTATTTTAGATGACAGAAAATAAGAAAAATCCAGCAGTCACAGATAATATTAAAAACGTGTCAGAGGGACACAAAGCAGTAGAGGAATATATACCTCAACAAAAGCAGCTAGTTTCCTACCCCAATTACACCCCAAGTAACGTAGCAACTCAAGGCCCAAAGAGGCTAACTATTGAAGAGTATAAAAATCGGCAGAGGCCAATAAGACCGCCAAGTCCAAAACCGGAGATACAAAAGAAAAGGAAGAGAGCTGGAAAGCAGTTTCAAAGAAGGAATGCTTTTGCACATTTGTACCAAGAATTGCATCTTCAAATAAAAAAAGAAGACAAAATTAAAATACAAACAAAAATTAAAGATAAAATATAAATAAAAAAAAAATTTTTTCTTTTAAAAATGGGTCTATTAACTAACACATAGAACGAGTTAATTAAAGACCAATATATTTTGATCAAAAAACTAGAAGAACTATTTAAACAGGCAGAAGAAATAGTAACTAGAATTAAAAAAATGACAAACGCACTAAGTCTTCTCTCGCCATTACACATTAAATTTACCAACAATTTTTAAACACACCCCCAAAAAACAATACAAACATTTTTCACTCATTAGTATGAAAGCAAACGCTGAAGTGTAAACAGTAAGTACCTATGCGTATTTTTTAAGAAAAATAATTTTTTTTTTATTTGAAGTTCAAAATTTATCGCGTAAATTTTTAAACGTATAAAATAGGTTTTGATAATTAATATTTTTTATAGTATAAAATAGGTATTATGGAGCGAAAAATATTGGCACTAGTTGTGATAAGAGAACTACTAATTGAAGAGGAGGAAGCTAAAAAACCAAAAAGGAAACGAATATGGGTGAAAAATTGATTTCAGAAAAGACAAAAACTGTGTCACACTAATTTACTACATGAATTGAAAACAACTTCACCCAATGATTACAGAAACTTTTTAAGAATATATCATTGTGCATATGAAGAATTGTTAACAAAAGTAACGCCGTATATTCAACGGCAAGATATGAGGAAGGCAATTTCACCGCATGAAAGATTATCGACAACTTTACGTTTTTTGGCAACAGGCCAAAGTTTTGAAGATATGAAATTTTGTGCGTACATTTCTCCAACTAGCATCAGCAAAATTGTTATTGAAACATGCAATATAGGTTTTAAAGGAATACATTTCTGTAAATAAAAAACACAAACTCGGCAGAGCCAAAGTAAAACTCTAGTTGTTTTTAATTACAGTTGCCAAAAAATAAAGAGGAATGGAAAATTACTTCTGGTGAATTCAGTAGCCTCCGGAATTTTCCACATTGTTTAGGAGCATGTTTAGGAAAGCATGTAAACATAATTAAACCAGCCGCGTGTGGTTCTTATTACTTCAACTATAAAAAATCACACAGTATGGTATTGTCCTTATGGCATTGGTAAATGCAAAATATGAATTTTTAATGATTGACGTTGGATGTAATGGTAGAGTTTCTAACGGTGGGGTGTTTTCTAACACATTATTTCATAAAAGGTTGGAAGATGGTCAGCTAAAAATACCGCCAAAGACGCTAATAACCAGTTTCGATACAGAGCTACCATATGTATTTGTTGCAGATGATGCGTTTCCTCTTAGAGAAAATATAATGAAACCATACAGCAGCAGTGGATTGACAGCAGAACAGGATTACTTCAACAAAAGACTATCTCGTGCACGTAGAGTTGTAGAGAATGCTTTTGGTATAATATCCTCAAGGTTCGAATACTGCTGACTACAATTCATCTATCCCCGGAAAAGTCCACAAAAATTGTGATGGCAACTTGCATAACTTTTTAAGAAAAAATTATGCATCTTCGTACTCGTTACCTCTACCTGCAGATAATCCAAGCGCAACAAATATCCCTTTAGCAAATCTGCAGCCGAGTAAAAATCAGAATGCAGCGAATATTGCAAAGGACACTAGGAAGAATTTTTGTGATTATTTACAATAAATTAATATTTATTTTTGTTATATTATCTATTTTATTACTTATGTTTTTTACTAAGTTTTTTATAACATATTCATTGTTTATTTTGGTTTTTTTAATAATTAAGTATAACTTTAAGTATGAAGAAAATATATTTATGTATCTATTAAAATATTATGTCTAAATGCAAAATGAAATTAAATATACATTTAAAATAAAGTGAATCTACTTTTAATAAAATTTTGTTTTTAAATTTTTATAAATATGAAAAGTAATTTAAGAAAATTCCTCTTCTATCATGATATCTTCAATGCTGCCGTACTGCTGTTGTTCTTCTACACCAACATATGACAATGGGTGAACAGGAGATATAGCTGGAACATAGATGTGTGATGTTGATGCTTGTCTTTGTGAGCTGTAAAAAAAGGAGGGGAAGGACCATGGCCCTGTTGCACCAACACTTTTCACTTTTCACTTTGCAAATTTTTATGAGTTTTTGAGCATTTTTCTCTCATTGAGAACATAAAGCATTAATTTGAGAATTGAGTTATGCAAAGTTTTGAAAACACTCAAAAAATGCAAAGCGTTGCACCAAAGTACTTTTCAATGAAAAGCAAAGTATGAAAAGAAAAGTGAAATATTTGACAAAAAACTGGTTTCTTTGCACTTTCTGTTGCACCAACACTTTTTACTTTGCGCTTTGCAAAAGTAAACTGCAAAACTTTACAAAAAAACTGCAAATGATTAATTCACTTTGCAAATTTTGCAAAGTGATTTCTTTCAATGCGTAAAATGAAAGAAATCATTAATAAATAAATAAAAATAGTTTTAAAAAAATAGAAATTGAAAATTAGTTGAAGCAAATATTATTGCTGTTTTTCAAATAAATTTAGTTGCAATAATTAAAGGGATATATTACCGGACAATAATTTTTAATTGAGAATTAAAGAGTTCAGTTTCTAAAAAAAATTTATAATGCATTTAATATAAATATTTTATGTGAATTATTGTTTAAGCATGAACACTTATTTATTATAACGAACAGTTTACTATTATTATAAGTATGTTATCGTTCAAATTCTCCGAATTATGAGCTAAGAAAAAACATGGGTAAAAAATATCCTATAATAGCTAACATTGTAACATTTTTAAATATCTAATTATCCGTATCTAATTATGATAATAACAATATATTTGTAAAGACAATAGAAGAAAAAATCACAAGTGTCTGGACTTGCATCGTTTTTTGAACCTTGTTTGAAATGTAATTAAAAATAAAATTAAAATGAATGATGACAGACAACATATTATTTTAACGTTGATAGTAAAATTAGTTAAGTCAGTTTTAAGGTAATTTTGTATAAATTGAGAGAAATGTTTTAAATAAAATCAGTAATTTAGGCCCTTTATGCGTAGGTTTCTTTTGTATTAGGATAATACACAGCGACAAGTAAACAATACTTTAATAACTTATAATATTTTAATATTAAATAATAATGACAGATTTTCAACTAAATTTTTATATAAAAGCATCTTATTATATTTGTTAATTTATATTTGTTATATTTGTTATATTTGTTGTTTACTTTGTTTTTCAATATAATTGTTGTTAAAACAACTCATACCCTTACTCTTTACATATAAATTCTTTTTTTATAACTTTTCAAACTGCAAAATAAATTAAAAGCATAAAAATGGTCTCTATGGATATACACAACTTCTTTATCTACGATTCAATGTCAATAAAAGAAATCATATACAAAAATTTTGTGTTTTGTGTTAATGTATAACATATAATTGTACTAAATTATACAAATATTAGAAATTATAATAATAAAATTTATTAAAATAAAATATTATTTTAAAAACTTTTATTTTAAACAAAAATTAAACTCATAAGTACATACTATGCATAAATCATGTACTCATACCATCAAAATATCAAACAAACAAAAAAAAAGTTATAGAAACAGAAACGAAATGCTTTCAAAAACCAATACAAAATGAAAGTGATCTAATTTTTTGGTGCAACGCTTTGCTTTGCATTTTATGCAAAGACTTTGCAGTGAAATTTTTATTTGCAAAGTGCAAAGTAAATCATGTTAAGTCTTTGGTGCAACGCTTTTCACTTTTACTTTGCAAAAAAAAGTCACTCATAAATTTTGCAAAGTGAAAAGTGAAAAGTGTTGGTGCAACAGGGCCCATTACTTGAAAAAGACGCATAGTTTGGCGAAAATAATTGTGATAAGTGATGTGTTGTTCCGCGATCTGATATACCCTCTACAACTTTATAAGAGTATAAATCCAAATTTTCTAAAGTTGCCTGGTAGAGTACTTCATTTATCATTTTATTTGCATATATTTGTTGGTTGGAATTCAACTTTCGAAATTGTGTTGCCCAACCGATACTTAGATTAGTCGCATCGTCTTGCTGTTGGCTTGTTTTTAAGCTCTCTATTGCGTCATTTAACAATGTAGTCCTTTCACTATCTGTACGTATTCGATGTTTGCGAGCCGGCTGTTCCTAAAATAGTAGAAAATAAAACAGTTAATATTTTTAATCTCTATTTAGTTTTTAAAAGCATATTTTTATTTGCTAAAGTCATTAACACACACCTCTATAACACTTCCGTTTAACGGTTCTTCCATTGACGTCACTCCTGTAATTTCTGACTCTTGATCTTTAAGAAATCCTAAATCGTCGAAATACCAGAGGGATGACGTATATACATCACTAACACCTGCACCAGACCTCTCGCTTTGTGCAATTTTCTCCGATAACCACTTCGCAAAGTATTAATTTTTTTTTACTATTTCAATGTTCGTGTCAGGGTAAATTTGTTTTAATTTCTCCACTAAAACTTTGTAGCTTTCAGCTTTTAAACTTCTATTATGATAATCATTGTCTTTAATTTTTCACAACGAAGGTAAGCTTTCGTAAATGCCAATAAATTCTTTCCAGGATCCTTCATTTACAAATGCCATTTTTATAAAAACTTCTTTATTTATTAAAACTTTTTAAGGACATATTTGAATTTAAGAATGATTTTTATACTCGCGCAAGTTAAATACTAAATCAAAAATTCATATTTCTTTGCTTAAATAGTAAAAAGATATAAAGAAGTCATTTGAGATTTTGTCAATATTACTGCCTGGAAAATCTTATGAATAATAAATTTTTCGCAGGCAAACAATTCAAATAACATTTAAAATATAATATTCTTTGTAATTTAATGTTTGGTTATTTTTATATTTTTGGTAACTCATGGTTATTAATATTTTAATTTTTTTCAATAACTTGTTTTGGAAATTAAGAAATTTTACCTAATTTGAAAACACAAATATTTAAAATAAAAGACACAATTCATTCATATTTGCAAAGCATCGCATGCTAACGACAAATCATACGTGCATTTAACATAAACGATGTTTACGAAATTTTGCATGCCGACCAAATCCGACTTTATATGCAAAAACACGAACGTTGAAAAATTGTTGAAAAATTGTTTATGTAATGGCAAGCGTGTTGATAACGAGCGATGCTGTCTAATGGGCCCTTTAGAATCGCTGGAGGAAATCTGGAAAACATTCTGTGAGAATGATAAGAAATTACATAAATTAGGAGTGAAAGATATATGTACCATATTTCAACGATGCGGTAGGAAAAACTATGTTAGAAGAGTATACTAAAGCAAAAAAACTATTATCAAAACAGAGGAGCCAGAAACAACCACAAAAAAAGAATTTGAAATAACGATAGAAGAATCGGAAGAAAACAAGGAAAAGGCTAAAGATTTATTAAAAAGGCTAGAAGATACGATTGACGAAAAAAGAAACAATATCACGAATTATTCTAATACGGATAATAGAAACACATTATGAAGACTTACAACAAATACTATCAAAATTAAATAGGAACCAATTAAGCAAACTTGATACTAAGCATCATTTAAACAGAATTATGAAGGAAGCTAAATAATTTTTGGAATACAAAGATAGTTTTTTTTCAAGCTGAAAAACAACATTATCACCACAGAAACGGAATCATAGCAAAACAATGTATGCAAACATTAATAGAAATAAATAAAACTATAACACAATATTATAAAAGTGATATATACCGCTATATAACTAAGGGACGCTTAAGAAAATTAGAGTCTAAACTTGAGAAGGTGGTTGAGGAGATGGAAGGCAAAAATCAAGAACAATTCAATACAATTTATAGCGTAAAGATTATTAAAAGATTTATCTTTAAGGTCTATCTAAAATCTTATCAAACAAAATCAAACAAAATAAGAAAGATTGGAATTATTATTATGAATATACATATTGCATACAATATAAAATAATATGAAAATCAACCGATTTTGAAAAATATAAAATATAACGATTCAATAACTAAAAATAAAACTAAAAGCAATACAAGAAAACCAGAAGATAAGAAGACAACACCTCGCAACATAAATATAATTTCAAAAATCGAAATTGAAAATAATAAAGAAGCACTTGGTCAAAATATTAAAATCAGAATTGAAGATCCTGAAGAAACACATAATGAAAATGTTAAAACTGAAGTCAAAGAAGATCCTGAAGAAACACTGAATGAAATACTGAAAACACTGAAAAAATATTCAATGAGAACAAAAATTACAATGATGCTGAAGATAACACTTACGAAAGCAAAAATAATAAAATTGTAATAGAAATAGTAAATAAACAAATATCTACCAATAATTATTCTGAAAATAAGGAAGTACTAGTAAACGAGTTTAGAAATAATAATATGAAAACTGATGATTCATATCCAATTCTAACTATTTTAACATTTGAAAAAGAATTCACAAAAAAAGATGAACTTTACGTTATATCAGGTGATACCAAAAGCAATAAAGACGATTCCGAAATCCATGAGAACAAGGTTGAATTAATTAATACTATGATGACTTCAAAAACAAATTCGCAAATAATGAATCCAAAAATTTTCTTCAATACAAATTTGCAAATAACAAGAATAAAAACTTTTCATTTAAATCAATTTAACTTTTACGAAAATCATATTCTATATCTTTTTGTTGGGCCCGGAACTCCTCACTGCGGAGGATTTTGTGCGGCAATTAATTATATTAATAGAAGTTGGGCGGCAGAACACACTATAAAAACTAGATGTGGTGCGTTGAAAAATAACTTATTTAAATTGCATGCTCAGTACTGGAAACTTTGGGAGAAGTGGAAAGAAGAATATATGACGTCACTTCAACAAAGAAATAAATGGAAAAGAGAAAAACCGAATATGAAAGAAGGGCAAGAAGTAATCATCAAATATGAAAATACACCACCTACTAGATGGCCATTAGGAAAAATTACTAAAGTGTATACAGGGCCGGATGGAAAAGTGCGAGTAGTAGAACTCAAAACGGGAAATGGAAGACTAAAAAGACCAATTCATAAACTATGGCCCCTAGTAGATTCCACCAAAATTCGAGATGACCAGCAAACAGGAACACAAACATTTAAAAATATCCTTACAAAGTTGCATGCAATTCCAAGTTATAACTAAACATAAGTACTGGAAGCTTTGGAAAAAATGGAAGGAGAAATACTATTATTATATGTTTGAACTTCTAAATTTTATTATATTTTATCATCTATTAAATTATATGTTTAAATTTGGTTTAATTTAAATTTGGTTTTTTGCGTTAACTACAAAACGTTAATAAATTTACATAATTTACATAACTTTACTTTACTTTATTTAACTAAAACAATATATTTATTCACGACGCTACCCAACGAACTTCCGTTATTCTTACTTCACTCGATTGTGTCATTCGCTGTCAAACATAGGTTAGGTGACCACATGTTGTTAAAAATTTTAAGGTGCCCAGTTGTGCGTTTCGGATGTAGGTTAACAGTCGGCCCTTCCTGACGTCAAGCGTCCTCGTGCTTGAAATCAGTTTCTTCTTCGTACGGCAATTGACACCATGGCTTTAGGAGATCAGACGCATAGATTGATTTATAATGTCGTTGTTTTCGATCGGATCCTGGTAGGTCTTCGATGATAGTATCGTCTTCATCTTGGAGAATTTGGATCAGCTTGTTACCTAATATGTCGTGTGGCTTGAATCCAAAAAGCAATTCGTTTGGAGATTTTCCCGTCGTTTGGCTAATCAGTGAGTTCAATGTACATTGAATGCTTCGTAGTTGCTCGTCCCAGGTTCGGTCATCTTGTGTTGAGGGTTGCAGCATGGATAAAACGATGCGATTAAATCGTTCGACTTGGCCATTGGATCGTGGCGTACGGACTGCGTTGCGTATGTGTTTGATTTGTTGATCGTTACAGTATCTTTCGAATTCTTTTGACGTAAAGGCGGTACCACGATCACTTATTATATTTTCAGGGGTTCCAACGTAACTGGTAACTTCATTCAGAATGGCGATGACTTGTTTAGTGTTCGTACTTTTCACTGATCTGACGATGACAAATTTTGTGAAACTGTCCACAATAACCAGGATATACTCGTTTAACTTTCGGCTTCGGGAAAAAGGTCCCAGGTGGTCAATATGTATTGTTTTGAACGGAATAGGCTCCATTTTGTCGCAATGTAACTCACCTTCCTTTTTACCTCCTCGACGCTTAGTAAAGGCACAATCAATGCACGCTTTCACAAAAGATTTGACAAAGTTTCGCATTCGAGCGAACCACATAGACCGTAGTAAGTATTCAATCGTTCGGTCAACGCTTAAGTGTCCTGTTTTAACATGTGCATCATGTGTCACCTTCCATCGCAAAGCCTTTGGTATTACGAAAAGCTGTTGGTTTTTATACCGTTTGTACAGTCGTCCGTTAATTATTTTACAGTCGTTAATAATGTCTGAATCCTTATCCTCAATTTTCATTACGACTTGTTGAAGTTTGCTATCTTGTAATTGCATACTGTAAAGCCAATCAGCCTCAGTTATTTCCGCCTTCCAGACTCGCAAAGTCGCTTCCTCAAGATCGCAACCGTCTTCGTTAGGCATACGACTTAGTGCGTCGACGTGCGCCATTCGTTGCTCGCTTCGATGTTCGATGATGAGGTCATAGTCTTGAATACGAAGCCACCATCTGGCTATACGAGGTATCATTTCTCGCTTTTGCATGGCCAATTTTACAGCATTGCAATCGGTAATGACCGTAAACGACTTTCCATAGACATAATATTTAAAGCGGTCCACGGATTCGACAACTGCAAGCGTTTCTAATTCGTAACTGTGATATTTCCTTTCCAGCGGTGTAGTAGATCGACTAAAATACGCCACCGGCTTCCAATCTCCGTTGTCACTTTGGAGTAAAACACCTGCGAGTCCGATGGCACTCGCGTCTGTATGCACTTGATGGTCAGCTTCTACTCGGTAGCCCGTTAATACTGGTCCGGTTGTTAGTGCTTCATTTAGACTCACAAAGGCGTTTGTTTGTTGATCTGTCCATTTAAAGACGGAGTTTTTCTTAAGTAATTGTCGCAATGGTTCGGATATAATTGCGTAGCCTGGTATAAACTTATGGAAATATCCCGTTAACCCTAAATAGCGCCGCACCTCTGTTTGCGTTGTAGGCATGTTGAAATTTCGGATGGCTTCGGTCTTGATTTCACCCGGCGTTATCCCGTTGGGTCCCAACTGATGTCCCAAGAATTGGATAGTATCTTTTAGAAATTCGCATTTTTTTAAATTCAATGTTAAATTAAATTCTTTTATTACACCTAAAATTCGTTGAAACTTTCCGAGAAGTTCTTCTTCATCGTTGCCGCCGACAAGCATATCGTCCATGTAGTGAATCATATCGCTGGGTTCCAAGCGCGTTTTAATTTTCGCCATCAATTGTAGAAACAGAACTGGTGCGTTCTTCAGCCCGAACGGCATCCGTTTAAACTCATACAAACCATCAGGAACCACAACTGCAGTATATTTACGACTGTTACGTTCTATAGGCATTTGATAATAACCACAGTTGCTTCTTGTAAACTTTCTTCGATATTGGGCATTGGGTAGCATTCTTTTCGAGTGAATTGATTAATCCGACGGTAGTCCCGCAAAGTCGATGTTCGCCATTCTTTTTTTTCACAAGCAACATTGGACTCGCATAACTTGATTCAGACGGAGCTATAATATCATTGTCGAGCAACTCTTGAATTTTCTTCGCAACGATTTCTTTTTTCGGTTCCGGAACTCTATACGGGACTTGTGCGATTACCTCGTTGGTCATTAACTCAATTTTCATTTCGACTACACTAGTTTTGCCGATTCCATCCATACCTGTAGCGAAACATTCTCGGAATTCATTCATCACATCTAACAGCTTTCCCTTAGAATCTGAATTTACAGTGTCCATACACACGTCATCTTCCGTTATTGGACTAAGTTTATTAATTTTACACCTCGTTTTTACTTTGTCTTCGAATTTGAACTGTCCGTTGTCATATACGGCGCGTATATTTTCGCTATTGAATATTTCGTCCCCGAGCAATAGATCGTAATTCAACACACAATCTTTGAAGACGTGCAACGTCAACAGTTTTTCAACCTCATCGATTTTCAAATCCGTGTCGATTTGTATCTCAGATCGTTCTATACCACCACCGAATCCACCGATGGTAATTAGTTTTTTGCTGCGCGTACCACCAATATCGTTGGCAAATGTTTCTCGGACCATATTACATTCGCTTCCAGTATCAATAAATGCAATGGCTTGCTTGCCACCAATCGTTATTTGCTTAAGAAATTTATTGTCGATAATACTTGTTTTTCGCACAAAAGCTGATGGTTTTCCGCAATTTTGCTGTTCATTTTTGGGGTGCACCTTATTACAATCTATACAACGAGGACGTTTTGGTGGTCTTGCACAATTAACTGACAAGTGCCCTGACTCACCACAATTGTAACACATAACAATCTTTGCCTTACTGAACGATTGTATTCTTTTTTCGCTTTCACCCGCATTATGAAAAGGCTTTTCGTTTATCTTAATGCAATTTTGTAAAAAGTTCTCACATGCTTCACGCATTTCTTTAACGGATGCGAATTTTTGCGGAGCAATCGCCATTTGTAGTTCTCGATGTTTTAATCCTTCTCGGCCGTATTTCGTGATAGCCATCTCACTAAGATTATGACGTCGTCCTAGCGCAGAGACACGAAAAATGAACTCAGTTATTGTTTCGTTTTGCCTTCGAGTAACGCGCGACATATTGTAATGTATATCCGCTTCATCGTATTCGCAACCGAACTCGGTGACAAGCTCATTTGAGAACTCCTTCCAAGTAGCATGCATTCTTGGTGATGCGTCCACCCACATGCGCGCTACACCCTTCAGACGGCTATATACTGCAAGAAGCACACTTTTTTCAGGCCACGCACATACAGACATAACAGCTTCAACACGTTCGACAAATTGCGTAGCCGTAATAGAATCTTCATTCGTTTGGTCGAATTCGGGCAAAACTTCTGCGATTTCTCGTATAGAATGCGCGTTATGGTCCTTACTAGGCATTTCTGAAGTACTGTTTTGATTGTTTCTAACGTTATTCTGGTTAATGGCTACTTGTTGAACCATTTGCGGCAGTTCGCTAATTTGTTTTCTCAATTCTTCGTTTTCACTCCGCAATTCATCATTATCGTTTGTAAATTGCAAAACTACGCCGCTTGACTTCACGTGATCAGTTAATCGTGCAACTAATTCCGCCTTATTGCCTGTAGTTGATAACTCTTGCTGTTGTAAGAAGTCCTTCAACTGTTCCTTCGTCAGTGATTCGATGGTCACCATCATTACGTATATATAGTTTAATTACTCCCCTTTAGGGCATTGATTCAATCCCACTTCTGAACTTTAAATTTGGTTTAATTTAAATTTGGTTTTTTGCGTTAACTACAAAACGTTAATAAATTTACATAATTTACATAACTTTACTTTACTTTATTTAACTAAAACAATATATTTGTTCACGACGCTACCCAACGAACTTCCGTTATTCTTACTTCACTCGATTGTGTCATTCGCTGTCAAACATAGGTTAGGTGATCACATGTTGTTAAAAATTTTAAAGTGCCCAGTTGTGCGTTTTGGATGTAGGTTAACATATGTTAATCAAAAAACATATCATATTAATCGGATGACCCAACAAAGGTGCCTGATCTACTCGATTTCTTTATAACTAAGCAAATTTCGTCCTACAATTTAAAAATAACAGATGAAGCAGAACTGAGCTCTGATCATTCCTCTCTTTACATAACCCTCTTCGAGTCTGCCTTAATAAATAAAAAATGTCTAAAACTTGAAAATAAATACACAGATTGGAGTTACTTCAGAAGAATCCTTAATGAAAACACCATTGCTACAAAAGAAATTTCTGAAGAAAACGATCTTGAAAGCGAAATTTTGAACCTTACGAATTTACTACAACATGCGGCATGGTGCAGCACGCCCACATTAAGGAATGTAACCTATCCTCATAAATACCAAAAAGTCATTATGGATCTTATGCGGAAAAAAGAAAGATGCGGAAAAAGTGGCAGCAATACAGATTTCCAGCAGACAAAGCCATTCTTAACAGACTTGCAAAAGAACTCAGCCTAAAAATCAAGCAATTTAAAAATAATCAATTCAACTACTACCTATCTAACTTAAGTAATGATCGTGCTACCAACTATTCTCTCTGGAAATGCACACGAAACCTTAAGCGACCTTTAGTACACAAAGCCCCAATTAAAAATCACGCTAATCAATGGGCTAAAAGTGATGAGGAAAAAGTGGAGGTCTTTTCCGAACACCTGTCAAAAGTGTTTTCCGTACACGAAAACGTTAACAATGCAGTAATCTGCCCTCCTAGGACAGCACATTCATCCTATATTCCACCAACCACTGAGCTTGAGAATATGATGATTATTAAAGATGAACTTAAGCTAAAAAAAACCCCACGTTATGAATTGCTGTGCTGAAGTTTTAGAAGAAATTGCTGCAAAATGCTGTGGAAAGTATCTGAAATTAATATTAATGACGTAAGTGGTTACAGACCAATAGCACTTCTGCCTGTACTTTCAAAAATATTTGAAAAAGTATTACTTAAAAGAACCCTTCCTCTGATTGAAAGTCAAAACATAATACCTTTGCATCAGTTTGGTTTTTGGTGCAATCACTCCACTATAGATCAAGTCCATAGGATTACCAATGTAATAGAAAAAGCTCTTGAGGAAAACAAAATCTACTCAGCACTCCGGATTGCCAGTAATAATACTCCCAACGGAGTATTATTACGTAATCTCCTCTTAGCTATCTGATCGTTACTTTAGAGTAAAGCACGGTGATGCCTATAGCAAATTGCATAAAATTAACGCTGTAGTTCCGCAAGGTAGTGTCTTAGGTCCTCTCTTATATCTCATTTATACACACGACTTGCCAACAAGTGCAACGACGTTCGCAGCAACTTTTGCTGATGATACTGCAGTCCTTGCAGTTGGAGAAAGCGCAGTAATAGCAGCTAATAATTTGCAAAATAGTATGGACAGTATAATTGCTTGGACAAGGAAATGGAAAATCAATCTGAATAAAGAAAAATCAGTACATGTAAATTTCACATATCGAAACATCAGTCATATACCTGTCTACATCGATGAAACACAAATCCCTCACGCGAAATACTTGAGTATGACTTTGGACGCTAAACTAAGATGAAGCGAGCACATAAAAAAGAAAAGAAGTGAATTAGATCTTGAATTGAAATCGTTGAAATGGTTAATCGGCAAAAAATCAAAACTATCGCTTTTCTATAAACTTGTATTATACAAACAAATGCTCCAGCCAATCTGGACATATGGAATACAGCTATGGGGTTGCGCAAGCAGAACACAAATTTCCATCATACAAAGATTCCAAAATTTTATGCTACGAAGTGTAACAAACGCGCCATGATACGTGAGAAACTCTGACTTACATCGTGACCTCGGAGTGTCAACAGTACAGGAAGAAACTCATACCAAAGCCAAATCACACCAAGATAGAATTAGTTGTCACATAAATGCTGAGGCGCATTTACTAGCGACAACTGAGCCAATACGCCGTCTAAAGCGCCAAAAGCCGTGCAATCTTTGGGCTTAAATTATTGAAATGCACTACAGCTAATTTATTATTGCGTGGAATCGGCTAATCTGTTTAAATTTAAATTGCTTGTTAGTTACTTAATACCTAGTTGCTTTATGTCTTGTTTTGTTTTATTAATAAAACAATTTAAAATAAAAAAAAAAAGAATATTAATCGGATTAAATTGTTATTATAAAAATTTTTTTGTTACAAACAATGTTAATTTCAAATTTTTTCTATATCAAAATATTAAATAATAAAAATAAATAATTCAATTTTTGCAGAATTTACAACTCTGCATTAAGTCCTTGGCAGTATGTTCAAAGATGAACATGTTTTTACTAATTCTAAATTTAATATTTATATTAATTTTATATTGAGCCGTATTAACATGTTTTATTATATTAATCAATTATTAACAATGTTAAATATTATTTATTTTATATTATATTTTTTTATATTATATTTCAATTAGACTTTTATATTATATTAAGCCAGCTTGCCTTAATAAAGGGGCTGGCAATATGTTCAATAATGAACATGTTATTTTAGGACATATGCAGTTCTTAAATTACAATCCTAAAACTATTAAAATTAAAATTGTGTGTATTTATCACGCTGGCAGGATGTGCCTAAATTTATAGTTATTTATTTTATGTCTGTTATGATTTAAATTTTTCGAACTATGTAACGAAGAAAAAAATAAACTAGGGTAATAAAAAACCTAATAGCAATATTGTACAATTTTCAAAACACATTTTAAAATATTTTATGACACCATATCGAATTACGATAATAAAAATATATTGTAAATAGGAAGAAAAATCCTAAGTGCCGGGATCCTTTTTGAACCTTTGCGACAACAATAAAATGTAACTAAAAATAATACAGTCACTTAAATGAACGATAACAGACACAAATTATTTCAACCCTTATTGTAAAATTAGTTAAATTAGTTTAAGACAATTTTGTATAAATAGAGAATAATTTTCTAAATAAATTCAGTATTCAATCGATACTCAAGCGTTAAGCTTTTTTTATTTCATATTATTTTTTAAACAATAAGTGTTGAAAGCGTTTTTACATTTATTAAAATTCACTTTAGATTTTATAATTCAATTTATTGAAATTTAATTTAGATTTTTTAATTTTAATAAAACAAAACACAATTCGAAAAGCTATGAAGAACGCGTGCTGCTGCCTTAGGACTTGAAAAGAAAGAGAGAGTTCAAAAATAAAAAAGTAAGGTATAAAGCTAAAACTGTCTGAAGAACAGTACATTCGTTACAAGGTTAACGAAAGTTGTTATTGGGTTGCATATTAATAAATAAAGGGGAGCAGCACGCGTTTTATATTTTAGCTATTTAAAAATTTAAATATAAATTTAAACATAGAATGCAAATATAAATGTAAATAAAATATAAAATATTTAAGTATAATGTGAATGTAAAATTGTGGTTGTAAATCATTCAGCAAAACGATCAAATAAAAAAAGTTTGTTCAATTGTGAAATGTTGTACCCTAATTTAACAATTCAGCAAAATATTTCAATTTAATTTGTAAATTTTAAATTTACTAGTAAAATTTTAATTTTAAACTTGAATTCTGAACGTTGAACATTTGAAATTTTATTTTAATTTCCCAAATAATTCAAAAGGGTATCGAAAAGATATGAGTGGGCAAAGAACATCACTTCTACGGAAATAAAACGTATCTTAAAAAATAATGGAGAAGAAGGAAGTAAACACATCTTTATCCCCCAAGCCTGACGATAACGATAAATATCTGCGATGATGGAATCTCAAAGACATGTTAATGAGGATATGCGGGACTTGCTGGCACAGGTAGTTAACATGTAACAAGAAACAAGAAAAGGGGCCACTGGTGCCGTTAGTGGCTAGAAGTGTGGCTTCCATTAGCGTGCAAAATAAGGGATCACTTAACCGTTCTGCGAATAAGAAACCGAACGGTCCACCACCAAAGTTCAGCTTAGAGAAATCGAAAGTAAAGTGTAGGAAACGCCTTGTCAGAAATGGCGACCAGTACAAAAGAAAAAGAGGAAAACTGCGAAAAAACTGGACCTAGTTTAAGCGCCAAGAATGAGACCGGAAGCAATTCTCATTAGCAAGACGGCAGGCAAGTCTTACGCTGATATGTTAAAGCGCATCAAAATCGGAGCTTCAAGAATTCGGAAAAAAAGTGAACAGAATCAGAAAAACAGGGATATAATGATTCAGCTTACCAAAGAAGCTGGAATTTTAGCTGAGGACTTCTGCACTGAAATGAAGAACACACCTCAGGATTATGCTAGTGTGAAATCCTTAACACATGACACCCTAAAAGAATGCAGGGATCTGGACGAGGTAACGTCCAACGAAGAGATGAGCACGACGATTGCTAATCAATTTCCAGTAATAAATGAAAGCGACATTAAAATCAAGTTTTGGCATTCCGCAAGGGACAACACACTATCAGCGATTATTAACGTCTTTCCGAAGGATGCCAGTGTACTGATCACAGCGGCTTCAATCAGAGTGGGTTGGGTGCGCAGTAGGATCAGAAAGCATGTCGCACTCATGAGGTGACTTAAATGCTTTCAATTTGGACATGTTGCTAGACACTGCAAAAGCGATAATGATAGATCAAGGACATGTATTGTAACGACACGGATTCGTCGTTTTTAATTTGCTGAGGTATTACTCAGTCGCGGTCCGGGTCGTTGCAATAAATTTGTTTTATTGACTAGTTCGAAGCTGGTAAACCAAGGAAAGTTAAAAGACCGTTTGTTTTTATTATTTTAAAATTTTATTTATTAAAAAAAAAAGATTATTTTAAATAACTTATTATAGTCTTGATTCTACTCAGTAAGTTTTATCCAAAGACGTCAGAACATCAAAGGGTTTTTTCCAAATCTACGTAATTAGTTTTAGCCAAAGACGTCAAAACATCAAAGGTTTATAAAGTTCTATTCAATAATTTTTACCCAAGACGTCAGAACATCAAGGTTTTTCCAAATCTACGTAATTAGTTTCTAGCAAAGCGTCAAACATCAAAGGCGTTATACAATCTACTCCAAAGTTTCTACGAATTTATTTAGCCTTAGCGTCGAAACACTATAGGCTTCTAAAAGTGACTTAGCGCTGGAGTAGTGTGATCTACTCACTTCGGTGTGCCGGTGCTAAGGATCTTTCTTATATTAACTCTCCTATTTAATACGACACTTTGCTTTGCTTATTTGCACGCACAACCGCACAAGTATATTCGCTGTCAGCTTTTTATGCTGTCGTGTGTGCGTATGTTCGCGGTTGGCTTTGTTTTGCTTGTCGTGTGTGCGTGTGTTCGCGGTTGGCTTTGTTTTGCTTGTCGTGTGTGCGTGTTCGCGGTTGGCTTTGTTTTGCGTGTCGTTTGTGCGTATGTTCGCGGTTGGCTTTGTTTTTTTGTTTAAATATATAAATCGAGTTTTATCCAGACGATTTTTAGTAAAAATAGTAAGTTTATGTAGGGCGGAAATTTGTACAAAATTCCGTCCTTACAGTATGAGATGTGGAATAGATGGTCATAAGGGCAAAAAGTTGCTCGGCTCAACCAAAATGCATCCTATGCTCGGAAAACTGCAAGGGTGATAATCTACACTAGTCAAGAAGTTCGAAATGCGAATCCTACAGGAAGGCGATGCTGGAGATTAGGTCCAAAAAATGATTAAGTTTCTGCAATTAAACTTAAATCGATGTGAGGTCGCCAAAGACCTCTTATCCCAAACTGATTTAGAAATAAAGTCGGATGTACTCGTAATTAGTGAATTTCACAAATCAGAATAAGCCTCCAAATGGGTACAAGATACTAATGAAATGGCAGCTATTTTGCCAGTAGGGGACACAGTATTTGAACCAAGCGTCTTGATACAAAATGAATAGTGCTTGTTAGAATCTGAGATATTTGTGTGTGCTGCTGCTACATGTTCCCAAATATCTCTTAAGAGAGATGTGAAGAGTTTCTTGATAGGCTATCAGAAACAGATAGAAACTAAACTCCCAACATTGTTACACGAGATTTCAATGTTTGAGCAGTTGACCACTACATCCGCAGCGATCACCATGTCCTTTGCTTTTCATTATCGTTGCTTGTTTAAAAAAAAATCGCAGAAAAGCATATCGAATAGGCTGGAATATTAAGTATCTCGACAAAGCGGTAATGAAATTCATGACCGAAAATATGAGTTTCGGAGAACCTTATAAAGGAACTGTGATGCATCATTGCCAAGAAAAGGTTGAAGTAATGGGCGCGCACCAAACTATTGGTGGACGGAAGCTTTACTTAGATCTTAATGTTTTGTTATCAGTAGGCAATTCCAACGCCATAGATCTGGAGTAGATGCGAAAAGGTTTCTACAGAAATACCAAGAGAACAGATCTAAACTTAAAAAGACAATTATTAGGAGTAAGAACCAAGCTTTTCAAACTCTGATTAATAATGCAGACCAAAATACCTGGTGCGATGGCTACAAAATAGTAATGCGTAAATTTAAGGTATTAAGAGGCTCGGTACTTTCTTGTTCTAAAATAGTGGCAAATATTGTGAAACATTTGTTCCCAAAAAAGGGACAACTTAGAATCTGAATACCGATAAACACCGATTTAAATGAGATCCTCCGATCACAAATTCCAAAGTCATAGCCACTCCTTCCAAAGTTAAACCCAATAAATCTCGTGGATTGCATAGAATTCCCAATACTGTTCTGAAGAAGGCAATACAAAACCAAGCTTCTATATTCAGGGATGTATTTAACAGCTGCCTACAGTAAGGAATTCTTTCCTTGTGTTGAAAGAGGCAAAGGCTGGTGCTTATTCTTAAACGTAATAAGTCCTCAGAACTTCCATCGGAGCCTGTATAAGTGCATTATCTCTAGAACAATAAACATTATTAAAGCGGACGAAATACTTAGTACACAATCGGAGTGAAAGCACGCTAAGTGCTCGTCTAACCTGCCTTGTAAAAGAATACCTTAACTGGTCGCACTACAGGGATTTCCAGGATTTTGAGCTGAGAATGTGGGGACTTTTTAGTCCATAGGCATGTATGACTCAATTGAATGTAATAACAACAGACAAGGGAACACACTTCGAAGCAGAGTTGTTCCGAGCTTTGACTGACCTGTTAGAAACCAAAAAAAAATGGATCGCATTATGATCCAGCATCGATTGGCATAGTAGATAGGTTCCATCGTACGCTAAAAGCAACTCTAATGGCAAGGCAAAACATACATGGCTCCAATTACTTCCATCAGTTCTTTTAGTAAATTTTAATTCAATGTTTGAACTCGTTCTTGACGTACTGTATAGTGTTTTATGTGGGATAACACGGCTAAGCTAATACCATGAATAAGATCTGATGCCGCAAATCTATTTGTGTTTTCATCCAATTCGAGTTGTATTCCAAAGACATGCATTATGTCAAGAATGAGTTTACACATTGAAATTAAGTTCATTTTTAGCTCATAATTGAAAAAATATTGCTTTTTGCTTAAATATGCAAATTTTCTGTGATCAATTTTCAATAATACATCATATTGTGACTCTTAGTCAAGCAACTGTTTACACAAATAATATAAAATTGTTTCTTATATAATGTTTTAAGTACACACTTGTTATGGTCCGTTGTAGTAACTTTTATATATTGCAGACTTTTTTTATAAAATCATAAGGGTTGTCGTTAGGTATATTCTTTTATAAGCAAAAGAAGAACATTAAATAAGGACTACTTTTAATGGCAACTCTGGAAGAACTGGAATTTTTTTTTTTGATATCTGACAGGTTTATATATGCAAATAAACATATTTAAAGAATTTAAAGTTAAGGTTTCGATAATGAATTATAATTTTTTGCAATTATTGGTAAGAATATTTTATTTATTACATGATTGTTAATAAAATTTTTATTTTCAAGCTTTTTCAATGTTAGCAGAAAAACGTAATAAACTAAAAGGAATTGAGTATGAAAATAGAGTAAAATAAGTCCTTAACATATTTAAAAATGCAATCGCTCTGAATCGGACTCAGAACCAGAGCAACATGAAAAATGTGCCGGTTTTGAATTTATTAATGAGTATCTGGACTTTAAACAGCATTCTAAATTAAACAGCGGTTCTAAATTGAAGTAAATAAAATAATTATGACATTTTTAGCACGATTTTCAAGGTATGAGTACTTTCCAAATAAATATGGAGGTGGAAGACTTCGCGTGGGATGCAAAAAAGCGATTTATGTATCCATATCGTATGTAAGTAATGCAGTTACTTACAGAAAGGTAGCAAATCTCTTTGCAACATCAGTGGCCTGGAGCACAGTCCGAAATGGAACAATCTTCTTGATATCAATAAACCATGAATATATTATGTAGCCAAGAGCATCAATTGCAGTCGATGTTAGAAAGACGTTTGTAAAAAAACATGAAGTACCAGACGTAATAAGAGCAATATATTGGACACATATTTCAACATGTCATGTGTAAAGTAAATATTAAAACACTATAATTATTTTCCAACCACTTGATAGGTACCTTGTCGTGGTGTAGGGGCTTAGGGCTGCAGTGATTCGACGGATTTCGTTAACGGGGGTAGCCATACAACGATATGTTAACTCGTGATAGGGTTTCCCATGTTAGACAGGCCGGCTGATAAGCAACCAACTAAAACCAGCTTGTGTGCGTCAGTTTTCCCCAAAGTAGGGGCGACACACAACGACGTCTGTTTTGTCTATAATAGGGGCGATTGAGTCGTAGTCTTTTTGTGCGTAGAGTGACAGACGTTTAAAGAAACCTTACAGAGATGTGGTATTTTTGCATGACGAATACCAATGTAGTGACATTGGTATTCCGCGGAATGTAGTGACAAAGGAACAGAGGCCAGAAATGGCTACAAACGATCGGTCTACTATCTAAGAAAAATGAGGGCGAGAACCTCCTTCTCCTTCGCGGAGACGGAGAAAGATCTAATAAGGAAGCACGAAAAGGCTATAGCAAAGTTCGAAAGGAACAACGCTACAGCTTACTCATCAGTGAAACAAGGGCAATCCAAAGTGGAAGCAAAGTCCGTTAAGCATATCGCTTCAACTGCAGATAAAGCGGATGCAGTGAGCGTGGTCAAAAATAGCAGCCTTAAGCTGCCACCAAAGACCACACCCACTGGATCCTCTTCAAGGATACCCTCCTCTTCATCGGGCAAAGCCACAAAAAGGGCACGGCCCGAGGAAAAGTCTCACAAGGATTCAAAAAAGCCCTTATCCTCGGTTTCTTTTGAATCACAAATGGAGCTGCAAGTAGCTATCATAGACAAACTCGACCCCGATGAGAAGATATCGCCTAAGAATTACCTACTGGTCGACGCGCGTCTGATAAAAGCAACGACCGAGGCGGATGGTAAGGTATTAGTATTCGATAGAACTGGATGGCAGAAAGTTGTTAGGGTTGTTGGTTGCAACAACAAGAAGTCCTTGGGTTTACTAACGCGCACAATTGACAGTTTTGGCACACTCTAGCAGGGAGCTCAGAGTTCCGGGCAAGGCGTCATATTGAAACTCATTGGACGGCAAAATCAGGCGCTAGAAGCATCTGGATGGCAGATAGTGAATATGGCTGTCTGTAAAAGTAGAACAGGTAGTGACATACTGATCGCTGTGGATCAACCGTCGCTATCCATATTAAAATAGAAGGGACTATCAAATTCGGGCTAGGTTCTCTAAAGGTTCGGGTGCCAGGCGACAGGCCTCAAACCAGCGGAGGGAAGGTTGGAGGTAGGTCAAATTAATCTGCACCACTCCACCCTAACCTCGCTCGAACTGATTAAGTACCTCGCGGAACGTAATGTAGACGTTGCAATTGTCCAAGAACCATGACTTGCCATAGGCAAGGTCGCCGAACTTGGACTGAATGGCTATCATCTCTACACTCCACATACACAAGGTAAGATTAGAACCTGTATAGTTGCAAAGAAAAATATTAATATTTTTTCCATAACTTCTTACAGCAATGGACATAAATCCTCTGTCAACCCTCCTCGTGGGTGTCGACTGGTAAAAGAGAGTTCTGATTGCAGACTGTTCTAGCTAAGAACTGGAGTTTGCTCTGATTCATTGGCGTGAGGTCTCTGGGGACAACAGAGGTTATGATGCACTAGGCTATACCGACGGATTCTTCAGATCCTTAAGGGTTTCCCTTGTCGAATTGACTACTGCGGAGCAAAAATTCTGTCCAACGGCCTTTACGGCCAATATGGCTTCAACGGCAAAAACTTTGGCTATACTGACACCGATTGTATGATTTTGAATTGTCTGAACCCTTGGCTGACAGTCTCAGTATTCTGTTACCTCAGTATGTAGAGGTGAAACTCTGCAGAAATGGCTTTCAGGCTAATGCTGAGGAAGCGCTCAATACCCGTCGCCGTTTAGTTGGTGGTGTAAGTGAGGCTAAGCGAAGCTCCCTCTTAATATCTGCCTGGCTCTGAATGTATGTGCTCATAAGGCTATACATCAACCTTCACATGGACCTCACTGATTCAAAGGGACCCATGGGGCTTTTTAAAAGATAACTACATGTCGGGTGGAGATAGCGGATCTGAGTTGGGACCCATCAGTATGGAAAATTTAAATTTAAATAAAAAACAAACAAAATTTTCTGCTACTGGAAGACCGGTAGTAACCCCAAGCAGGAGACTGCAAAACACGAGTGGTACCTCCAACTCCACTTCCAAAGAGTTAAAAATCTCGTCGCAAGTACCTTCTGGAAGCAGAAATACTGCATCTACCAGTCGGTATGTTGCCTCTTCTGTCACGGCCAAAAGCAGTGACAAGTCAAAACCCAGTTCCTCAAGGAGAATTCCACCTTCCAAAAAGGCCCATAATGGCCGCCGTATGGCTACAAGAATTCTGTAGCGCGTTGGTGAGATCCCGGCCGATAAAATCAGTTAACAACAGGCTTCATCCCTTGAATGGGCCAAAAGCATCTCGGCTAAATCAAGCAATAAAGAGGCTTCCAAACCGGACCAAGTGTCTGAAGGACAAAGGCCTCAGGAGGAAGAACCCCTTCTTACGAAGAAACCAAGAGGTCGCAATGTACTGGTACGATCGTACAGTGAGGTAGCGAAGGACAATCTCATTATAGGTGTCCTGGATAGGAGTGCCCAGGAGGGGAGAATCCCTAAGGACAAATGGAAATGGGTGTCGACCGCGTTGGCAGACATTTTCCTCCAAGTTTTGGAAGAAAACCCAGGACCTGCTCCCTCCTGCGAAGACGCGGGCTGGCACCAAGGACGAGTGAAATTGGTCGCTTGCAAGGATGCGAGATCGGTTGCCTTGTACAAGGCAGCTGTCTCTAAAGTAGGAGAGATCTGGCTGGAGCCAGACTTGAAGCGGTTGACAGGAAGGATATTCCATCTCGTCCTAGGGCCAGGGTTTGGATCCCAACCAAACAAACTGACCCGGAGCAAATTCTGAAAACCATCAGGATCTGCAACCCCAACCTTCCAACTGGAAATTGGAGGGTGGTTAAATTAGAGGAGGCTGTTGGACCGACCAGACAAGCTGTCCTTGTATTAAATGCGGTGTCATTGAAACCACTCTCCGAAGTTAAATATGTAATCTCCTATGGCTTCGAGAAGCTAAATGTCAAGGTCTATAGTACCGATGTCACGGAAGAACTGGAGAAGATTACGTCTGATCAGCCCTTGCTGGAGGAACCAGCTAAAGGACCAATGTTAAAACAGCAGACTTGTGAGGAAACACAGAGTGAAGACCTGCCAGGTCAAATGGAGGTAGACTCGCTCTCTCTGATGTCTGAAGACAAATCGGATGCGGGGTCGGTGACCAGTCTAGGCAACATATTCGATGAGAGTCGGCTCCTGGACTCGGATGACGAAGCCGACAAAACGGTGGTAGAGGTTTAAGTACCTGATGAAGGTGCTTCAAATTAATCTCCACCACTCTAAAGCTGCTTCAGCAAACCTTCTAATCCACCTTGCACAGAGTGGAGCCGATGTTGTTCTGATTCAGGAACCATGGATACTGGAAAACCTGATCTAGGGAATCGAAACAAATGACTATAAACTTATCAGCAACACAAACTCAGGTAGACCTAGATCATGTGTGTTAGTTAAACAGTACATTAATTGTTTCCTTTTGAATAATTTTAGTGATGACGACCAGACTACAGGGAGTTTGGAAATCGAAGGCAAAACCGTGTGGGTGGTGTCATCATACATGGCCCACGACCATATAGGAAATCCACCACCGGAATTACTTAAGCAGCTCGCGATAACAGCAGCGGAAAGAAAGACTGGTGTTGTGATTGGAGCCGATGCAAATACTCATCACACAATCTGGGGAAGCTCGGACAACGTAATACCAACTGGAGTAGATATCGAACCAATTTATTAAATCTACTTCCTCTATATCCTATTGAAGAAGTAGAGACTCCTTAATCGCTAGATAACGTTGTGGAAACCTTCACAAAAGCTTGCAACATAGCCTTGGGCCGTTCTTGCCCGCTGAAATCACAGAGGGGAAAGAACAAGCCATTGTAGTGGTCCGAGGAAGTAAGAGATCTTAGGAAATCATGCAGAAACTTGTTTAACAAGGCCAAGAGTAGTAATCTTGGCCTTGTCAGTCTTAAAATATATAAAAATGAAATAAAAATAGCCAAAACATGCTCCTGCAAAGCCTTCTGCGAAAACGTGGAGGGTTGTCAAGGAACAGCAAGGTTTAGGCGCATTCTCTCGAAGAAACCCTCTAATCTAGTCTACTTAAAAGACGAGGTCAATGGGTGGACACATAGCAGCGAAGAATCGGCTGCATTGTTACTGAATATACATTTTCCAGATAGCGACATACCAAATAACCTTGGAATAAACCAGGGTTCTACATGTGACTCATCTGTGGTGAATAATATTGTCACTAGAAGAAAAAGTAAATGGGCTATAGATAGCTTTCTACCATACAAATCACCAGGCCTGGATGGAATTATACCAGCCCAGCTTCATGAAGTAAAGGACATCTTTTGCAACTGGCTCCCACCAATCTTTAAAGGTTGTCTTTCTTAGGGCATATACCAGAGAAATGGAAATTGACAAAGGTCGTTTTCATTCCTAAAGCTGGCAAAAGCTCCCATATTACACCTAAAGATTTTAGACCGATTAGTCTATCCTCTTTCCTCTTAAAATGTTTAGAATGTTGGAGCATTTTATTAGGAAAGAGATACCAGATGAAAAACTTTCAAAATCACAACATGCGTACTGTAAAGGAAAGTCTGTAGAGACCGCATTATCATCTCTAACTGGGGTGATTGAAAACTCAATACAGAATAAAGAATACACTCCTTGCGCTTTTCTAGATGTGGAAGGGTCTTTCAACAACATCCTTCCTCAAGTAATCGTCAACTCATTAAGAAAACTAGGAATTGACAATAGAGTAATCGAAGTCATTACCAGAGTTCGGAATGTGGTGCACAAAATCGCACACTGCACTGTGCGAGTTGAAATTATTTTTAAAATATGTACACACACATTTGTGGTGTTAAGAAAAAAAATGCACGCACTCAAATTTGTTGTGCGATTTTAAATTTCACATCGCACTAAGCGATGATTGTGCACACAGATTCTTGCACACACATTTGTGCTGTGCGACTAACTTAAAAAAATGTGCACAATCAGATGTGCGAGAAAATTATAAGCTCGCACCGCACTGTGCGATAAAAAATTCTCTCTGCACACGAGTGTGTTGCTCATATTACGATTGCACAAATGTGCGATTGCACAAACATGCACAACCCTGCGAGATAGGGGTTAAAATATTCCCGCGGTAAGGCATGCCTGTCGTAAGAGGCGACTAAAATCCAGCTAGGCGTCGGAGGGTGTGGCTTAAAAGGTAACAGAAACCCTGAGAAGCCCCTAAGCTGAGCCGAGTAGACTTCGGGTCTAACTAAGCGTCCACTATCCCGGGATGGCATCGAGGGACACGTAAGCGCACAATGTCTGCTTCCAATGTGAGAGCAATTGATGCGCCAATGAGAGAGTCGGAAATGCGCAGCGTCTGTATATCATGTTAGGGACGACTGTCGCATCACAATTCACATACGAGAGATGATAATAGAGGAAGCCTATAAGAAAAGGCATCAGGATCGGTACCAGTAAGATTCTGATTACGGCATACTGGACAACAGCAAACGATTGGACATGATGACATGATAATGGAGAAAGCCTATAAGAAAAGGCATCAGGATCGATACCAGTAAGATTCTGATTATGGTATACTGGAGCAAACGATGGGATATGATGACTTGGGCTGGTGGATGATGTATTCTGTTACCAATATGGGCTAGAGTGAAATCTGGTCTAGACGGCTTTCAGGCTAATGCTTCATCTGCCTCCGTCCCGTTAAAACCTGGCAAGGCTTAAAGAACGATCTTGGATTCGTCCTGTTAAGTTGGGGTGTGGGGGCAGTTAAGAATATCTTCTGCTTAGCTCCCGGTTTGGCTCTGAACATATGCGCTCATAAAGCTATGTGTCAACCCTCGCATGACCTCCCTGCATTGCAAAGATAATCATGGAACCACAATAAGGGTAACTACACAACGAAAACAAGATAACGGCTTTAAGTTGGGACCCAATTGCAAAGAAAAATGTGCACAACTACAAAAACACCAATACACTCTGGCGTTAATACTCCAGCCGGCACCGAAAGTGCAAAGGAGTCACGGATAGTCAGTCCCAGCCAAAACCCCTTCATGAGGGCGCCGAGACTAACACACTCACCTGTGCTATCACAAGAGAGGCAAAATAACGAGAGAGCTCGCTCATCCCCTCCGAAGCTTAATGGGAACAGTGTTCCAAAATTGAAAAGGGAAGCGTTCATTAAACTCGAGGACAAAATATCCGAGCTAAATGAGATGATGGGTGGAGGAAGAAGCTCAATCCACCAAGCAATGCGTAATCTTGTTGCAATGATATCATCGCTCTATAAAAGAACTGCCAAAGAGACACCAAATAAAACTATCACTGCTAAAACCAACGATTGAGGTACCCAAACAATTCAGCCGCAGCAAACACCAGTAATATCCAAACGGTTAAGAGAAGAAATCGAAAAAAGTAGGAAGACACCGCCTAAGAAGACGAAAACAAGTCGACCTGTGGGGGCAAATAATACTAAGTCTAAGGTGCCAAGGAAAGCATTGGAAAGCAACTTAGATACGGTGGCTGGGACGAACGGCAACGCTGATGTACCTCAAGCACCAATTGAAGACAACAACAAACGACACGCTTGGGTTTTACAAACAAAAAAACGCGTGAAACCACCTCGACCGGATGTAGTGATATTAAACCGTCTGAGAAACTTTCCTTTGCGGACATACTCCGGAAAGTAAAAGGAGCTCCAG
>NC_051846.1:122312148-122331822 GCF_002237135.1 Teleopsis dalmanni | reverse complement strand
TTATATTAGTATTAGATAAAATAAGATAATTGTATGTAATTGTCCGTGTGCGAGTTCAAGTAATTGATGGTAAATTGAGGAAAATGATAAATTATGTCCGTATGGCAGCGAATGTTGGTATTTACCAGAATTTCGAGTATGGTAAATTAGGTAAATTTGATATTACCATTGGGAACATTTTATAAGATGTATAATAAAAAAATAAATAAATTTGAAAACTTTTAACATAAGTGCAGCGCAAAAAACCCTAGGAAATTTTAGTTTACTTTACCATAATTTACCGAGTTGGTTTATTGGGGTCTGCAGACTTCATCGAATTGAATTGCTGGACTTTATTCTGCTTATATTACTTCGTAAGCAATTCCTTTGGATGATAGAGAAAGTGAAATCGACTAAGGCATAAATTGTTATATGACCTTATATTACAAATTTGCCCTAATACAGGCTTAATAACATCTATTTATAATTTATTTATTACCATAACTACTTACTTTATTTATTTATTTTGTTCGAAATACATAGTTTAAGTGAATTAATTTTAAGATAGTTATTAATAAGCATGTGTTAATAAATATGTACAAAAATGTAAATATTAATATTTATTACGTAGAAACTTTCGCTATTTTTTATGGTTATTCACGGGATATTGATCAATTTATAATTTTTTGTGTTAATATACATTAATATTTTAAACAAAGCAATTTATACATATAAACAATAAAAAATAATGCATCATATATATATCTAATAACGGCAAGAACTAACAAATGTGTTCTCTTATTGGTGGTGGTATTCCTCTATTCCTGAGCGTTGTTTGTGTCGTTTTGTCATTGGGCCTTGTTGTGGTAGGATTTTAGGCAGGTTTAGGAGTATTTTCGGAAAATCTTCTGCAGGTTGTTTTCTTTCTTCTTTTTTACCATTCTATTTTCCAATTATTTATGTGTGATAATATATTTCTTTATCATTTATATGCAAAAAATCTTATTGTCGAAAATACTAATGTATATTAATATAAAAAACTAAAGTTCTTCAAATTCTTAAGGACGATTATAAATTATAATCGAAATAGTGAAGAAATAATAAAAAAAAACTTTGAAATAGTAAAAAAAATCAATTTTCTATATTATTTTTCTTTAACAAAATTTCTTCGTTAACATGGACTAGGCCTCCTGGGGACACCATGTAAAAAAAAACGCGCAATGCATTATACCCCAAAGGTGGTCTGGAAATTAGTACGCAACTAGTAACATGAAAATTGTCATTTCTATTTAATTAACGATAACCTTTCATGTATGTCGATCTAGTAACTATCAATGATTATGCAGTTATTTAAATAAATCTCCATTTCTCGGCAATTATTCGCTTGCAAAAGCTAATAGTCGATACACTTGTACCCCTTGTACTGATATTCCGTTTATACTTATTCAGTATCTGTGAAGCGCATATATTTGCAAAATAGCGTTAATTATTCAAACTGTCATATAAACCGAAGGTTTAATTTTAGTTTTTTTTATTCATCTTAAATTGATTTCTATATAATTTTATTATAATACATTTGGCAAAACTAAAGCATACTATTTTTAAAAATGTTTTACCAATTATTGGTAAATATTTTATATACATATGTGTTCTTATGGTTGTATTACTTCTTAAGATTTAATATAAATATTATGTAAATGCGATAAAATTGGAAATCCATACTTAATAACGATTAATTACGAAAACAATTATAACTCTTTCTTCAAATGCCATCATAATGAAAAATTGTTTCAATGCTGCAAATAAAATTTTGATATCTCTTGCCCCCGAAATTACATACAAAAATATCAATGTCCATATGTTCATATTTAAACACAAAGCAAGTAGGCATGAATGAATATAAAATAGAGAATAATTCTTTTTACTACTTACATTATAATTCAAGGAAGCAATAACAACACCTCAAAGAGCAAAAGAAACAAAAAACACAAAAAAGAAATATAAAAGTTTCTTGAACCTATGAAGCAGAGAATATTGCAAAATCTTTTTTGGTATGAAGCAAAAACGACTGAAGCGACGTCGGCATAGATTTGAGTGATTTGGGTACCCATTAATAGATACCTAGAACAAAAATTAATTTCTATGGCATTGTTACTCTATAATATTTTTACTCAATGGTTAAAGTTAGTAAAAACGAAGTTTGACGAAATAGTAGAGGAAATAAATAAATATTTAAAATTCAAATATCAGAAGAGATTAGCAGTGACACAAAATCAAATCTTGAGAAGATGGCTAGTTTTGAGATGGGCCCTATTGCACCAACACTTTTCACTTTGCACTTTGCAAAATTTATGAGTGACTTTTTTTTGCAAAGTAAAAGTGAAAAGCGTTGCACCAAAGACTTAACATGATTTACTTTGCACTTTGCAAATAAAAATTTCACTGCAAAGTCTTTGCATAAAATGAAAAGCAAAGCGATGCACCAAAAAATTAGATCACTTTCATTTTGTATTGGTTTTTGAAAGCATTTCGATTCTGTATGTATGTATACTTGTTTTTTGTTTGTTTGATATTTTGATGCTATGAGTACATGATTTATGCATAGTATGTACTTATGAGTTTAATTTTTGTTTAAAAAAAAAGTTTTTAAAATAATATTTGATTTTAATAATTTATATTATTACAATTTGTAATATTTGTATAATTTTAGTACAATTATATGTTATATATTAATACAAAACACAAAATTTTTGTATATGATTTCTTTCATTGACATTGAATCAAAGACAAAGAAGTTGTGTATATCCATAGAGACAATTTTTATGCTTTTAATTTATTTTGCAGTTTGAAAAGTTAAAAAAAAGAATTTATATGTAAAGAGTATGAGTATGAGTTGTTTTAACAACAATTATATTGAAAAACAAAATTAACATATATAATAAGTTGCTTTTATATAAGTCTAAATAAAATATTATAAAATATTATAAAATATTATAAAATTTTTATAAAGAGGTTTTTTGAACAGTAATGAAATACAACAACAAAAATTTTATTTTTTATATTATTGTAATTAATTGAATTTTTGGCTGACCATACAGCTGTTTCGAGTACTGCCAAATAAATACCCATCATCAGTGGTCTTGGAAATAATTCTTGTACTTAATTATTTTTTTTTTTTGAGACTGCAAGTACCAGGAATCGAACTCGGGTCCTACCAAATTCGAAGCTCAGAATCAGCGCACCTTAACCAACTGATCCAAAGCCGTACTTGACTTTTTTTTTTTTGTTCGCACATTTTTTTGTATTTCACTACTGTTCGAAAAAACCTCTTTATGAAATATAACAAGTTTGCTATTAAAAATAATAGTCACATTCGTCTGGAATATTTGACGTTAAAATACAACTTATATTCACAAAGTGTTGGTCTCGCCCGTGTGACTAGTGGAGTAACATTAGTATAACTTTCTCATCATTACGTTCCTAGATTAGGTTCTATACATAAGAAAGAACAAATCATACAACAAATAATGCCTCTACGAACAGAATAGTATTGAAATTTAACAATTGAAAATAAAATTATAATTAATTAATTAATTCAATTATTCTACAGCTGGTTTATGATTTCGTTCTAATATAAACACAGCAAGTAAAATTGTTAATGAAAACTTTTATAGTAAAGTAACAAAACTCCAGAAAAATATGCGAACAAAAAAAAAAAAGTCAAGTACGGCTTTGGATCAGTTGGTTAAGGGGCGCTGATTCTGAGCTTCACATTTGGCAGGACCCGAGTTCGAACGAGGTGTACAACCAAGATTTACCTTTAGGTTTAAGGTAGTTTTGTGTTGTCATGTAGTCTATGTTTTTACGTAATTGTGTTTGTGTTATTTTGTGTAGTAGTAGTTGTAGTAGTTTCATGTGTAGTAGTGGTTTCGAGTGTAACCATATGTATCTTTGCATTTTGGTGCTACTCATTAAATTCGTCAGTCAATCGATCGGCCTGTAATGGAAGTGTAGTTGTTTATAAGATCGATGACCCCCAAAGCAGTCATGTTTCTCTGGTTTTGAGGTCGCCAGCAACTAGTCGGGGTGAATGAAAACACCCTGGGTTTGATTGAAGGATGTGTGGTGTAGTATGTGTGAATGTAAAAATGAGACCCGAAAAACCCCCAATCTACGGTGGAACAGCTATGCCTGTAGGAACTTGGTCGCGGGGCTAGTAACGACCTTAATAGCGATCTGCGGATACAAGGCGACCTCCGCTTTCAATTTGCCTTCTGTCGGTAAATGGGCACTGCCGCCGGCGACTTTATACTTACATAATGTTCGTGGGATATTTTATGGATCCATTTAATAAACAAAATAAACGGAATGATGCTAACCTTATCGCATCAAACACCACTGCTGTCGGGCAGATGATAAACAACGACCAGTCGACTGTTGTGTCACAGATCAGTGAACCTTTTGTAGATGGTGCTGTTGGGCACATCTGCAAAAATATACACACTATGGAAAATGTTTTTTTTCCACAGTACACTGATGCTAGCAGCACAGAAACTGAACGGTCTGATGCTGCCTCTATTGACATTGATGGAGTCAGTCTCTGTTCTGAACAGTCAGGTGTTACCCTTGTCAATGTCAGCATGAAAGTGATCAGTTTACATGACCAGAAGGGTTTTGTAAAATTGAACTTAACGTAAAAGAGGAGGTTCAAGGCTTATATGAGCCTGGGACACTCTAGTGATGTGGCACTAGACATGGTGTCTAAACTCCCACCTCGTGCGCCAACTAAAAGGGTTTTATCTGACAACATGGTCATGCCAGCCGGTAAGAAACCAAACCAAAACATATCGATTCAGGGATCGAGCAAACCTACTTTCAGCCAAGGAGCAAGTCAGGCCAAAGGGATCAAATTAGGGTTTGTTCCTTTTGATTTGACTAAGTGCCCCCTAAACAGGAGACCGATTGTACAGCTACAGGAGGCCATAATTGAGACTGCCATAGAGTTGGCGTCAGACGAGACTAAACCAGAATTTGAAGGTTGTTTCCCTCGTACGGGATGGCTCATGGTGGTGTGCACAAATAACCAAACGGCTGAATGGGTTCGAAAAAATGCGGCAGCCATTGTAACAAAGGCTAAATTGGGTGCCAAAGTGGTTGAGGAGTCGGAGTTACCAAAAACACAACTGATGCCATGATATTTTTCGCATAGTTGCGATTCTGAAAACACCAAGATCCTTGCCACAATTGAGGCCCAGAACAGGACAAGGCAAGCACCTGGAAAATTTTACAGTGGACTACAGAAGGTTCTCTGCTCCACATCGTCCTTGCTGTCGACGATGCATCCGTGAACTCATTGGTCCAGAGTGGAGGTAGAATAGCGTACCGCTTCAGCCATGTCAAGCTACTGCTTAAAGCTAACAATATGACAAAGGAGGGACAGTCAGAACAACGGTCTGTGGAACAAAAGGTTCCAAACAAACTCCAGATCACAAGAACGGAGAGACAGAAATTGGAGCACATGGTCCCACAATCAATATCTATATCTACTGTGACTCCCACTGCGGCCCCATTTACCAGTAGAGACTCCATGCAAAAGAGACTTTCGATGCGGCCACCTGTGGGTGGAGCATTATCGACTCCAAAAAATCGTCGGAATAAAAGAGGACCACGAACAGCTCGACTTCAGAAGGAAGTCGAACACTCTCTTAATAAAACCCAACTAAAATGAGTACCTGCACCACACGAAAGGAGCATCGGCTACTTTCTGCAGGACCTATGCCACAAAATGACTGGTCATAGCGCTTATCCAGGAGCCATGGACAGTCGATGGGCATATAAAAGACCCTCAGCATCAATCAAGTAAGTTGATATATAAACGTGACAGTGAGTCGCCTAGAACTGCTATACTAGTAAACAAAAATGTTAACTGTATTCCAATTCCAGATTTTATCCAGAGGGACTTGGTGTCGACCATTTTTGAAGTCCCGACGGAGTGCGGAACACGAGAGATCGCGACAGCATCGGCCTACTTTCCAGGCGATGCAGATGAAGCACGAGTTGAAGCAGTCACGAACTTGGTAAGTTATTGCAAATCTAACAATTTACAATTTATAATTGATTCCGACGCTAATGCGCACCATACCTTATGGGGTAGTAGTAACATAAACAGAAGACGGCAAATGCTTTTAGAATACTTTAGTAGTAATAACATCAGCATATTAAACAATGGTTCTGAACCCACTTTTATTAATGCCATTAGAAGGGAGGTTCTTGACCTTACTCTTTCTAGTCAATTTATCTCCAATTATGTTGTTAATTGGAGGGTCTCAAAGGAGGTTTCTTTATCTGATCACCAACATATTATTTTTGAACTGTCTGGCCAGATTATACACAAAAATTAGAAATTTAGACTATCCTTAGCTAGTAAGGAGATTCAATTACTGAATTCAATCAGTCATATTCATGAATTAACAGCAGATTAAATAAACTCTGTTATCTGTCAGGGGCATGAAGTTAAGGTTGAATCACGTACATCCAGACGGATGTGCCATGGTGGAACAACAGGCTGGAAGAAATGCGCAGGGAGATTAGGAAGCTTTTTAATTTAGCTAAGCGATCAAAGGTGTGGCTTGACGTCCTTGACTGCATACAACTATAAGATTGGAAAATCTAGCGAATGGCAGGGACACTTTGCAACATTTACTACATGTGTACTTCCCAGAATTGAGACATTAATAGATCTTTAGGATCACTATTTTCAACTGGTGTGAACCTTTACTTTACTATAAAAGTGCGAGCAAAATAAATTACTCCGCATCTTGTAATGTTTTTTTATTAACAAATGGAATACAGTGATCACAGATTTAATTAAATCAATTGAGACAGTGACTCTAATTAAAAATATAATTAAATTTTGCCCGATTTTAAAAGATAAGTGAACCTTTTATTTAATTAAAATATTTGTTTTTTATCAAAAAAAATATAACTTTGCAAAATTAATTTGTTTTGAATTTCTTTATTAATATTTTTCCACACACATCTAAAACAGCTGATAGAGACAGCACACGAGTATAAAGCTTGAAAACTTCATACTAATACAGAAAAAAAGTGTTGTAAATTGACTCAGAAATTATACCAATTACAATTCGCTTATTGTGTAATTTATTAATAAAATTTTTTCTGTTTAATTTATTTTTTTTTCTCTTATTTTTCTTTTGTGAATTATTAAATTAACTTCAAATTACCGCTTTAATATAAAAATTGGTAACTTCAACACTTAAACAACCAAACATTTTTGAAATCTGTCATCAACACAAATCTTATTTTAGGCTTTAAACTATGATCAGCGAATAACTCAATTTAAAAGGATGTAAGATGCCATGAGGAATATTCCATCCCCTTCATGTAATAATGAAAGGCCTTTGGATCAGACTCAAGACAACATGCTAAATGAGTTAAAACGTAATATTAAATTTTTAACAGAAAAAATAAATCTATTAGAAATCAGTTGTGAAAGCCTTAACAAAGAAAACCAGAAACTAAGGGCAGAAAAAAATAGTTCATTATCACAGTAGAAAGAAGCTGATAAGAATGTTGTTGATACAAAATTAGATAGCACGAGTGTTCAGTACCACACTGATGAAAAGGAATTAGCGTTAGTATGCTGACTGCATATTGAAACAAAAACGTTTGACTAAAAAACGAAAAGCTGAATCTTCTCCAGAGCTTCATGTTTTATCTGATAAAAATACAAATGCCAATCCGAAACCGGAAATTCTATTAAATACTAAAGGCCCCAAAGTGCATTATCCTCCTCCAATAATGATATCAGGAGTTACTGATTACATAAAGATTTACGAAGACATTAAAAACACTGCGAAAACTGATTTTTCATTCAAGCTTATAAATAATGGGAAGTATAAGCTGAATACCAGGGAAGCAGATGATTACAGAAGCATAACAAAGCTGCTGTCTAATGATAAGATAGATTGGTACTTATATGAAGAAAAACAAACAAGACCTATTCGTGTTATTGTAAAAAACCTGCATCATTCGTGTGAACCTAAACTTATTGACGAGGACTTACAGAGACATGGGCTCAAAGTCATAAGAGCAGATCGGAAATTTAAATGGAAAACGAAGGAACCGTTAGATATGTTTCTGCCCACCTTTAAGTCTATTGAAGACATTATAAAGGTTTACGGAATAAATAAAATATTAGCTACTATTGTCTTGAAGCAGTAAAAAGACCAAACCAAATACCTCAGTGTAAAAATTGTCGAAATTTTGTTCACAGAAAGAACTACTGTTCAAAAATGGCAAGATGTGTCAAATGTACGGGAAAGCATCCAACAACGAGCTGTACAAAACAGCAGAAACTTTACCAAAATGCTGGAATTGTGGCGAATCTCATCCAGCTAACTATCGAGGATATATTGTAGCCAAGGAGCTACAAAAGTGGCGAAACAAAACCGTTCAGAAAGATAACCAAAGTAGTAAGCCAGATAAGCCCAATTCTGCTGCCACTGAATATATAAAAATGTGCCAGTTTCTAAATTTGCACAAAATTATGAAAAACCTTCATGTGCTCAAGCGCTAAAATCAAATAATAACTCTCAAAACCCTGAAGAGATTTCTTCAACCTTGCAGTTGGTACTTCAACTGCTACAAAACCAGGAAAAATTTAATAAAGTTTTAGATGAACGAATAAATCAGTCATTATGAAAAGGAAAAGATCAGCTGTAGCGAGTTTCAAGCAGCCACAATTATTACAATAAAAGTACAAAATCAAAAATTGTCAATTATTTCGGTCTATAGTCCTCCAAGACATTCTATTAGTACAGATCAATATATAAACTTATTTTCTACATTTAAAAATAAATTCATTATGGGCGGAGATTTCAACGCTAAACATGTCCATTGTGGTTCGCGATTAACTACAACTAAGGGCCGAGAACTATTAAAAGCCATACAAGCCACAGGATGTGTGTCTTATCGATTGGAAGCCCAACATATTGGCCGACTGACCTAGCGAAAAAGAACTCTTACAAATAGAAAATGGATACGATCTCTCTTCTGATCTTTCACCTGCGCACCTCTCTGTTAATAAAAGTGTAGTCATAAATGAACCGAAGCCTTATCTAATAAATAGAGCTACTGAATGGAATTACTTTAGGCTGCACCTTGAAAACACTCTTAATCTTAACTCTGATCTGAACTCCGCGACTGAAGTGGATAACGAAGTTCTTCTATTTACACAGCAGATTCAGAAATCAGCATGGATGAGTACTCCTCAGTTCTCTAAATACCAGATTAGACCAACCCTTCCAAAGGAAATTGATAAATTAATATGGGAAAAATTAAATAGGAAAACTGCACAACTACGAAAACTTATCAATAATGTTAAAAACGATAAGATACAACAGAACCTTAGAAGCTTTTCCTATGAGAAACGCACAGATTACTCGCTGTGGAAAGCCGTGAAAGCAGTAAAACAACCTATAAAACATAATCCTCCTATTAAAGCAGATGGTACAACATGGGCCAAAAGTGACGAAGAAAAAACAAATTTATTCGTAAAATTTCTTAAGGCAACATTCTCACTAAATGATGATGGAAATAATCTTTCTACGTCTAACTTAAATGCATTAAACGAAGCAATACAACCAACTCCGCCAAGGGAAATAAAAATGAAATAAGAAATATGAAACTAAAAAAGGCTTCTGGTTGGGATCAGATAATCGCTGAGATCTTAAACCAATTCCCTAACAAAGGAATAATCAAACTATGCAAAATAATTAATGCAGCTCTGCGCTTAAGACACTTCCCAATTTATTGGAAAGTGGCGGAAGTACTTATGGTACACAAACAAGGAAAACCTGCTAATAAAGTTTCGTCGTATCGTCCAATTTCTTTATTACCCGTTTCATCAAAAATCTTTGAACGAATTCTCCTTAATAGAATACAGATTGTTCTAACAAAAAATCAAATAGTTTCGAGTTATCAGTTTGTGTTCCGAAAAAAATATTATACTGTAGAACAAATACACAGAATATGCGACAAAATCGAAAGAGCACTTGAAGAACAAAAAATGTGCACTGCAATATTCCTAGACGTATCGAAAGCCTTTGATAAAGTTAAGCTCAAAGGACTTGTGCATAAGATTGAACAGTGGTTTTCGAAACAGATATCCAAAATTATGTGGTCCTACTTATCTTGCCGATTCTTCATAGTGAAATATAAAGTTGCGTACTCAACACTTGAACCAATTGAAGCCGGAGTACCGCAGGGAAGTATACGTGGCCCAATTCTATACCTAATTTACACAGCCGGCTTGCAAGTCCCACCAGAAAGTGTCATTGACCCGGTTGCAGATGATACAGCGATCCTTAGTACTGGAAACACCATAAACGAATCAACAGAAGCAACGCAACATTCCATTGATCAAGTTATGAGTTGGACTTAAAAATAGAAAATTGAACTCGACCAAGCAAAATCCGTACATGTAAATGTTACAAACAAAAAAATCAACTATTTGCCGATAACTATGTGCAGTGCTCGAATACCATACTCAAACACAGCTAAATACTTTGGCATGAACTTAGATACATAGTTGAAATGGAAAGAACATATAAAGAAAAATCGAGTTGAACTAGAATCCAAATACAAAAATTTATATTGGCTTCTTGGGAAAAAATCTCTCGTCTCTCTAAACAACAATTTAATGGTATGCAAGCAAGTCTTAGTTCCGGTGGGACGTATGGAATCCAGTTATGGGGATGTGCACCAAAATCCTCAATTCAAATCATCCAAAACTTTCAAAACAAAGTTTTAAGAAATTTAGTCAACGCTCCGTGGTTTATTAGGAATACTGACCTCCATTGGGACTTGAAGATCGAATCTGTGGCTGCAGTAATTCAAAAGTTCGCGCTAAAGCACCAAAAACGATTACAACAGCATCCAAACGAGACAGTCAACCATCTGACTAATACATCTGGCCTACTGAGGAGACTTAAACGAACAAAGCCTTCAGATCTACTCCCGAATTAGTAGTCTAATAATGATTTAGATTACTACTATATTAGCACTAAGTCTTTGACAACTTGACAATTTTAAAACGTATTCTGAAATATAACAAAACTGCCTGATAGTTTTTTGTACTTGAACTAGTCGTAGTCAAATGAAACACGTATTTATATTATTGTATATATTTTGTTTCAAATAATAAAAAAAAAAAAAAACTTCCCAGGATCGATCTAATGAGATACATCCATAGATAGGCGCACGTTAAGATATGAACAACCAGACAATCGATTAAGGACACTATCTGGTATCATTTTTGACTTTGATAAAATCAGACGGGCAGTTAATTCATTCAGTCCCTTCAAGTCACCAGGAAGTGATGGGATCTTCCCAGCATTTATACAGAATGGCACAGATGTTCTTATCAATCCATTAGAGGTTCTATTTAGTGCAAGCCTATGCCTAAATCTTGGAGATAAGTGAAAATGGTATTTATACCCAAAAATGGTAATAGACCAAGTAATGACGATAAATCGTATAGATCTCTTAGTCTCTCATCCTTCTTCCTGAAAACCATGGAAAGACTCAGATTTAATAGGAAATCTACCGAATTGGCTTTGCTTAACTTAGTCAGCAAAATAGAAAAGGCCCACAAAAACAAAGAAATTGCGCCTTGTGCATTTCTGGATATCTAAGGAGCGTTCGACAATACGAGTTATGGCTCGATCTTGAATGCCTTAACTAACAGAAATGTTGATTTCAATATTATTCAACTTTCAAATCAAAACAGGTCCTTAAGTGTTACGAGCTCTTGCAATCACTTGCTGCTCGGAATAAGGTAAGCCTAAAATGAAAAAGCTGATGAGCTAGACAGAACTGCATCAAAAACTGCTTTTATAGGCCCTCAACACTTTTGTGGAATAAACTGGGCCAGCACAAAACAGATTAACCAGGAAAGGGAAAATTAAATGCGGCTGGAGTACTAGGTAAACTTTCCAGGACTCAGAAAGTAATTTAAGGTTGATAAAGGGTTTCATTACAGGTCATTATGGTCTAAAATATCACATTCATAAACTACAATTATCTGTTAACTTGGAATGCGGATTATGCCTCGAAAATAAGGAAACGACCATGCATATTCCTTGTGACTGTCCAGCTTTAATAACGCACAGAAAAAACCTCTTTTATACGGAATTTTTATCACCAGAGCAGATTAAGAGTTCTTCTCTAGATTCAGTTCTAGATTTTGTTCATAAAGCTTTAAAGAGCCTTGTGTAATCAATAGTGTAATTGGTACAATAGAACTCTTCTGGCCGCAGTACCGGCTGTTGGGCTATTTTCACGTCTACTTTTATAATAATACAAAATTTTGTTAGAAACTGAAGTCTTTAATTCACAATTTAAAAGTATTGTCCAGTAATATATCCCTTTAATCATTGCAACTAAATTTATTTTAAAAACAGCAATAATATTTGCTTAAACTTATTTTCTATTTCTATTTTTTTAAAACTATTTTTATTTATTTATTAATGATATCTTATATTTTACGCATTTTTTTTTATTAATATATATAAGAAACTTTTGTTTTGTGTAAAGCAATCATTTACAAAATTTGCTGGATGAAAAAGCAAAGCGCAAAGTAAAAAATATTGGTGCAACATAAAGTGGAAAAAAAAAATCGGTTTTTTGTCAAATATTTCACTTTCCTTTCATACTTTACTTTTCATTGAAAAGAACATTGGTGCAACGCTTTGCCTTTTGGTGTTTTCAAAACTTTGCACAACTCAACTCTCAAATTAATGCTTTATGTACTCAATGAGACGAAAATGCTCAAAAACTGATAATAGTTTGCAATGTGCAAAGTGAAAAGTGTTGGTGCAAGAGGGCCCAAATTGACTGCACAAGCTTTAAGAGTTGCAGTGATCAATACTGCCAGAGCAATACACAATGTAAGTATTAAATATGTTATAAAAAGGTGAGTAATGCAGATGGGACTTTCGGAATGTGCAAAGGATGAAATGAAGGGAAAACAGTATTAACTTTGGGGTCAAGAAACGGCCTCGAAATTTATGCGGGATTCGGTAATCAACGGGATGATGACGGAAAAATAGGTAAGATGAAAAGGGTAGTGCATGGTTGAGGAGGCTCTTTTTTCTAAGTTGAACTAAAAATGATTATTAAAATTTATGTTCAAGTGTTAACTAAAACCATTAAACTGTGAAAAGTTACTTTTATTTAAAGTAAAAACCAAAGATTTTGAAAAGAAAAAAAAAAGGAAAGTGTTAATTGAAATAATAAATTTATGAAGAACTGTTGGATTTAAATTAAAACGAGAACCAAAAATATTAACTGGAACAACAAGATCCTGAAAACCTAAATTGAAAGAAAAATTAAAGTGCTAGCTAAAATAATTTTTTTATTTAAATTAAAGGTGAAGTTAGAGTATATCTTAAAATCATTAATTTATGAAAAACAAACCATCATCTTTAATTAGATTAAAGCAGAAGTTAAAATATGACCTAGAACTATAACGTTATACTTTTTTTGAAAAGTATGAAAAGAAGTCAAAAAAAAAGAAAGAATCTTTTTCTATTAATATTGCATGCTATTAAGTTTTTGTGTTTGTTGGTAGCATTTCTTTTATCTAAAATTGTTCTCTAGGTATAGCGACCGCGCGAGTGACGTCATTTGAGCAGTTGTGGTAAGTGCCTTGAGGCAAACAACATTTCTTTTACTTCTTCGTGCAAATTTTTTTTCTTGTCTTCTTCTTTTTTTTTTTTGTTTTGATTACATAAAAAATTTTTTTGTGTGCATTACCAGTTTTTTTATATTTTATTTACAAAATATAATACTTATAAGAATAAAGACATATTTGTATAGTTTTAGGGATATTGTTTTAAGGATATATTGTTTTATTTAATACTTAACACTTAACTATTAAGTTGCTTAGGAATTGTTATAAATAAAAAGAAGAAAAAATCAGTAAATTCTATTCCTTTTACCTTTATTGAAATAACATAAGATGCATATAAAAAAAAAATATTGTAAGTCTTGTTAAATTCACAATAGCTAAAAAATAAGTTGCTAAAGGTGTGGTACAGACAGGTGATGTGTGTCCTAATGTTCGATAAATAACTAAAACCAAATGGACTATAAAGTTAGGAAGTAGTGGTAAAGAAATAGTGAGGCACATCATCACTCATAGGTGTAGGGAGGGACGACTCAGCCTTACAGTACAGACAGTGACCTTTTGAGAGAGACTTTACCGACAAGAACCAAATACATGACACGAGAATTATTTTGTTGATGTCAGCGTGGATTGCTGATGCTAAGACCCACCCCCAATACCAGCTACAATTCCGGGCTTGCCATCGTGCCATGGAGGGCATTAGAAGACACGATTTTAACAGCAACACAATGGCGCCCAACGTTGTTTTTTTGAGGTGCCCTTACGCGAAACCAGTTTAGTGTAAGGTATTGAATTCATGAATTTGTTTTGTTTTGATTGATTGTGTGTGATTCCGAATGAATGTGACGTGTATGTGTGAGGGAGGGGTTTTGAATGAGATATGCTGAGGTGATGTATAGTCTACAATCAAGAGCAGCATTAGTGCAGTTTTGTTTTGAGAACTGATAATGGCTTTAGCATAGGGGGTAGTTGGTTCCAAAGAGACAGCCTTCCGAATTTGGAGAAAATAAAACTCTTAGGGTTGTAGTGTATACATATATTAATCGACTTAATATTAGGTGGACAGTGGGGATTAAGTGGACAAACAGCTAGACGAACGTACGGTTATTTGATAATTTTAGGTATTATCTGAACCCAAAGTACCACCCCAAAACCAAAAGCCTACTATTATTTAGCATCACGTAATTTTCTTTAATTTTTTTTAACCACTATAATTAACAAGTTCTAATTATAGTGGCAGATAAGATAGAATAGTTTTACCTGAAATCAATTTTTGAAATAATTTTTTTGTGGAATTGTTATACTAATCAGAAGTATATTAGATAAAAATCACAGGCGTAACAAACATGCAGCCTCTATATAATGAAGTCGAGGAAAATGAAGGTGTCAGCAGTCAGGTAAGAGGTGTTAGACCTGAAACTAAGAGACGTCCCTTAACAGGAAAGTTAGCTCAGAAGCCAAAAGTGTAATTGGATGAGAAATATTCGTGACAAAGATCTTAGAGTTTCGATAGTAAACTCGAACATTTGACTCTTGAAAAGGTTAGTGACTCAGAGAGTCCGACCGAGATCGGAACGAAATCGAAAGACAGAGAAGCTGCAGGCAAAGGTAACAAGGAGCTACATGGATCCTCAATGAATGAAGAGTTAGTTAGGTAATTCGCAGGTATGATGAGACAACAACAGGATTTCTTTACATATTGTATTCAGTCCCGAGATGTGACAGTAAAAAGGATTTTGTTTTGTGTGTCATATCAACAGCTGTTTACTGAATTCCATTGTCTGCTGTCAGGTGATGCTCTGAAATGGTTTCAGCAGTTATTGGAGTACCAAGAAAATAATCGTTATTTCGATTATTTCGATTTCGATTCAGTTAAAACAAGAGTTATTAACTCAGTTTAAATCAGCAGAAAGTGATTATGATATAATCAGAAAGATAATAGAGCGAAAACAACAACCGAATAAAGATTTCAAGTGATTCTACAAAGATATCCATTACTTAACTTTCAGGCTGAAAAAGAAGGCAGATCTGACCTCTATTATCAACAACAATATCAGAGCAGGATTAGCTAGTCTGCTAAGACTAAGAGAAAACAAAGGGAGGAATCAACAGATCAGTGAGGTGTGGAAAAAGGAAACAGAGTATAGGGACGATGAAAATAAGGCTAGATGGGAGGTAGAAGTAATAGAATCGGAGCATTTTGACAAGAGCATGGATATGTCGAAATTCCCAACTGATCCGGAACCGAAGACAGTGACGCGGAATAGAAATTGGGTAGAGGATAGTGGTAAGAGAATAGTGTGGAAAAAGGTAAGCAGGATGAAGGTGATCTTTGTCCATCACCTTTTCACTTAAGTCTGTGCTATTCGTGTGGTGTGCCAGTAGACTTTTATGGAGTTAGGCAAGGTACTGGCCCAAAAACCTTGTGTAAGTCACATTTTCATGATATGACGTGATTTTTGTGCAACAAGAACTCATCCTATTGTAGATATGATGGTAAATAGGGAAACGGTTCAAGGACATGGACGTTCGGGGGTCGATGTTAACCGAAGCCGAACCCGGGGTACAAATACAAGTAAAGAAAAGAGGTGAACATCACAACGAGCATTATAACATTAGCGTGAAAACAAGGGCAATTAAACCACTACATCAACTCAATCTGGAATGTGAAGAGGTTCGAGAGAGAATTTTTAACGCGAAAATAACGAACCAATGTAAAAAGAATAAGAAATTTAGAAAATTTTTAAAACTTCGGCAGAAAAGGCGTTTGATTAAGACTTAATAAGATTGTAGGTACAGTAGTTATATTAGATGGAGATAATAGAATTTATATCAAAACTAAGGTAAATCAGGAAGAAGTGATGGCATTATTAGACTCAGCAGCAATGGTCAACTGTATAAGAAAAGGATCATTAGAGTTTCTACAAAAGCAACCAAGTAAGCTAGTGAAATTAACAGGTAAAGCCATAAAACTTGCTACTAGGAGAGAGGTACCTGTGATAGGAGTAGTATCACAGTATCACTACCAGTCCTTTGGGAAGGTCAAACCGAAATTATGGATTTTTGAGTAGTACCAACACTACTGCAACTATTTTACTTCGGAATTGACTTCTGGAAGACATTTGAGATCGCCTTGATTACCAAGCGAATCAAAAAAGCTGAAGCGTTAGGAAATATCGGTGACTTAACACCTTATTCTGCTGATTTAAAATTATCCAAACAACACCAGTTGAGTATTAACCAGCAAGCTTAATTAGACCAAGTTATTAAGGAATTTTCTTCTTTTAGTGAATAAGGCTTAGGAAGTACCAGTGTCGAAAGTCATAATATAGAGGTAACCAATCAACAGCTACCAGTGAAGCAACGACACTACCCGATTTCGCCTGCCATTCAAAAGCTCGAATATCGAATGTTGAGTCTAGAAGTTATTGAAGAAAGCAATAGTAGCTGGAGTTCGCCTGTAACCTTAGTTGTGAAGGAAAATAAAAATGGGTTGTGTTTAGATGCACGTAAGGTCAACGAACTCACAATCAAAGACGCCTATCCTTTACCCCACATTGAAGGTATTCTAGGTAGATTGCAAGACACCAAATATATTTCGGCAATAGATCTCAAAGATGCTTTTTGGCAGATTCCGTTGGAGAAGAAGTCAAGGGAGAAGACAGCGTTCACGGTACCAGGTAGGCCACTGTACCAGTTCACAGTTATGTCGTTCGGGCTGTGTAATGCCACGCAGAGAATAAGTCGTCTGGTGGACAAGGTTATACCAGCAGCTCTACGTGAACGTGTATTCGTTTATCCTGATGACCCATTGGTATGCTCGAGCGATTTCGAAACCTATATGACTTTATTAAAGAAAGTTGTTGATTGCCTAAGTAGAACTAACTTGACAATAAATGTACAGAAAAGTAAGTTCTGTCACACAGAAGTAAAGTACCTGGGTTATATTGTGTGCAACGACATTATTAAAACGGATTCTGTGAAGGTTGAGGCCATGAATATTCTTCCGGAACCCAAAACCGCAAGACAACTTCGACGATTTCAGCTCAGACTAAAATCGCTTTCGACAAGTTAAAAATTGGTCGCATTACTGCACCAGTACTGACAAATCCCGATTTTACCCTACATTTTTACATCAAATGCGATGCTTCTTCCGATGGAGTAGGGGGCGTCTTGTTTCAAATAGATCAAGCTGGAAACGAAGGGCCTATAGTCTATATGTCTTCCAAGTTGAATAAAGCACAAAACTATTACTGTGTGACCGAACAAGAGTGTCTTGCAGCAATACTTAGTGTAAAGAAGTTAAGAGCGCATATAGAGAGCCTCCCATTCACAATCATAACCGACCATGCAAGTTTAAAGTGGCTTACGAACCAAAAAGATTTATCCTGTCGATTGGATAGGTTTGAAATTACAAGTCTTCGATTTTTAAATAGAGCATACCAAAGGGTCGCGAAATGTTGCCCCTGATGTCTTGCCACGAATGTTTATAGACGAAATACACGCTAATAATAAAAATCTAGTATTATATTATATTATATTATATTACATTATATTATATTATATTATATTACATTATATTATATTATATTATATTATATTATATTATATTATATTATATTATATATATTATATTATACATATTATATATATTATATTATATATATTACATATTACATTATATATATTATATATTACATATTATATTATATATATTATATATACATATTATATTATATATATTATATTATATACATTATATTATTATATCATAGATTTTTATTATATTATATATATTATTTATTATATTATATTTCTATATTTCTTATTATTTTATATTTCTTATTTTATATTTTATTATATTTTAATATTTTTTTTTATTATATTATATTATTTATTATATTATATTATGTCATAGTACTATAGTGTTTATTATATTATATTACTATACATGTTATCATATTATATCACTAGATTTTTATTATATTATACTATATTTTTTATTATATTATATTTCTATATTTCTTATTATTTTATATTTCTATTATATTTTATTATATTATATTTTATTATTATTATATTATATTATATTATATTTATTATATTATATATATTATATCATATTATATTATATTATATTATATTATATTATATTATATTATATTATATTATATTATATTATATTATATTATATTTAATCATAATACATTAAATTGTATTATGTTATAATATATTTTATTATGTTACTTTATATTTTATTAGATTTAATTATACGTATTATTTTACATTATAAGAAAGCTAATATGTACACTCAAATAATCTTTTCTGAAAAAGAAGCGCTGAGAGTATTAATCGACATATGTATATTTTGCTCACAAAGTAATAGAAGTCTTTTACTCTCGTACTCAATAATACAGTTCGTTACACTGATACGTGAAGTAGCTATATGTAGGAGAAGAATATACATTTACATACAAACATATATTATTCAACGTTTTACATGTCCACCACTTCAAGATTGTCTAACTCACACCACTGATAACGCCTTGATATATTTTATTAGTTGTTTTATGAAAGAGAATTACGCAAACTATTTTTATTTAGAGTGCCGAGGTTGGAATGAAAAGCATTGTAATGTTGGATGAGCAAGGAGGTAAGGAACCCAATATATATTATTGGTAAGCAATAATTATTAGAAATTTTTATTCATTTTAAACGTAATTGTTGTGTTGCATATAATTCCCTTTATATGGTTTTAATTAATAGAAGAATGAAGCTAACGAACTTTTATAAAGAAGTAGTTAATTTTGGGCTTACATTCACGATTTATAATTCGACAATAAAAACGCCAAAAATTTATTATTTTTGAATGTATTTATATTTTTGTGTGATATGTCTAAGAGGGAAGCAACCGTTACTCTCAAATAAAGATTTTCTATAAAAAAAATAATGAGATTATTAATTTGAAAGTTTTCTCAGAGGAA
>NC_051846.1:122277332-122312048 GCF_002237135.1 Teleopsis dalmanni | reverse complement strand
TGATTTAAACATTAACAAAACAATTTTATACGGTGCAAAAAACTTAATCGAGTTCAAAGATAAACTTAAATCCTATGAGATCTTGCGCGAAAACAATAAAATGACGTGTATAAAAAGTGAGAAAAAACAGTATGATAACACAAAAAGTGTAAAGGAACGAACAAAAAGTGCGATTGACAAATGTTACAATTGTGGTGAGAAAGAGCAAATGTGTGCAAGAACAAAGACAAAGGCACAAAATGCTTTTCGTGTAACAAATTTGGACACATTTCGAAGCATTGTCTAGTGAAGAAAAATGACGCGAATATTAACATTGTGAGCAGTTGTACAAATAAAATGATAAAAGAAATTAGAATTGGTGACTTGAAAACAAACGCTTTATTTGATACAGGGAGCAAATTCAATTTAGTAACGGACAAAATTCTTAAGTGTTTAAAAATCTGTGAACTTTTGAGTTCAAATATTTGTTTAGTCGGATTCGGTAATAATAGAGACTCGAATAAAATAAAATCGATCGGTCGTGTTATACTAAACTTTGATATCGACAGTGAGAACTTTGATATGCCATTTGAAGTCGTTCCGTTCTACTGCTTAGACATTCCGATAGTTATTGGCTCTGAAATTTGCTCACAAGCCGAAATAAAAATTAATCCAACGGGAGTGATGATTAAAAAACTGGACAGTAGCGAAGATAATGATTGGCAAAATATTATGAAAATAAATGTGGAAGAACAATTCGAAAAACAATTTAATATTAACACTTCGATAAGCGCAAAAGCAAAAGAAAAAAGATGACGGACCAATTTCATCGAGACCGCGGAGACTGCCGATTGCAGAAAGAGGTGTGGTTGAAAAACAAATAGAAGATTGGTTGAAAGACGGTGTAATTGAAAAATCGGAATCAGAGTACAGCAGCCCTGTGGTTTTAGTGCGTAAACGTGATAGAACGCTTCGACTTTGTATCGCTTATCGAAGAATCAATAAGGTTATTTTAAGAGATCGGTTCCCTTTACCCTTGATTGAAGATCAATTGGACAGGTTGCAGAATGCAAAAATATTTAGCACCATCGATCTAAAAAATGGTTACTTACACGCTGAAGATAGTAGAAAATACACGTCTTTTGTAACACACAACGGTCAATATCAGTTCAAGAAGGTTCCTTTTGGTCTATCCAACTCACCTGGTGTATTTCAGAGGTATGTGAATTCAATTTTTCGTGAACTGACACGAAGAGGTGTAGCTTTACCGTATATTGATGACGTGATTATACCAGCTGATAGTGAAGACGAAGCACTCAAAAACTTGAAAGAAGTATTATCTTTATGTAGAGATTATGGTCTGGAAATAAATTTCAAAAAGTGTCAATTTTTGAAAAAACGTGTCGAGTTTTTAGGGCATATAATAGAGAAACATACGATTTCACCATCACCAGCAAAGGTTGATGCACTAAGAAGTTTTAAATTGCCACTACATTTGAAGGAGCTCGAAAGTTTCATTGGTCTAGCCAACTATTTTCGAAAATTCGTGCCGAGATTTTCAGCAATTGCTAAACCGTTAACTGATTTAAGAAAGAAAGATCGAAAATTTGATATGCAAGCTGAGCATGTAGCTTCTTTTAATGCAATCAAAGATGTTTTGTGTAATGAACCGACATTGAGAATTTTTAATCAACAGTTAGAGACAGAAGTACATACGGATGCCTCGATGCATGGTTATGGAGCGGTGCTGTTACAGCGAGCACCAGATGACGGTCATTTACATCCGGTTTACTATATGAGTAAGAAGACGACAGACGCTGAAAAGAAGTATTCAAGCTATGAACTAGAGATTTTAGCTGTCGTAGAGGCTTTACAGAAGTTTCGAGTATATCTTCTTGGTCTACATTTCAAGATTATAACAGACTGTAATGAATTCACTTAAACTTTGGAGAAGAGGGACCTATGCACACGAGTGGCACGCTGGGTTTTATTTCTTGAGGAGTATGATTATGAGGTGCAACATCGTTCAGGTTCACAGATAAGACATGTTGACACTTTAAGCCGATACCCAGTTATGGTGATAGAAGAATCAGGCATTCTCACACAAATTCGGAATGCTCAAATTAAAGACGACGGTTTGAACGCCATTATAGAGATTGTGCGCGATAAACATAATTACGACGGATATTTTTTAAAAGGTGACGTTCTTTATAGACTGAAAGATGAACGCGAACTTGTTGTAATTCCCGAAAACATGCAGACGAATATAATTCGACAAACTCATGAAAGAGGTCATTTTGCAACAAAGAAAACTAAAGAAATCATAAGTCGAGATTATTATATTCCGAAGTTAGACGCGAAAATTCAGAAGACCATTGATTGCTGTATTCGTTGCATTTTATTTAATCGTAAACGTGGCAAAATGGAAGGTGAGTTGCATCCTATTAACAAAGGCGAAGTACCGTTACAAACTTACCATGTTGATTTCCTTGGACCACTTCAATCGACGAACAAATTCTACAACCATATTCTTGCAGTTGTCGACGCTTTTATGAAGTTTATTTGGTTGTACCCCACGAAGACGACGTCAGCGAAAGATGTGATTCAAAAGTTACAACAACAAAGCCGAATATTTGGTAATCCTATCAATATAATATCAGATCGTGGTTCTGCATTTACGAGTGAGGACTTTGCGAAGTATTGCAAAGAGCAAGATATTAATCATTTCCTAATAACGACGGGTCTGCCAAGAGTCAATGGTTAGGTCGAAAGAATGAACGCAGTAATAACCAACGTTTTGGCGAAACTCAGTACAGATGAACCAACAAAATGGCACAAGCACGTCAATGCCGTGCAGCAGCTCATGAATTCAACGTATTCCAGAAGTACGCATACGACGCCTTTTGAACTTATGGTGGGTATTAAAATGCGAACCAAAGAAGATCTTTGTATCAAAGAGTTAATCGAGAATGAAATTGTCAAACAATTTAATAACCAACGTGATGAATTACGGCAGAAAGCGAAGGAAGGTGTACTTAAAATTCAAGCCGAAAACAAAAAATCTTACGATCGAAGACGTAAACCAGCACGTGTGTACAGAATTGGCGACTTAGTAGCCATAAAGGCGACCCAATTAGGTGGAGGCTTAAAACTGAGACCTAAATATCTGGGACCGTACGAGGTGACTTGTGTTAAGTTGAATAATGCTTATAACGTCATTAAGGTGGGCATGGGCGAAGGTCCAATGAGAACTTCCAGTTGTGCAGAATACATCAAGCCATGGCTAAGTGAAACCGATGAGCCATTCGAGTCGAATAGCCCGCAGGATGGCCGAGTTGTGGGAACGAAAAGAGCAACTCATGTAAAATATTCACATAAAACTCATCAAAATAGCACTGAGAGCAACGTCAAAGGCAATTCAACGAAGTGAGTCAGTTGGAATCAAGATACCGAACGAGATGGCGGTTTAAATTTTGTTTTAGTCCTAATTTTTTCATTTTTATATTTTAATTTACTTTTAATAAATAAAACTTTATAATAATAATAATAATAAATAAAACTTTACATATATATATATATATACATACATACATACATCTATATATATATATATATATATATATATACATATGTATATATTTTTGATGATAAATATTCAGATCTTAATTATTAGGCCAGAACTACATATATGTATATAGAAATATGTATATGTAAGATTGTTAGATTATTTTAGTGATAATAATGAATTAATTTTAATGATATTTTAAATAGTACTCGACCGCAGAACTCCACTCGTAAACTTCGCTACAACCACGCTGTCTCCTTTTAACACACACTGCTTCTGACGCTACTCTTGATACACTAACACTTCTTCACACACTCACACACTATTGTCTAGTGTTGCCGCTTACACTCGGCCCTCCTGATCATCATCTGTCTCAGATGACTCTTCTTTCTTCTCCTCTTTCTCACTGTCGTTCGTGCCCATATACTGCCATAGCTTCATGTTATCGGCGCTGGTTGATGTTGTTAGCGTACCCTGAAATTTCTTAACGTCATATCGTCCATTTCGCTTTAATTTAATAATTTTATATGGCCGTATGTACTTGTTTCCCAATTTTTTATTTGTTGTGAATTGCGTAACTCGAATTGATACTAAATCAGCCAACTGATAATCATGCTGCTTTTTTCGTTTTTTGTCAAAATTTCTTTTGCATGCTTCCTGCGCCCTTTGAATCTGCATTCTGGCGTCTTCTCTAAGCTGGTTGCGCTCATCTTGAAGTTTGAATACTAATTCATCGATACAATTCTCAATGATCTGTTTCGTTTTTCTTTCTAGGTAAGGAATATAAAACTCCTGTCGGACTGCATGCATGGTCTTCTGTGTACCCATATGTCCGAAGTTATGAGCACGCCTTACATTTTCTATTTCCATCATTTTAGGTACTGCTAACAAATCTTGTCCATCAATTTGTTTATATAATAACTCACTCTTCATTTTGTAGTTCGCGTATGGCTGCTTTTTAACTATTTCCGTCACTGCTGCTAGGTGTTCATCTTTTTGCTGTGCCTTTAAAATTTGCGCATTACACATCCGTTGTTATATTCATGACCGGAAAACGACTCATGCTATCCACGTGCTTCATTTTGCATGCTGGTCTGTGTTCAATATTATACGTAAAATCCTGTAGGAACATTAGCCATTGCACCACTTCTCTGGGTATATCTTTCTTGCCGTTCGCCGCGCAATCAGTTACTTAATCAAACTGAATTCCCATAAGATAGTGTTTCAACTTCTTTGTCGCCAGGTACGCTGCTTTAACCTCTAAAAAATAACTATGCAATTTTTCTTCCTGTGGTGACGTTTTTTTAGTCCAATAATAAACAGGATGCCACTTATTGTCATGCTGCTGCATAAGTGTTGCTCCAAAACCATGTTTGGACGCATCGACGTGTAGTTGTGTTTTTGCGTTTTGCTTAAATATTTTTAACACTGGTTCTTCTATTAGTGCTGATTTCAGACTTTCAACTGCTTGTATTTGTTTTTCTTCTATTTTAAACTCAGCGTTTTTCTTCAATAATTCAGTTAACGGCTTCGCTAACAATGCGTAATTTTGAACGAATTTAATGAAATACCCTGTTAGACCCAGAAACGCTTGGACCCATCGTATATTTTTTGGTAATGGAAAGTTTTTTACACCTGCTTCCCAGGGTGTATTTTTCCATCCTCGACTTCATGTCCCAAAAAATTTATTCTAGCCTTCAAAAACTGACATTTTGCCCAGTTTATTTCAAGCCCAAACAGTTGTGCTCGCTCTAATACTTGTTGCGTATTTCTCACACATTGCTCTGCTGTGTTTCCGAAAACTACAATATCATCTACGTATATCTCCATAATACCTTCGTTTACTTGCTGCCGAAATATATAACTGACATACCGACTAAATACCGCCGGAAATTAAAGAAACCAAACGGTGCTTTATTAAACTCGTACAGCCTTTCTTTTGTCATAAACGCTGTGTATTTTCTGCTGTGTTCCTCGATTTCCACATGAAAGAAACTATTTTTGAGATCCATCACTGTAAAATATGTCTCTCAATACCAACGTATTCAACTTTCGAAAATCTACGCACAATCTGAAGCTACCATCTTTTTTCTTTGCTAGTACTACTTTGCTTGCCACATCAGAGCACGACTTTCGTACAACACTTTGCTTTAGTCACTTCTCGACTTGATTTTGTACGAATTCCTGTTCTGGCACTGCTAATCGACTGGGTCTTTCACGGAATACTATATTATCGCAATTTAATATAATTCTTAATTTAATTGGACTGTGCACGCATAGCTTCCAGCATTTATAACTACTTTAAATTTCTTCAAAAAATCATATCCCAGAATTACGTTAGTATTCATTTTTCCATCTGCTACAATTGAAAATTTGTGTTTTGTTGCCAATTCATCAACTTCAACTTCTGCTGTAATTTCGCCCATTACTGCCGTGCTGATATTGCCCAAGCCATAAAGCTTAATTGAACTATTTTGTACTTTTTGTGTCAGGAATTTTTCCTTTACTATACTTTCTTTCATTAACGACACGTCTGCTCCAGTATCCACCAAACACATTGTGCTTTCTTTGTTAATTTTTATTTCCTTTAGACGACTTTCCTCTATTATTCTCTGCACACTTTGTTTTACACTCGTATAATTTCTTGCTATATGCCCAACGTCGTTATACTTAATTGCTTGTGTATTTCTGCACTACTCCACTTTATATCAAATTCGTTTATCAACGATTCGCGCAAGCGTTCTTAACTGGCAACTGTAATTGTTTCTAGAAATAATTTGGCTGTTCCTGTCATTTTGTTGTGCGCATTCACATATTTTTGTTTTGTATTTAGTTCATAAGCATCTGCGTTTTCTTCAAAATTGTTTAACCATTGTCGTACGGGAATTGTAATGCCGTCGAAGTCAGGAACTATTTTTATGAAGCTTTCTATTGATACGCTGCTGCCTCTATTTGTATTTTGCTCCCATTGTGTACATAGTAGTTTAACCAATTCCGCGAATCTATTACCACGTGCATCTGGCTGAATGTCGGCAATTTTGTTTTTATTACTTTCGTTTTTTGCAATTTCTATTCCAACACTGTTTGTATTTTGCTTCCTTTGTTCCATAATTGTCTTTTTTGAACGCAAAATCATACCATTCACCTTGAAATTCACTACAACTTCAACTGTCTTGTATTATATATATATATGTATTTCTGGGCTAATAATGAAAATCCGAATATTTATCATCAAAAATTGTTTTATTGTTTTTGAAGGTATTCTCCAGCCTGATTTATACAAGACAATATTGGTAAAAATAAAATCTTTAAAAACAATTAAATATTTTTTAAAAGATCATTATTTAGCTGTTGACCAATAAGTCCGTATTAAAAAAAAAAATAACAAAATAGTTTTAAAAAAAATTTTTTTTTTGTTATTAAAACATTAAACTATTTTTAAATAATTGTTATATTTTTATGCTTGTACTTCGTTGTTGTGTTATTAATTATGAAAAATTTAAGAATTATTTTGTTAGTGATCGTAAACTTTTTCTGCTATGTGTATATAATAGTGCAATAATGAACAGATTTTAAGATGTTATGTATATTTGCTTTCATAAGCTGTAAGTATTCAATAATAGAAGTTCGCTGTACTGACCTCTATGTTCGTTTCTTTACCAGTAGTTAGATCAGTCATTTCCATAATAAAATAGAATCCATTTTTTCTTTAAATACTTAAATGTAGCAGAAGGCACAAGAGTTTGTAATATGTTTTCTTTGACGGTGAAATATAATATTTTGAAATAAAAATTGTTTTACAGCAATGATTGTTGTCACTTTAACGATTGTGGCAACAAGTATGTTAGACAGTCAAGCGGCTCTGGAATCACTGTTATCATTCAGATTCCTGTCGAAATTGGTTGAGTAGTGTTTCAATCTCCTCAACATCCTAACGACGAGGATTTCTGTGACTCTGCTATGGATACCTGGACATAAAGGGCACGTATGTAATCAAAGAGCAGATGTTCTGGCCAAAAAAACAAGCTAGAACTCCCTTCGGAGGCCCCAAACCAATCTGTAGAATTTATAACTGACTTCTGGACAGCCCAAAAGGTATGCAGCACTCAAGAAGGCTCATTGTCTCTGAACATATAAAGGCAGATTCTTTAACAAATTCTTTAAATGTTTGGAATTGAACTAGTTGGAGGAGAGACTGCTCAGAAGATCTTTCAGGGAGCAGTGCGTGTGCAGTCTATTTATAATAATAATAACAAGTATTTTGTTATTAAAACAAACCGAACTTGTGATTTTATAACTATCGGATAGCATTAAATCAATGACTATTTTACAATGACCAGCTACACACTATTCTCTTTTATTACTTTGGATTGGATTCAAAATATATTATAGAAATTGATTGCTAAATAACATTTTTATCTTTTTCGAAAATTATTTTGAAATGAGAAATTGAAATTTTGTGATTATTTATTTAATATATTTAAATGTAAATATAACTTTATGCTTAAATTTTCAGACGAATTTTGTGAAGAGTATCCTCATAACTTAATGCCAACGCCTGGCTATTGGATTGAGTGTTCGCGTCAAAAAATTTCATTACCAACACCGCACACTATTTGGGATGAAAGTGATTCCGATCATGAAGACATACGTATGTGTGTTTCTAGTGACGCATATCTCGAGCGTGAGTGCAGCGATTTGTATGAAGATGATGAAGACTCAGAAGCAACGCCAAGGTACTTACAATCTTTGCCACTTAAAAATAAAAACACATTTTGATATGTTATAAACTACATAAATTTGCACGTAAAAAAATTCGTAATGCATAACTTCATAAAGATGACAATAAATCAGCATCGTATTTAGGCAATCTTTCTAAATCGAAAATTATTTTATACTCATGAATATCCATAAATAGCCATACTACTATGGCTATTTACTACTTTTCCATTTCCTCCTACTCCCAATAAATTAAACAATTTTATATGAATGTTTAAGTCCTAGGAAAAAGACTACAATTGAAGAACAATGGGATCAACAAGGGGCTTTTGAGTTAATCTCCGTTGAGCAAGAGACATACGAAAAATATTTTTATGGTTCTGAACACTGGAACTATTTTACAAGTGACGAGGATTTAGGACCTGTTATACTATCTATTAAGCAAGAAACACTTAATGGGCGCGATCAATTTCGAATACTGGTGCGAGCTGGATCCTATACGGTGCATGGACTCATTCCTGCCTCTTGTGTTTTCGCTGACAGGTAGCTTAATGTTTGTACACTATATATTATTTATTTAAAAACAAATAAACACTTTGCTTTAGATATAATCGCGAAGAAGTAGTTAGATCTCTTGGGAAAGAAGTAAATCTAAATCCACCTCTAACATTAGGTCAACTACCTGACACTCCAGAAGAATTACTAAAGCTAGATCAGGTATATATTTAAAATACTCTTGGTGTCGATAAGAAAAACCAATAGCATATTTATATTTCAGTGAGTGGTTGTTAAAAGTACAATACTTATTTCTCAATTTTATCTACTGTAAGAAAGAAATACATAGATTCACTGATACGATCAAAAACATAATGCAACTATAGGTTCTTATTTAAAAAAAAAATTTATGGAAATAGTTGACTTACTTGACATTTGTAAGTTTAACACTTCTTAATTTAAACACAACATTAAAATTATAAGGGTTATTTACCGAGTCAAAGTGCAACTAGTACTTCTAAGCACACTTGATTGTGTCGATTTGTTAACGACAGCTTTTAAAATCAGCTGTTATTAAATTAACTTGCTAGGCCGTACAACGATAATAATATTTTTAGTTACAATAGCTGCGTTTCAGCAAACATGATCCGCTCAATGATCTGGATTATCTTTGCTGAAACGATACGTATCACGTATAAAAATAATTGGCAACGCCAGAAGTATGCCAGTTGGGTTTGTGTACAAAATTTTTTGATTTGTGTGAATAATTTTGGCACAAAAAAAATAAGTGAGAAAATTTTGAATGCAAAAAATCTAAAAAATAGAAAAATAATGAAATAAGTTTTTATTTAGTATTTACTTTGAAACTCAAATTTAATTCTATAGTAAATAAATGAAAATTGCAGATTTTATTAGAATCATCAAGCGAAACTGACTCTTCCATTCCCTTTTTAAATACTAGTTCAAGTGTATTAAGCTCAAGGGATGAAGTGCATCAGCATGGATATAGTGGAAGTTTTGTGAAACGATCAATAATTTTTCCGTTAAAGATTATTTGATTGGTATTTGCGCATAAAAAATACAATTGCTATATATTAATTATGTTTCATATTTTAATAGATTTGTTAATAAATTCCAATCAGCGAATGCAAAATAACCGTGATGGTAACAGTCGGACGAGAGCAATGAAGGAATTTATATATTTTTGTGGTATATGGGAAATATGAATACTTTTTGCGAATTAGGTATTTGTTTTAGAATAACAAAAGCTTCTGTATGGAGAATAATTGAAAGAACTAGTGTTTAGCTTATGTCAATTGGACACTAATTTATAAAATACGCACTTTCTAATAATGCAAAAGTGGAAGCTTCGAAAAAATTCCCGTTCGTAATTGGTTGCATAGACAGTACACAAGTCAAAATAAATGCACCACACCATAGCAAATAGGATTATTTCAAAAGAAAGCATGACTATGGCTTAATCTTGCAGGTAGTTTGCGATGAAAATAGTTTTTTTATAAACGTTTTTGTTGGAGAGCCTGGTTCCTTAAGTATTGTTCTGTTTTAATTAAATAAATGTATTCAACTTAATTTATATATATTCATTTCAAATTAATTGATTTTAATAAATTATCAAACAACACTTTTTCAAAAATAATAAAACGTAAATAAATAAAGTAATAATTTTAATTATAGTGATAATTAAAACATTACTTTAAACAAAGAAATAAATAATAACGACATATTAAATAAATAAGTACATAAAATAAATAATAAATAAATAAAATCAATAATAAATATATATAAATGTAGATTTGTTTATAATTTTACTACACCGTTGCATCGCATTGCCAACCTCATTTGCATTAAAATAAGTTCCACTTTTATCTTTTACATACATTCCACATTGAACCAGAAAGTGAACCAGATCAATTGCTGGTTCACCCCATTGTTTTTGTTTCGCATGTAAAATTGAACGGATCATGTTTGCTGAAACGCAGCTAATGTTTAGTTAGAGATTGTAAACTATAATACGGTATATAGTGATAATAAAATACAATAAGAACATTTCATTGTTTGGTTAGGATGAAGAACGATAATAATATTTTTAGATCCAATGTTTAGTTCAAGATAATAGAATATAATAAAGTATAATGTAGATCTGTCGTTGTTTGATTAGGTCGAACAACGATAGTAAAATGTTTAGTAGGATGCAATGTAGATGTTTCGTTGTTTGATTAGGTCAAACAACGATTATAAAATATTTGGCATAGGGATAAGAGAAGAGAATGTAACTTGCGCGGATATATTGATGATACGTTGCATCAATTTTTATTACTTCCAATAGTTTTTTATAATTTATTTAAGCTCTTGGTTTCAAGTTTTGTGAAAATACTAAAAACAAACTGTCAACCTCAAAATGTCCATTTGCATGAATATATTGTAATATTTTTAAATTTTCCGCATTTGTCTATTTTCGCACTGGATTTTTTCTTTACCGTGTTTTCGTTTGTAAATTACTAAAGTAAATCTTTTTAATTTAAATATTATGTTTAATCATTGAGTATAAATATTATAGAGTAGAGAGAAATCTGAAAACAAACTCAATTTGTTAAGTAGGTCTGTGGGGCGCGAGTAACAACGTAACAATAAATAGAGAGCAAAATGCATTTCTCTACAGCGCTCTATAATATAGTGAGCACGTGCATGTAAGTTTTTTGTTTTGATTTTGTTTCCTTGTACTCTACTTCTTTTATTTCAAAATAAAATAATACTCTACTTTTTAAACTAAATATCACTTTTCAGCACCAACCTTAAATGATCATTTTAAAAATACCCTGACAGACGGTATAAATTATCATTAAGAAGTTACTGAATCATATGTTTTTTGTTATTGAAAAAGCAAAAGAAAGAATTTTAAATTCAAAATGGATAAGCAAGAAAAATTAAAGAAACTTGCTTTAATTAAATATAAAATATATAAAAAATATAAAATATATAAAAATATATCGAGTATTTACATTTACCAATGTTTCCAAATATGTTTTGTTTACATTTTGACAACCAAATAGCTTGAAATTTGTTCCATTTTTTATTTCGTTTTGCTTGCATATGCAGCATTATCATTTCCAAAAACCTAAATGATGAATAAATTGGGTTAAATTCGGTCATTTAAAGACCATAAATGATCATTTAAAACTGCTAAATGAGCAAATATATTATAATTTAGCCCCTTAATGATAATTTAGCTCCCGTCTGTCAATGCTATAAGGAGTGGTCAAATTGTGAAACATTGTGTTATTGAAATTTTTGGACATTAATTAAATATTAAGTTTTTTAAAAAATATTTTGTGAATTTTTGATTTAAAATACTAAAAAATATTTATATATTTGAAAAATGATCTCAATCGCGTTTGCAGTTATGTTTGCTGTATTCCGACCTGCATGCGGAATCGTCGAAAGAATCGAAATGAAAAATTATTTCGATTTCCCCCAAGTGACAATGTATTGGGACAAATTTGGCGTGAAAAATGTGACATTCCTTTGAAAATGTATGAAAAGCAGTTAAAAATTTGTGATATGCATTTTGCACCTTCAGATATAAGCAGCCGTTTCTTGAAAAAAGGTGCTTACCCAATACACAATTTAGGAACTGTAGATGAAGAGACGGACAATTTTGCGCAACCACCAAGGAACTTTGGCGATATAGATGGTATGCAAGATGAGGTATTCTGCCGCAATTGCGAAATGCAAACTAAATGCGCAAACACATACAGAAGGAAATATGTCAACCTTTTTAAGGAAAACATAAAATTAAAGAAAAAGTTACAACTATTAAAAACTACAAAAATTACTGCAAATAAAAACGCTGTAGTTCAGGCCATCGACTCTGTTGCAAATGTAAATATTGAGACCAAAAACTTTTGTAAAATGATCCTAAAAGCGCGACAGAAGGAATATGATGAAAATACGAAACTAGAAGCTCAAAATATGTTTCTCGTATCTCGATCGGCATATTTATTTTTAAGAAATAAATTGAAAATTAATTTGCCACATGAAAAAACAATCAGCAGCTAGTCACATATAAAAAATTTGCAGCCTGGATTTTTAAATACAGGTTGTAACGAACCTTTCTGGCCGGGGTTTTGCTCGCCGGATTCCAGGTCCAGTCCTACAAAAAATTTATTTGATAGGAGCAGTGGAAAGTTTGAATACCCGGTGGACGGTGGCGTTGGAGCATTGTTGTGGTTACCTTCCTCGGTGAAGTTCGTTGGTTTGGCGTAGAAATGTTAATTTCGACGCCCCTGACAAAATGTTTGAAGAAATGTGAATTTCTTCTCTATACAATGGATTTGGCGTAGAAATTTCAACGCCCCTGTAAAGGTTTGAAGAAATGTGAACTTCTTCTTTATACAACAGATTTGACGTAGGAATGTTAATTTCAACGCCCCTGGCAAAAGGTTTGAAGAAATGTGAATTTTTTCTTTATACAATGGATTTAGCGTAGAAATGTTAATTTCGACGCCCCTGACAAAAGGTTTGAAGAAATGTGAATTTCTTCTTTATACAATGGATTTGGCGTAAAAATGTTAATTTCGACGCCCCAGACAAAAGGTTTGAAGAAATGTGAATTTCTTCTTTATACAATGGATTTGGCGTAGAAATGTTAATTTCGACGCCCCTGACAAAAGGTTTGAAGAAATGTGAGTTTCTTCTTTATACAATGGATTTGGTATGGGTGATAATATTCATGTGTTATTATCACCTTACCGAGTAATTTATTAACGAAAATATGATTTCGTTATGAGCAAATGAGTAATAGAAATTTATATTTCTATTACTAACGAAATGTTAATTTCGTTATTAATAATAATTCTTAATAGAAATGTGTATTTCTATTAAAAATAAAAAAAAATGTAACAAAATAGAAATCGAGATGTGAATTTCGATTCTTGGTGTTTCAGCACGTGTAATATGGAGCGACCTGTTCTTAGCTTGATGTCTTGCTGAATACCAGTCTTGCGCTTTTACTTCGCGTATATAAACGCAAGGTGCGAAGCAAACAGTAGATTTGTTTTTGTAATTGCAACGGTGCGTTGTTTACAAGTTTTATTATTGTTTTTGATGTTTTTTATTTTATTATTATATATATTTTGTTTTGTATTATTACATTATTGTGTTGTAAAATTTACGAGTGTAAATTTTATGTTACAAGGTTTCGAAAGCTTGAGAAAGAAAGTCAGCACACTAAGACAAGTTGATAAGGACTTTGCAATATTGGTTGTTGATGAAATGAGACTAAGGCCAGAATTACGTTACAACGCTAACTTAGACCAAATAGATGACTTTGAAGAACTTGGCTTTTTTAGATGTAACACTATTGCTAAAAGCCTTTGTCCACTTATTGTCAAAGGTCTTTTCTCTAATTGGTCAATAATTCCTAATTATTTTGTGTCAGAAAATGGTTTAGGAGGAGATTGCCTCAGCAATATAATTTTAAGAAATTTGGAGCTCCTGCAAGAAGCAAGTGTAACGGTACGCGTAATAACATGCGATCAAGGCTCAGCTGATAGAAAAGCATTTTCCTGCTTTCAGGTTAGTCCAGAAAAACCTTTTTTCTATTTTAACAATATAAAAGTATATTGTGTGTTTGATTTTCCACATTTAATTAAATATGTGCGAAATGGACTTCTTACTACAATTATAATAGCATCAGATGGCATTTAAGTTTTAATGTATTGAAAGAACTGTGGAGACGGGAGCATACTGCTGTAAGAAAATTGTGCCCCAAGCTAACAAGGCAACACATCTTTCCGAAAAATTTTGAAAAGATGAAGGTGAAGTTCGCAACTCAGTTATTTAGCAGAACGGTGCATGCTGCTATAAAAACAGTGGTTGAAACAGACGGATTTTCCAATTCATCTAAAGAGACGCTTTAGCAACAGCAAATTTTGTAGAAAAAATGGACAAAATCTTTGATTGTACGAATTCCATCACTCTCTACTCAAAGAATCCTTTTTGTTGTGCTTTACAAAAAAATTGCTTTGGTTTCAATTACATAAAAAAGTTTTTGAAATACTTTGGATCATTAAAATTTGTAGACTCAACAAAAAACGTGTATTTCTGGAAAGGTATTAAAATAACTTTAAATGCTCTGTTGCAGCTTACAGAAGAAGTTTCTGCAAAAGATAATGACAATTATTTTGAAATGACAAATTATTTATGCCAAGACAGACTGGAAAACACTTTTTCAATTTCACGACAAAAGGGAGGATACAACAAACATCCTTCGGTGTCCGAAGTCAATCAAATTTTAGCGAAAGTAAGCGTTGCACCAATGTACTTTTTAATGAAAAGTAAAGTATGAAAAGGAAAGTGAAATATATGACAAAAAACCGGTTTTTTTTATTTTCTGTTGCACCAATACTTTTTACTTTGCGCTTTGCAAAAGTAAACTGCGAAACTTTACAAAAAAATTGCAAATTATTAATTCACCCTGCAAATTTTGCAAATGATTGCTTTACACAAAACAAAAGTTTCTTATGTATATTAATAAAAGACAAAATGCGTAAAATGAAAGAAATCGTTAATAAATAAATAAAAATAGTTTTAAAACATTAATATTGATGCTCAAAAAAAAGAAAAAAAATAGAAATAGAAAATTAGTTTAGGCAAATATCATTGCTGTTGCTGTTTATCATTTGGCAATAATTGAAGGGATATCTTATCTTAAATGCAATATTTTAAATTAACTACACTATAATAAATTATTAAACTATAAGCTACTTATAAACTTAAAGACTATAAAATAAGTTCGATTTTATACTTATATATTACGCTTTATACTTATCTTTATACTAATATTTATATTTATACAATATATATTTATATTGTACCAATACTAAAATTTAAAAAATATAAAATTAAGTAAAATAAAATATAAAAATTAAATCCATAAATTTCTTATATATTCACTTTTATTAAATAAAGTGGTTTTTTTTTAAATTAATATATTTAATTTTTTTATATTTTATTTTTAAATTTAAATATGTCTTTGCTTCCTCGTACAGTTCCGATAACGATTTCTTACGTTTTTTTAAACTCATTAATACGTACTATGCATAAATCATGTACTTAAAGCATCAAAATATCAAACTAACAAAAAAAAATATACAAACAGAAACGAAATGCTTTCAAAAACCAATACAAAATGAAAGTGAGCTAATTTTTTGGTGGAACGCTTTGCTTTGCATTTTATGCAAAAACTCTGCAATAAAATCTTTATTTGCAAAGTGCAAACTAAACTATCTTAAGTTTTTGGTGCAACGTTTTTCACTTTTACTTTGCACAAAAAATCAAGCCTTTACTAACACAAAAAATTTTAATTTGCTGTTATTATTATTAGTTTTAGAGACTTATTATTAGTTTAGAGACTTACTAAACTAATGAATCAAAATAGAAAAGTAGGTAGATTAAGTAATTAAAGGATACTGATTTTATTTTCCAAATGTTACGCCTTATATACAATTTTTTATTACAACGGTGGTAACGTTAGTTCAAGGATGTTTTATGATGCTGTTTGTGTATTATGTTTGTAGAATTCTAAGAATTTAAACGATAACAGGGCAACATAAAATTAAAACATAAATTATAACTAAAGCACTGGCCTTTATTAAATTAAAATGGCTTCATATAACAAAAAGACTTTATAATAAAAATTTTTTAATTTTTAATATTTGACATATTTTAATGCATGTATTAATATTTAAAAATATATTATATCACTTTTTTTTTAATAAGTTTTAAATAAAAAAGGTAAAATAAGCTATATTATTATGTTGACACTAAATGAGTCAGTGCCCCCGAACACTTTTACTCTCTATTAACTGCGAGGTTTCTTCAAAAACCCTTTTTGCGCCTTGACTGGATTATTGTTCATCATTTCATCAGACTAAGCAATAATTGACCTCTGCATACGTCCCCGAGGAGCCTATAACCATTCTGAGATTTGATAACGCGGTGTTGGTAAGTCTGTCAAATTTCGCAATTAATTTCAAGGCTCTATCCTTTATGTATTTTTTGATGGGATCAATCTTAATGTCCCTGAGGATGTCATTCGTTCTAATGTACCATGGAACTTTAAAAAGTCTTCTCAAAGCCTGGCTTTGTGCAATTTCTAGCTGGTGAATAGTAGTATTTGAAGCTTTGCTAAACGCTACACAACCATATAGAAGTGACGGACGAATTATTTGATTATATATCAGTTTCCTGTTCTTAGTATTGAGATTTTCATTCTACCTAAATAGCGGTTGGAGGTAATGAAGCATTTTGGCACAGCTTATTCTTTTCAGTTGAACATGTTTAAGCTGTGTCAACCGTTTGTCCAACGTGATGCCGAGATATTTAACACTATCCTCCCAGTTTATCACCATATCATCCACTCTCACTCTCGACGGATTCTGTCTCCACTTAAGCGTTATAAACAGAGCCTTAGTTTTTTCATTATAGATTTTTATTTTCCATTTCTGAAAATACTCCAAACTAAGGTTTATAAGCTCTTGAAGTGTATTCGTTATGTTGAGAGCACATTTATCTGATTATAGCATACACGTATCGTCAGAATATAACGCCAGAGTCGATGGACCTAGCATTGGAATATTGATTTTCGTGCGAAAGGACCTCCCACGTAGGAAGCTGCCGATGATCTTAATTAGTCTGCCTGGAACACCTAGATGAGACATTTTAACTATCAGACCATCATGCCAGACCTTGTCAAAAGCTTTAGAAATATCAAAAATGATCATTCCAGTTGACTCTCTTCTACTAAGGGCTGTTTGAATCATTTGGGTAGTTCTAGCCAGTTGAAGCTAGGTGGACAGGTCATTCCTAAAGCCAAATTGTTCGTCATGGAGTTGAGCATGCAATTATTTATGTTAGTATTAAGCTGGCTTACATTCTCCGGCAGGTTACGTAGGCATCTGTTGGTAATTATATCATGACCAGGTGCCGATCTTTTCTTTAATCTTGCTATTATTTGGGTGATTTGTTCGACAGTGCATGGTGCAATGCTAGATACACTTTATCTTCGGAAACTGCCAGTGATAAGTATAGCAAAAAATAACGAAGATGCTGAATTAAAGTTTGGCAAATGCTAGAAATGGGAAAACAAACAACAGTATCATTCAAGAACTTAGGAAACACCTTACCCTTTCTCAGTACAGGTAACGCATTAGCCTGCTGCTTCCGATAGAAAAGATCGAGAAACTGAAGCTGAACAGGCAAATTTTATCTGTTAGTGGGAATGTGACGTTTGATATTGCAAAGACTTTCAATTAAAAATACACGCGAGTTTGATCCTAGGTAGTTTTCTAAAATAACGAAAATTTTTTTGTGAAGACAGAAAACCGCATGTACACAATATGTAAAATGATAACAAAAGTTTAGCAAAATTCATCTCTCCCCACTACTATACAGTAAATACATATAGGACTTTCTAAAATAACGAAGAAACATCCTATTAATATGTGTAGACGATGCCAGCATAATGATTATTAACTAATACCCGGTTACAAAATTTCGACTTAACTAAGTACTCCTCTACTACTTGCGCGTGTTGTCAGTCTTGTGTATCAAGTGCAGATAGTGCACCCTCAACATAATCACTACAAAGGAGACACAGCCCACCTTTGCACGTTCTTCCTACATTTGTCGTTTTAAAAACGTTTTTCTCTGGAGCATCCTGATTCATTCTCATAACATGACTAAGACAAGGAAGCCGCTAGATGTTAATTTACTGAATTATATCAACGTCGTGATAAAGTTCTTAGTGCTCGTGGTTCATTCAGATTCAGCAGTCTTGTCCAATTATTAAAGTTCTTAATCTGCATGGCTATCAGATGAAAAATAACCGTACCAATAACTGCTACTATGAGAATTAAAAATTTTCTCTCGTCAGAAAAAACTTACGTTGTATAGATCATTCATTCTACCTCTAAATGGAGCAGAAGTATGAACTCTGGTTGTTCGGTAACAATGTAAAGGTAAATGAAGTTCTTAACAGATTCCAAAGTATTAATAGCCAGCCACTACCTTTGAATTCAAGCAACGGACTTTTCCATCAGTTACCAATTCCTTCTCGATAGCAGCTAAGGCAGCTATGTTGCAGCTCATATAAGAAAATACCTATAATTACCTCCATGACGAAATTAAAAGATCTTATAATACATAAACGCGTTCCCCTATGGGGCTGTCTCAAAATTCTTTCTAACCGGGTATTCATCCAACCATATTCTGCAGATAAAATTACGCATAGGGATCATCAGTATATCGCCGCAGAGTTTGAACAGCTCTATGGATCCTTCTACTATGCCTGCCGATGTTGTGATTTAGTCGCTATATAGTAAATACTAATAGCAGAGTTCCTTCACACTCTACGTTCTTCATACACAACGTTGGAAACTAAGGACATATTCCGCAGTAGTGAATAGGGAGTAGGAGATATGTCCCCATTGTAAACCGACATTATCGGACGGGAGGATTGATTATCGGCTAGAGAGGTGAGCAGATCACAAAATGATCAAACTGGTTTCGTGTTGATTAAATTGGAAATAGCCATGTTACCTTACGAATATCAGTGTGGGGAATCTGGTCCCATAAACTTCCTTGAAGTTTTGCGTAGAGTTTTTTCGTCAAGTAATTTTTTTACTCTGTTGGTGCTTGCGCACCAATCCATCAATGTTGAAGAATTTGCCTTCTACACAGATAGCACCAGTTCTTTCCTCCACTATTGTGAACCGCTGAAATAAGTGCGAACGTCACTTGCTAACCACATAACCGCATTAAAATTCAGAATTATTCAAATGGTAGCGGATATCACAGTTCCTCTCTTAGAGCATCATATTCCCTGGGTAATAGTGACGTCAGAATTGGGTTTGAGGGTTTCATGAGGGTTTCTGCCTTTGGATAGAGTCATTTTTCTTACAGAAGATTCGGTCAGTCAAGATGCATATCCATAAATCATAATCCTTTGGTCTTTTGTGGTGACCGTGATCATTCATTCCGAGGCATTGTTACGCCCTACACTGGTGGCTGATTTTTGTGACAGGTGTCAAGTTCCGTACATGACTCAAACATGAGATCCTGGTTATAAGACTGAATGTACACACTAAACTGGGCCACATAAAGACTAAGTAGAAAAAGAATAAAGAAAAAGAAAAGAAGGTGCAGGAGTGGGGCCAAAAAACTCACCAATTGGCTTAAATATCGAAAATGTATTAGTTCACAATTACATCTACATATATCTCTGCAGACAACGAGAGATGCAGACTTTGTATTAAAACCATCATATTTGTCATAATAAATTCAGTAATTATATCGACACTACAAAAACTATGCAGGAATGGTAAACACTACTTAAATGACTCATCATTCCTGTGCAATGTGACCGTAGACTCTCTATTTCAATAGCTTGACTTCAAAGGCATACAAACAATTGAGTGTGCAGACGATATAGTACTGATGGTGAATGGCAAGTTCCCAGAAACCATTAGAAACGTAATAAGAAGTGCTTTCAAATGCGTATAGGGAACAAGGCCTGGCCTTCATTGCGACGAAATATGACACTATCCAGGAGTTAAGTCTGGAGCCCTTACAACCTTTCGGTGATATCATTAGCATATCAAAGTAGGAGTCATCCCAGATAATAAACTGACTTGGAATGAACATGTGGATGAAAAGATCAAAAAAGCAAAAAGAGCCCTATTTCAGTGTAAGAGAGTGTGCAGTAAAATATGGAGGATACCTCCAAAATCGACGCACTGGATCTACACGATGAGAATCAGACATATTATAACATATGCGTCAGTTCTCTGGTGGTGTAAAGTAACGCAAAAGACAAAAAAAGCAAAGTTATATAGGGTCCAGCGACTAACTTGCGTTGAAATAACGGGCACTATTCCAACACAAGGATTGTCGGGTGTATCAGAAAAAAAATTGTGATAGAGCTGGACAATCAAACAGTTATCAAAAGTATGCAAAAGACATGCATAGTTAACAGCTTAGTACAAGAATGTGGGTTAAAGGACATATCGGTATTGAGCAAATCGAAAAGGCAGATGAACTTGCAAAGCAAGGATCAATCCATTGAGCTACAACAATAAAGTGAATAAAAAGATAAAGTGAAGTGGATAACTTCACTTTATCTCAATAGATGGAGAGAGATGAGGACTTGTAAACAGACTAAACTCATGACGCCATGAGTTTATCACCTCAAAAAAATAACTCTGAAGAAGACACTTGCTGACTAAATGAGCTGCTTACATTAACAAGAGATGTAGTTATATGAACGGAAGCCACTCCAGCTTTAATTCAATAACGACATCTAAGAGTCAAAGAGCGAAAAAGAGCCCAAGTAGTTGTACGGTCTACTTCGCCTAATCCTTTACTTCAGAAGGGGCCACTTGTTCTACAGTGCGCTGTCCCAACCTCCCACAATATATATATGTAACACAATCCTTCGTGCCAAACTTTGCCGAAACCTTTGGTTATGTCTAGAAAGACGTTGTTTCCGTAATTATTCGTACTGAACAATGATGTTCAGTAACAATATATATGTTCCTTACCACTGGTGGGGGGAAACAATATATGATTGATGATGCATTGATTGTAGGTCAATAACTGATTTTATTTAAAACTATTTTGTCCTTTATACAAAATAAAATGCAACCAACCGCAATAAATAATAGCGGCCCTATGCTCCCCCTAGGAGTTAAGGGATTAAATATATATAGGCATATATAACTAAGTTTATAGTGTAAGATATACAATATTTACTTAAATTAATTTATTCTCTAATTCGCACAAATTACTTACTAAGCAACAGATGCGAGCGATAAACTTATGACCTGATTCTTCATTTTTTGTTGATTCGTCAACATTATGCCGGCTCTGGGTCACTTTACGAACTGGCCTAGATTTGTTAGCATCAGGTTGTTGATTATGTACAAGACCAATCAACATCATGATGATGGTATTTGGGGTTTTATGTAACATATATAATATAGTGGAGTACGAATATGATTATTATTATAGCTGTGGCCCAGATAACCCATTTTATTTAATATTGATGAGCTATTATTGTTTTCCAAGATATTTTATTGACTTGGTCCATATTGTCTTGAGCATCCCTTGCGGAGAACAAAAGCATAGCTGATAAGTCTTGCATTAATGGGATAACGGTTTCATTTGTAATTTTATGCATTCTACTGTCAGGCATCGTAATGTTTTGCATACTGATTGGTTTAACGTGGTGTGTGATTGATTGGGATTCTTTTATCATTCTTTCTTTAATTTGAATAGTCTTAGAATGTATTATACAATCTGGAGAGATGTGTATGATTATCGTATAGTATAAAACTACTTCGTCACGTCCAATATAACAAGTTACATGAACTGTCGTTAAATTTGGTGTAATGAATTTTGAAGCATTGGGCGTCCAAAGCTCTTTCCAAACTGATTGTATAACTTGAAATCTTTTTAACGGACAGTAAGCGAATGTTAATTTATTATACAATTGCTTAATTATACCATTGGAACTCTCGTGAATGTTGGAAAATATTCTTGGGTAAAGTAACCGAGTAACATTATTCAGTTTAGTTGCCGTCTCCATTTCGCTGATAGTTAAATCTAAATATTTTTTGTTGCTATAATTGAATCCAAATGTAGATGTTAACAATCCTATTTCTTGATATATATTATCCCCGTTTCTTTTTGAAATCGTATTGATGGCTTTATATTATTCTATATCGCTAATGGTAAAATAACCATAAATTATGACATTGTCAGTATCTCAAACTTATTCCAATCTGTTCATCGGGATTGGTGAGACATGCATTGTTGGACCCATTTTTGCGGAACATCGAATTATAATGTCACTGATTTCTTCATGTGAAAGAAATTCGTAAATATAACTGTGTTTTAAATATATATTGAAGATCTTGTTGTATTTTGATTCTACTTCTTGAATTTAATTGGATACCATTATCCAATTATTGGATACCTTGGATCTGATTGATAGCCTACAATCCTTTGTTTAGTCTTTTACTAAAGCTGTTGATTTTGTTGTTGATTTTAGTTTCTGTGTTGTTTACTGCCGCTATTGTACATATAATGATTCTAGCATTTGATTTGGTGATTCGGATTAATAATTTCTGATACAACGTTTCAATGTCGTGATACACTTCATCGTTTACGCCAAAAAGTGCTTGTTGTTAACACTGTACCTAATATTCCTCGGGGCCTTCTTGTAGCTGATGATTCTGCCGTCAGCAATGGTAGTTCGTAAGATGCGCCCTTCATGATTTAAATTGAAAACTAAATCGCCACATTATACGGATTGACAGCCTTTGACTTGGTACACAAAATTGTTAATTGTTTTATGGTGTTATTAACGTTCTTTTGATCTTGAATTATGTCACGGATTGAAAATGTGATAGTGGTTCTAAGTGTTCGTCTTTGTATTTTTGCTTTGCCTAATCCTTCAATGAATAATCCTGATTCGGGATATGTTATTGTGGGTATTACTAATAGTTCCATTGTCGTTGCGTTTTAGGATCTCCTGCAGTAGAGTTTGTCGGAACTACTTCTTTATTTCTGCTAATGTTTTAAAATGGAAACACATTTTGAGTGTTTGATTGTGCTTTGGTTGATGTTGCTCCAAACCCTTTACATTCTTTAACTGAATTTGGGAACTGCTTTTGATTTGACGGAATACGATCTTCTTTGACATTATCAGTGATTGGCAGAAAACATATTTTTTGGATCGTGAGTTTTACTGTCAATTTTTGGGTTTTAATTGTAGCAACTCTGGTTGAGCCCTCTGTTCCTTTATGAACTTCTATAATTCTGCCTAGAGGCCACGTTGGTGATATTAATGTTTCGTCTTTCAATAGGACTAGTTGACCAATTTCTTAGTATGATGGTCTTGGAACCCCCGTTTAGAAAAGTTTTGCTTTATTTTCTAAACAATCTTAAGTGCATTAAGATCTTCAAATTTGTCTGTTAATGGACAGAGTGGTCGTGAATTAAGACAATATTCGATTTGAGTTAAGACCGTACTTAATTCTTCGTACGTCAATTTTTGATCACCAATAATTCTAGCTAGATGATATTTAATAGATTTTACTCCTTATTTGCAGAGATCAACAAAGTGAGGTGAGCCAGAAGGGATGAAATGCCAACGTATATCTGTTTCGGCTTATCATTTGTTTGAGTGCTGCTAAACATCCGTGAGATGTCAGTTCTGAAGTTAACTCAATGTGAATTGCATTTGTTGCCAGGCATACAAAAATAGCTACATACGTTTTAAGCATTTTAATTCCCCTAATTTGAGAGCATTTAATATGCAATGGCTCTGCATAGGCTATGCCGCAGTGTGTAAATGGTCATGAGAAATTTACTCTTGAAAACATTTTAAACATTTATTGATGCAAGCTTTCACAGCGAATGTTCCACAAATAATCCAAAACTTTTCCCGGACGTAGTTTAGCGTCAATTTTAATCCTCCATGACTCTTATTAATATGCGCCTAATTGATTATAAATTTGGCTGAAGTATTTACTTTACTTGTACTTGTACTTGTTGTATGTAAATTTACCGGATACTTTTGATTGTCAGATGAATCTGCATTTCTTAATCTGCTGCCCATTCTTAGTACTCCTGCACTGTCAACAAATGGGTTTAATGAACACAACTTATTATTTTTCATTAATTGTTTCTGAAGACTAATAGCATTGACAGACGAGCGCACTAAATTATCATTAAGCAACCTTACATGATCATTTTAAAAATACCCTGACAGACGGTATAAATTATCATTAAGAAGTTGCTGTAAGGAAAATCTCATGCTCTTCCGTCCATGCGTGGCGCTTAAGTTTATTATTATTATGTCATCTAAAATCAAAAGAAATATCAAATATATAAAAAAAATATAAAATACATTGACCGAAAAGTTTCCGGAAATTTTAAATAAAACGCAAAATTCTTAATCTTCATCAATATTTATTTTATCTCCTTCAAAATATGCTCCATTAGAAGCGATACACAAATGCCAACGTTTCTTCCAATCATCAAAACATTTTTTATAGGCGCTTTCCGGTATGGCTTTGAGTTCCCTCTGCGAATTCTGTTTTACGTCTTCTATGGATTCAAAACGCGTTCCTCTGAGTGGTAATTTGAGTTTGGGAACACAGGAAAAAGTCACCACGGTGCAAGATCAGGTGAATACGGTGGGCTGTTTCGATGGTATTTATTGGATGTTTTGCGTTTAAAATCGTTGATAATGTTGGCTCGTGCGGAGGAATCTTATCTCATGAAAAATCCATGAATTATCCTTCCACAATTGAGGCCGTTACGGCGGATATTTTTACGCAAACTCTTTAAACCGTCAAATTATAGTCTTATTGACTGTTTGTCCTTCAGGGACGAATTCATGATGCACCACACCACGAATATCGAAGAAAACAATCAGCATTGCCTTGATTTTCGAGCGACTTTGGCGTGGTTTTTTCGGTTTCGGCTCGTCTTTTCCTCTCCATTCCGATGATTGTTGGCTTGTTTGCATGTCGTACTCGTAGACCCATGTCTCGTCACCCGTTATGATGCGTTCCATGAAAGTTGGATCGGAATTGGCACGATCAAGCATGTCTAACGAGACCTGTCCACGATGGTGTTTTTGGAACAAATTGAGGTGAATCGGAAAAAGCCGAGCGTTGACACGTCGCATACACAAATTGTCCACCAAAATCAAACGAGCCATCTCACGACCGATGCCTAGCTCTCGTGCTATCTCTCTAACACTCACATGAGGATTTTTGAACACGATTTCCTTTGCCTTTTCAATGTTTTCGTCGGTGGTAGAGGTCGAAGGTCGTCCAGAACGCGGCATGTCTTCGACGGTCGTACGACAGTCCTGAAAGGCTTTGTACCACTCATAAACTTGAGTTTTCGATAAAACTGATTCCCCATAAGCCTTTTGTAGCATTCGCAACGATTCTGCACACGAAAATTCGTTCGAAACACAAAATTTGATGCAAACTCTTTGATCAATATTTTTTTCCATTGTTTTTTTTGCAACGCACTACTGAGGTGAACTGGTTTCAACAGCTGCCGTAAACGAACTGTCTGACAGATCGCGCTCATTTTTGGCATAGTAATTAAGGACAGTGCTGCCAAACTACATAAACTTAAAATATCGAAAAATATACAGCGCGCGAATTTTAAATGAGAATTTCCGAAAACTTTTCGGTCACAATGTATATGTTAGTTACTTTTATTTCTAAATTTATTTATAGATTTGGCCTTTAATGTAGGTTTTGCTTCAAAGTGTGAAATAAACCCTTTTTACATGTGATGACCCGCAATAGGTTCTAAGTAATAGACCACATTGCTTCAGAAATCAAGTCAATTTAATAATAAAGATTAAATGTTATAATGAAATAGATAAAAATTATAATGAAATATATTAAGTAAACCAATTTAATTTACTTAAATAATAAATAATGTATACGAAATGAATTAAGCAATTGCCTTTCTATCTTCAGTATTTGACCATAAATTTACACATCCTTGAAGCAAATTTTGGCAAAAGTTTAAAAATTTTGCGTGCAGTAAATTTAATATATCAAGTAAATTTTGCTTAAATAATTGTTAAAAACAAATATGTTTGAGATACTTTCATTTGTTATATCACAATTTAACGCAATGGAATAGCAGTAATGAATGGATAAGACCATAACTTGCGAGCGTAGTGCATATCAATTTTAGACACAAAAAATCGTAAATTCGTTATATCCGAAGCGCAATAGCTACACATTATGCATAACAAATTTTTCAAAAGATACAATAATTTCAATAATAAAGCAAAAATATTGCGAGAAAAGTATGTACTTCGGAATTGAAAATTTTTCGGTCACTGATTGCAGAAGACCAGAAACTGTCCAAAATTCAGTGCACAAAAACAAAGGTCACCAGACTGACAACACGCCGCATATAGAGGTGTAAATGTGCTCACATATGAATATGACCCATATGAAAACACAAATCATTGGGAAGCTCTTGACTTCTCTCACATTAGCCCAATGGGATTGAATTGGTGAACCTCTGAAGCATGCGTTTGCTTATGAAGATTTGGAACTTTTGTAATAATGGACAAGACACTGTTTGCGAGCTGTTAACTGATTAAGTAAAAATTGTACAGTTTTTGTAAATGCGAACAACGCTGCTTATTGTATCTGTCAGATATGTGAATACTGTTAGATAAGCAATTACAATAGTAGTAAAGTTAAATGGTTTATGAATCAATCGCAATTGAAGTCTCTTCACACTCATGTCTTTGTTTTTGTTTTGTTTTTGTTTTTGTGTTAGATAATATTTCTAACATTTAGTTAACTTGTAAAAGATAGAAATATTTTAGGTTGCCAAAATTGAAGTGACGAAATGCGAGTAAGTTACATACACTCGGAGTGACAATCGAAGCGCATAAACTAATTTTTGACTGGCTTCTCGTATTACGCAAAGTCATTGACTGTTTAATGTCAACAATTATGCAACGCATTGCGATTACTAGTGTTGCACTTTAATTGGCAGCGCGCAAATCCAACAAAAACGTACCACAAATATTTTAGTTACAATCTAAATGCATATAACATATAACTGCGTCGAGACAGCCGGGAGCAGACTACATTGTTTAGTGTGTGCCAAGATGCGTGCTGAGCGACATCTGCAGTCAGTTGTTAAATTAATGGGGAAACTGTCAATTTTACTAAATGTGCTATATAGTATGATGAACAACAAGGTGCAAGTAGCTTTATTGAAAAGTTTATCAATCTCAGAAACTCAATACTAAATCCAATAATAAGAATTGTTGCGTTCACCGCTACTGGCAACGTCTGCACTTAGCTTTGTATGAGTGTTCTTCATAAAAGTCAATTACAAAACACTTCAAATCTTTTCAAATGTTCCAATTTCCAGCCCCACTACGTCGTTGGCACCAATATTTTGCTTAGCGAAGAACTTTAGAATGAGGTCAGTCATTGGTATTGTATTGTTTATCTTAACTAATTTATTTACAATATATTTTAGAATCGTTGCTTATGTATCTTAAATAAGAAAAAACTAAAAAACAAAAAATATATTTTGTTAGTTTATTTAGAATAAAGATATAATGATTATTTTTAACTTACATATGGATATTTTTAAAATAATCAAATGTGTGTGATTTTGTTTGTTTATCAGGCAAATGAAGACTTAATGGGTCATTTTGAAGTTTTTCACTTAATTTACAATTTATGTAAATTTTATGCATTCAAAAGTGGAGTGAATATGATATCTGATGGCTAAATATCATATAAACCTTTTAACTCTCAATATAAGTTCTAACATATTAACGTATTTATATTGTACTCCTCGTATAACTTTTATCAAAATAACAATAACTTACAACAGTAACACCATAAATGAACAACAGTGTTAGCTAACAGCACCAAACGAGCTAACAGCACCAAACGAGCTAACAGCACCAGCACCAGATATGCTAAAGTAGTTAAGATGCTAAAATTGTGAAATATGAAAGAGTCTTATATTTAAAGCTTAAAACTCTAAAAATTAATTATGGCTAATCTTTGGCTTTTGGGTAATATTTGCTTTTTAACTTTTACTATGTGAAGTTAAGTTGGACTTGTTTTGTTACTAATAATGGTAAACATTGGTTAGCAGTAGTTCATAATGGGAGAACATCATATGTGACTGTTAGAATATAGTTTATCTATTATTACAATAATTATTATAATATTATTATAATAAGTCCTGCCTTTAATTTGATCATATGAACTTATTGACAAATCAAACAAATTTTATTGAGTTAATAGTGCTCAATCCCTACCAATTACTAAAAAAAGAAATACCTTATCAGATCAACTTTTTGTCTGAAGAGAATCAGCTAGTTAAATAATAAATGTTAAATTATTTTTTTAAATATTTTATTCTAACAGTTTCCACAGAAGTCTATTCTGGGGAATTTACGCTAGTGGCTTATATATCTATTGAAGTGTGGGATGTAATGATTAAATATTTTTTAAAACAGAATAACTTTGGCTTATGAAGGATTTATTTTATCTGGCAGTCGTTATCTGTCTTTGCATTTATTTTTTATATGATAAATCGCTTAAAACACGATAATTGGACACCCATTTCTGAGATAATTATAATAATCGAAAATATACTGCTGTATTTGGTCAGGAATTTAAATCAGATGAGCGTTGTTGATTGTTACCCCCAAGCGACTGTTGAAAACCGAAACATAAATGGATTACAAAAAAAAAGTAAAAACAAACACAAAAGGAGTGACCAGCGCTTTATCGTTTGAAAAACCCAGTAACTTCTGACGGCTGCTACTAGTATCTTATATAGGGTTCTTTGCACCACGTATACAATTAAACAGGTTTTAATTTTATATCTGTGAATAATTCGATTGCTGTTTCAATGGTAATGTCGTCTTACATCGATGTTCTATACTTCAACTCCACATAGAACTCAGCTCTGTTGCCGGTTTAATATGAATAATCTATTAAATAAAAACTAAGCTCTGCAATTTTCAATTTTTTGCAATGACTAAAATCGAGCAAATGTCGCAACTGCATAATTACTTAATTGGTTTGGTTAATTTAGGTTTGGTCCACTATTTCATTTTGAAGGTAAATTCGAAACGAAAAAAAATTTATATAATAAATTTGGTGTGTAATCACATCACTGTCTGCCTGTAGAAAGCAGATTGAAAGCTCACTTTTAATAACCGCCTCGCCGCCCATATTTGCGCGCTCTTAATTAGCCGAACGGCCGCATAATTGCGCTACACTTGACCGGCAAATATGAAAATTTGACCTAAGAAGAAGCAAAAAACTTTTACTTTCTTTGCACAAGTTTTCAACACGCAAGTTCAAAAAATACTAATACGCAGGGTTCCCAGGGCAATAGACTCCGTGTTGTTGTTGTTATTATTATTATTGTTGTTGTTGTTGCAGAGGCAATGTAAGTCGAAGTGGCGACATAAGTGAAGCAACAAGAAAATCCAAACAAATAAAGCAGTAAATGTGCGAATTCAAATGAAAATGAAACAAAGTAAATAGAAAAGAAAATCAACAAAAAAGCCGCAAGTTAGCGAGTTCAAAAAGGTGACTGCCGTTGGACGACAGTAGAGTACAAAAGGAAGGGGCGGAAGATTGTTATTGTTGCCATAGAAAAGCAAAAAAGAAGGCTCCGATATTTAAATGAGGCGCGTGTGAAAAGCGCATAATTTGAACGCGGACGAAGTTTTCACTTTTATGCTTCTTCTTGGTTGTAGGAGACACTTAGGCCGCTAGTTTTAGGCCGCGAACAGTGGCATGAACGGTTAAAATCTGTTGGCATGCGACATCCAGCAGAGCAGAGTGGCATTGCAACAATTACAACACTTCAATGGAGGCAACAACTGCTACAAGTCCAACACCAGTTGTGATTAGGTTACCAATGCTGTTGAGATGTTGCAGTCTTTAGCAGTCTTCAGCATGCAAGATCTGTGTAGAGAGTACGGTGTGACCATGTGTGTGGGAAGGGATTTGATTCAATTGCGCTATAAACTCATTGTCACGGCAAAGGAAAAAATTTCAATTTATACAAAAAATGTGTGTTAAAAAACAAGAATAAGAAATGCCAGCCACAGAGACTCTTGTCAACTTCGGCGCTAATTGCTTTCCTACAACTTTAATTATGATGTCTTAGTCGTAATATGATTTGACGTCAAATATGATAAAAATAGTACGATCACGAAAACCATCGTTTCATAAAGGTATTTCAAATAACATTCATAAACTGCAGAAGCTAGTAACTATATATGGCAATTAGCGAGAAATATTGGTCACGAACGGAAATGCTACTCATTTTTCCAAGATTGCTGCTTCGATCTTCCTTATCAACACTTATTTGGAAAAATGTAGACCTATTATAACACTTAGAGCAGCTATCTCCAAACGAATAATATGTCGTGGGAATTGAGTAATTCATTACAAGAAATTTAATCCTTCTCATATAAGAAACTGATCATAACTTTGTGGTTTTACTTTTTCATGATACCATTTTTCTTACTATACACAGTTTGTTGACTATCAATAAAATCTTCCTGTTATGCTTTGGTATGATTCACATATTCCTCAAAATAAATCCGTCGCAAGAGATTTGCATATACGTAAAAACTTCGCAACTTCTTTTCATCGCGATATTTGCCACATTAATTTTGTGTTGCATCTGCGTATTGCATCGAGCTAAGCTCATCCCTTTGATTTGTAACTATAATTGCTTTTATCCACGATTACGTAGAAACGCAGTCAAGACGTGTCATTAATAACAAAAAAGCTGTTAATTACCATCTGCAAAGCATCGACGATGCAACAAAATGCAACGAGAAGCAACGTCAATCGACGCAATCGAAGCGGCTTCGATTGATTACTTTTCCGCATACTTTGATTACTTAATTTCTCTAATTATGTATAATTTTCAAATATTTTTTATACAAACTGAAATTATTTCATAAAAGTCTAATGAAAATGTTTATTGTAAATGTATTACAGCACAATATGTTATATGAGTTGCAATTCAGCTGGATAATTTTTTCCCAGTTCATGTCCACATAAGCATAGAACAAGAGTAGTGTGAAGTATTGATGTTAAACATTATATAGCAACTAGAAGTGTTTATTATTAGCGCCTTCGCCCACTGAAGTTTTAGTTTTATATATCACACAATCATTTTTTTCAATTACATTCAACTATGTCAGTTCCATTTATGATATGTAAAGAAAATTTGAGCAATGTAGTGGATTTTGTGATTTAATTAATTATTCTGTTCTTAAAAGCACTCAGTAATTCAGTAGAATTATTTTTTCAATAACAGTCTCATATATAAGACCATTGTAAACAACCAATCGCAAACGACTAAAATATTAAGTCTAATATCACGAGGTTCAGAGCGTACAGCTTCGGCTGTCCTGACCAATAAAAGTTGACCTCATTATTGGAAGTATCGTGGTGACTGTAGTTACAATCTAAAGTTATGCGAGTCGAATGACTTCCATTCGATGCGGAGTTGTATTTTACAACTGGGTGATCTAAAGATTAGCAGAAGTGCTCGTACGCTCACAAGGAAGAAACTATATCCAATAGTATACATTCAATTGGTACCGGCGATATATCTTGGCATTCCAATGGAGGCATTTATGGGAGCAATATACAGATACGTGTGTGAAAAAGGACAGTGGTATTAAGCCTTAACGGCATGTAATCACGTTAAAGAACTATACTTAAAGACGTATGGTTATTATCTTTAACACAATAGCAGACATTATTTAGCAGTCTTAATACTCTTGGCATATGTTTACGCGACTAAGCAAGGAGTAGTGTTAATTTACAGATGTCTATTACTAAAAGTCATTATTTGATGGTGTAAAAGTGTAATAACACTTTAATTCTGTACTCTAGAGATAAGGAATCAACTTCAAAGATATTTTTACTTGGAAGATTTCATTGAACTTGATTAAACCTTTGAAATTCAACATTAAAATCGGAAGGGAATACTTTTACTTTTATACTGGTAGATCGTAATTATAATTAGGATTTTGTTTAATATTGTAATAAAAACATATTTGCAAAACTTAAGCATAAAGTACAATGGAAAACACTTGAAAATTTTTTAATTTTATCTTGACATGTAATTCATATAAATATTGTCTTACTAAAGCAGAAATATGATTTTGCTTTTATTAAAATCTTTTCACTTTCCTTGATAGAAAACGACATTAAAAGATATTTTGTGGTTGGTGGATACGATGTACGAACGGCACTTGCATAGATACTCAACTATAAGCTGTGCTGAAAATTATAAAATTTTGCATTATTATTCCCACAATAAAGATGAGGAGTAAATAATGCAATTTCCCCGCCGACATCACGTGCAGTTCAGTACAAAACCTTTGTATCTGCGCATATGTAAGGCGCATTTTGTGATTATGAATTTATCATAGCGCGTATTTCTTGTAGAAATTTTGCAGCACCAATAAAATGATTGTATATAGCAAAATATATATTTATATAAACAATTTAATTTTTTACAATATATATAGGAAATATATTGCAAACTTTTTGTAAAATACACTAAAGCTTAGGAACCACTTCGCGGAAATATACCATGAATTATTTTTATATCTTTCTACATTAAAATATAGAAGACCTCTATATTCACTTATATTTTTTATTAAATTGATTAAATGGAGATTATATAATTTTACCAGACCATAACTAAAAATTTCAACCGAAATCTTTAGCTAACCGTATATAGCATAATATAAAATATAGCACAATATAAAATGTTGTTTAAAATGATTGTTTTTATTAAAATTTTTTAAATATTTTTTTTAGTATTTTTGTCTTTACCTTATCAAATAGCTGTGACTCCATAATTGGAATCGTGCTGAATATACACATTGAATTGAATATATATAAATATATTCGTTTATTTCAGCATAAAAGTACAGAAGATATCGACATAAGTTTCATTTCAAACATTCCCCATCTCTTAATAAGTGATATATTTTCATTCATTTATACGCCTCGATATACTATTAAAAGAATTGAGGGTATCGAGGGGTGTCAAGAGATTTAGTTTGGTTTACAATATTCCCCATGTCTCACACAGTTATTTAACTAAAATCAACAGTAATCTATTATGTTCTTAAACTACTGGACTACTATCTCGAATAAGACAAAATAAATTTTATCGCTTCATTTACTGTGAGCAAATTTAAAAAGTGAACGTTTTTACTCAAACTATTTAAAGTATCTCAAAAGAAATCAACTGTGAAATGAAAAAGAACCTCCATATATAAATGTGGATTAAACACGGCATTGAACCAGCATTGGTAGTAGCAAATCCCTTCGATTTAATGCCACTTTAAACGAGCTTCTACATTTGCACATCTCTTCGAACAGGTAATTTTGCTTAGTTTGTTACTATTGTTGTTGTTGTTGTTGTTGTTGTGGCTGCTTTAAGTTTTCAATGTTGTGAATTTCAAGGAGAATTTCACTTTCTTCTGCAAAGACGAAGATCATGCAATGTCAACTTTACACGATTTCGATCCAGTCTCATCGTCAATGGAGCAGCTTTGTGTCTGCCGCAGATGTAGGCGGCAATTCGTCGTCAGTCCATTTGTGCTCTGGCTGTACTCGCGTTTGTTTTTACTTTCTTTGAAGTTGAGTTTCTCATTAGGTTTCTGTGAAGAAATTATATTGTGAAGAAATTGTATATACCCGAACTCGTACAGAGAAATGTTTATGTGAACAATTAATTCACAAGTTTATGGGTAGCTCACAGCGCAAATTGAATTATTTTAATTTGTTGTAGGTATTTGGGACAATGTTGCTGAGCATTGAAAATTAGGTCATTCATTCAGTCAGTCAATAATAACGTATTGCAATGCATTACTATTAGTTATATTGGTAAAAGATTGCTTTCATTATTTCAGGAAGATTCAGCAATAAGTACATGAGACAGTTTCTTAGGGAAAACGATATTTTTAATTGATCATCGACATCGTTCAGGATCACGGCACAATAAAACATTGACAGCTTTGAAGTTCGATAGATTTTGGGATGATATGACTGAACTAATACTAAACTCAAATTTCCCAATAATGTATTTCTTTTTACCAGTAAATGCCTAAGCTTATATCTCAGAATTTACAACTTTACTTAAAAAATCGAACATCACATAAGGCTGATCTTAGAAATATTAAGATAAACATTTGAAAAGCTTTGCCGACAAGATCACTAGATGCATAAGTAAACTCTTAAAAAAGGTGTGAAATTGGAAACAAGCCTTAA
>NC_051846.1:122224768-122277232 GCF_002237135.1 Teleopsis dalmanni | reverse complement strand
TAAAGAAAGCAATTCTGCTTATAATAGTCCTTTGTGGGTAGTCCCAAAAAAAGTGGACAAATCTGGTTCTCAAAAATGGCGGATCGTAATTGATTACAGAAAACTGAATGAAGTTACTGTAAATGACAAATTTCCAATTCCTAATATAGATGGAATTTTAGATAAGTTAGGTAAAGCTCAATATTTTTCGTCTATAGACCTTGCCAAAGGCTTTCATCAAATTTTGATGCATGACAACGATAGGAAGAAAACCGCATTTTCGACCCCGTTAGGTCATTATGAACTTTTGCGGATGCCTTTTGGGCTTAAAAATGCCCCATCCACCTTTCAACGACTTATGAATTCTGTGCTTCGAGAATTTATAAATAAAATTTGCGTCGTTTATTTAGACGATATATTAATTTTTAGTACTTCCTTGTCTGAACATATGGAGAACATGAAAAAAATTTTTCTAAAACTAAAAGAAGCAAAGCTAAAGATCCGATTAGAAAAGTGTAGTTTCCTAAAAAAAGAAACCGATTTTTTGGGGCATATTCTTACATCTGAGGGCGTAAAGCCCAACCCAAATAAAATTGAAGTGATACAAAAATTGAAGCTGCCTACTACACAAAAACAAATTAAATCCTTTTTAGGAATTACTGGTTTCTATAGAAAGTTTATAAAGGACTATTCTAAAATATGCAACCAATATTTAAAAAAGAATGCAAAGGTTAATTTAAATGATCCAAATTATATTATTTCATTTGAAAAACTAAAAGATATCATAACAAATCATCCCATTTTAAAATATCCTTTATTCAATAAACGTTTTAAACTCATCACTGATGCCAGCAATTTTGCAATCGGCGCAGTTTTGACTCAAGAGGGTCACCCAATTTCGTTTGCTTCGCGAACATTAAATGACCATGAAAAAAATTACTCCACTATTGAAAAAGAATTATTAGCAATAGTGTGGGGAGTAAAGTACTATAGACCTTATATTTTTGGGAGAGAGTTTGATCTGCAAACATTCATCATCAGCCACTTAAGTGGTTACAAGTAAAAAATTCTGGTAAGGATATTAGTCCTAGACTGCAACGATGGTTAGTGCAGCTGGGAGAGTACGATGCCAAAATCGATTACATTACCGGAAAAGAAAATAAAATAGCCGATTTTCTTAGTCGAATTAATTGCGATGAAATAAATATGTTAGATTCCGAAAATTTGGGATTCACCTTGGATGAAATGTTAAGAATCAAAAATTTAAGCGCCGAAAATCAACAAAACCAAACATTAGTTTCCTTGGAAGTACAAGCTAATAACTCCCAAGATAATAACACGAATTTAGAAGAAAATGATAATAACCATAATGTATCAGTTGAAGGCGAAACTATTCATTCTCAGGTAGAAAATTTTAATGACCATTTTAAAATTCTTGATACCATTGTAAACCGTTTTAGGAAACAAATAATCTTAGTAAAAACCAAGACAGTTGAAGTAATCAATATTTTCAAAAACAAACGAGTTTTTATCGATAAACGGGATATTATCTCTGAAAATGTTATTAATATAGTACGAAGACATTTTGATAATGCCAAAGTCGCAATATACTCTGAACTTAATCATCATGAGTATAATAAGTTACAACAAATTTTATTAAGTACATATTCAAATAATCAGAAAATGTCATTTGTGAAGTGTAGCTATTTTGCCAAAGATATACAGGAAGATCATGAACTAAAGAAACAGATAGCATTTTTTCACAAATATGAAGTAGGACACTCGAGAATTATTCCAACTTATGAGGGAATGAAGCATAAGGTTTACCATCCACAACTGAAAATTAGAATTCATGAGATAATCAATAATTGTGATATTTGCAATGGAGGGAAATATGACCGAAATCCTATTAAATCAAAATTTCTATTCACCCAAACACCCACAACTGTAAATGAAATTGTTCATATAGATACTTACGTTAACAGTAAGCAATCTTTTATAATTTTTATTGACAAATTCTCAAAACATGCAATCTTTTTCAATTTACCTGACAGAAATAGTCGAACGATTGTAGAAAAAATAAATAAATTTTTAGCCATAAAAGGGCATACAAAAACATTTATTTTTGATAATGAGTTTAATTCCAGAAATGTTCGTGACTTTCTATCTGCTAAGGGTATAGACTACCATGCCACAAAACTTAAGTCATACAGGGAATTCTGATATTGAAGGGTTAAATAATACTCTTACTGAACGTATAAGAACCTTAAATTTAGCAAAAAAACTTCCAATCACAGCTCAAATGTGTAAAGCTATAAAATTCTATAATAATTCTTATCATAGTACAATAAAAGCTACGCCATTAGAAGTAGAATATAACAAAATCGATCACAAATTAATTAAAAAGCGAATGGACGAAGCAAAACTTTTTAGAATTTCCAAAAGAAACCGAAACCGAGAAAATTATACAGAAAACCGTACAGAAGGATTTATTAAGAACTATAAAAATGTTAGGCATAAAAATGAACCTAAATTCATAAAAAGAAAATTAGAAAATATTCACACATCAAATATAAAAAGATCATATAAATTTGCAGATCCTGGCTTTTGTAATGACTCTGATGATGCTCATAACAGGAACCCAACAAATGTTACAAGTCTCCAAAATTACTGAGGAAATTGGTTACACTCAAATTAGATTGAGGGAAGTAGAAATAATTAATGACACAATTACAATTGTACACATGATCGATCCAAATGAAATTAACTTGATAATTACACAAATCAAAGCAAATATACAGAATTTAGAAATTTTTAACAAAGATTTATTATACAAAGAGATAGAAATACTCCAAGCCAAAGTAAAATCAATAACTCCATTTTCAGAAAGTGTTAGGCAGAAAAGAGGGTTGCTGAACGTCGTTGGTAAAACATATAAATGGTTGTTCGGAACTATGGACGATGATGATCGTCAGGAAATATTAGAACATTTGCGAATTACAGAAGAAAATAATCATAATTCCATTACTACAATAAACAAACAAGTCCAAATAAATCAATACTTTAATGAAAGCATGGTTACTTTAAAAAACAATGTAGAAGAAGACAGAAAAAAAATCAAAACCATTTATGAACAAATTAAATTAAAGAATAGTGAAGTTGTTAAATATTTATTATATATTGACCAAATGCAAAAAATTAGGTTTTTAGAAAATAGACTCAACCAAATACAAGACAATATATCAGCCGCTAAACATAAAATGTTACATCCAAGCATATTATCCACTGAAGAAATAGAACGTTTCAATATTGATTTTTATAAACTTAAGTTATTAAAATTAGGTATAATGGAATATAAAAAATCTATGTTAATTTTTGCAATTAAAATACCAACAAATTTTATTAAAACATTTGTAAAAGCTATAGTACCAATGCCAAATAAGGAATTTATGGAAATTAATGTAAAACTTGAACATGTAATAGAAATAAAAAATATTGTATATACTTACGAAGAGGAAATGGATTTAAAAAACTTAAAAGAAAGTCAAAACTGTATTTATTATCAAAATTGTGTATTAAAGTTTAATAACAAATTCGAAATTTTAAATATGGATGAAGAAACTTTTGTAATTAAGAATGCAAAGAATGATGTAGCAATTCAAGATTGTGATGATAGAAATGTAATTTTAAACAAGAATTATTTAATATCAATATATAATTGTAAAATAAAAATAAGACAATTTGTTTTCGAAAATAAAAAAGTGATGGTACAAGACAAGTTCTATATTCCGACTACCAATGTCAATATCACTTTTCCAAAAGAAATTAATTTCAGAAAAATCGCTATTAAAAATTTTGAAAATATTAAACAAATTGAAGAACTAAAATTTCATCAAAATGTATCTTATGGAATAAGTGGATTTTTAATTTTTGTAATAATACTTGCAATAGTAGTAATATTTTTTTGCATAAAAAAGAAAAATAATATTAAAATTATAAATAAGATTCAAGAACATTCATCTAAAGACATTGAATTAGATGAAATTAAGAAAAAATATTTAACGGAGTAACGAGATCCAGGAGAATCTCGAATCAAGGGGTGGAGGAGTTACATTCTCATACCTCTTGCATACCTTAGTATGCATTTTATTTATGTTTGTATAGACATGCATATTTTCATAAATATCGTATTAACGCGAATATGCATGTTGATATAAATATTAAGCTGTCTACTATAGCGTTATCTAGGTAATGCTATTGCAAAGACAGCAAGCATCAAATTCGGTACCCAGGTGCAAAAATCTGCTGAGTTAGATATTTTGCATTTCAGGGTTAACTGAATTTGATTATGTTTCTAGACTTAAGGTATTGTTTAAGAAATATTTTTAATTTAGTCTTAAGATTCAATTCAATAAAGAAACATATAACTTAAATTTTGTGTCTTTATTAAATATAATTGGCGTTCCACAGGGTAGTATCCTTGGCTCGCTTTTATATCTCTTTTATACACATAATATTCCGAGTTTAAATAACACAACAATTGCGACTTTTGCAGACGATACGGCTCTATTATCAGTGGAAAATACCGAAAGCATTGCAACAAGGAACCTTCAAGCCGCTCTCAACAACGTGCTAGAGTGAGCTAAAAAATGGAAAGTACAATCAAATACCTTGAAAACTGTATATGTTGTGTTCACATTTAAGCAAATTAGAAATATACCTCTGTATATGGATGGCCAACAAATCCACACGCAAATACAGCTAAATACTTGGGCATGACACTTGATGCGAGACTTCGGTGGTGTGAACATGTCAAAAAAAACGTCAAGAACTAAATCTTAAGTTCAACTCAATTAAGTGGCTACTTGGACGACATTCCGTTATGTCAATCGAAAACAAGCTAATAATAAACAAGCAGGTTCTACGTCCAATTTGGGCCTACGGATCTCAACTCTGGCGTTGCACATCTGAGTCAAATAGACAGACAATACAATGACCATCGTGACTTGCATATTCCGACAGTTGCTGGAATAATCAAGCTTCAGGCCGAAGCACACAAAAAAGACTTGAAGTTCACTGCAACACAGAAGCTTCATCACTCCTTCAAACAGAAGACAACGTACGACGGCTTAAGAGAACCAAACCGTCTGATTTAATCAATTAAATTAAATATTAATCATTATACTATAATATTATAGATAAGGATTAATATCGACAATTTCAAGTCCCCGATATAAAAACATTAGTTTTTTAGTAACTAGGCGCAATTGAAGTAACTAGGCTGCCGCTTACCAGCAAAATGATTACTTACGAAACAGCTAAGGACAAGGTTTTAGCTAAAATTTTCGAATACTACAACAACAGTGAGTTAAAAGCTTACTTTAACTGAAAAAACGACATATGTATAGTTGACGGATGTTTAATGTTCGGACAACGCATTATTATACCTCAAATTTTCCAAAAGCGCATTCTGAAAGAAATTCACCGAAATGTCTACCATGTTAAATCGGAGATGTGATTAAATATACATTTTTAATTACACTAATGAAATCTCGTATGATTTAATTGGAAGAGATTTATGTGAGTTTGATATTACAATGACTTCCATCTCGACTTTGCTATCGCTTTGGAACTACGGAAAAATTTTTAAATTTATTTTATATTTCGATATGCCAACTATAATTTTATTACCAGATACTTTAGTACTAATAATATGAATCTATTGATTTATATCATTGTTTTAGTGTTGTTAATACGCTGACCTCTAGTCCGCTTATGAACAACGCTAATCACAACGGAACATTATTAGAACTCAAATGGACTTTGGGAACAAGGCTCCAACCAAATCTATATAAATATGTACTGAAATGACATCAGCTTCATCTTTTATAGCTGCTTGTTGCTTAATGATAGAATCCACTGTATAATTGTGTAAATAAATTAGTTAATGGTGCTTAGATTATTGATATCTATTTCTTTAATTTTCATACTTTTTTCTTCGAAAGTTTGCATTCCGCTTCTTAATTATTCTCATTACCTCTAAGAGTATGCTGTACCATCTACCATACTTGTCCATAAAGCGACGATTTTATACGCTTATAAGTAATGGAGGTTAGAATTCCTTGAATATTATTCACAAAAACGGTAAATTCTGGTGCAAAGATATCTAAATTCCTCTAAATTGTTAGTTACGGAACGCTTCGGGAATTGAAATTTTTCTGTAGCTCCTTAGTTTTTTAATCCAAATCGCTTATCATAGTCAATTTATTTGACATCACTAGCATAATTTTCCTAAATTTCTTGACATAAGAAATTTTATATCTATTATTGTTTTTCAAATTCTTTTTTGAATTAATATTGCATTGGAGACATTATTTAATACTTTTTATAAACTTTCTTATAGCATAGAAGAGCAAATCAAATTTTTTTTAATTGCTCTGAGTTTAGACTACAAGCACTACATTATTTTTTGACTTGGTTTCTGCTTTAAGTTTATCTTCCAATTTTTGATTTGTTGTTTCAACATATGTATCTCTTCAGAGTTGCTTTCAGTGATAATTGTTGTTGTTGTTGTAACCCGCCGGGACCTGGGCCCTGTTGCACCAACACTTTTCACTTTGCACTTTGCAAATCATTATGAGTTTTTCAGCATTTTTCTCTCATTGAGAACATAAAGTATTAATTTGAGAATTGAGTTATGCAAAGTTTTGAAAACACTCAAAAAAGGCAAAGCGTTGCACCAATGTACCTTTCAATCAAAAATAAAGTATGAAAAGAAAAGTGAAATATTTGACAAAAAACTGGTTTCTTTGCACTTTCTGTTGCACCAATACTTTTTACTTTGCGCTTTGCAAAAGTAAACTGCAAAACTTTACAAAAAAATTGCAAATGATTAATTCACCCTGCAAATTTTGCAAATGATTGCTTTACACACAAGAATATACATATTATAATATGTATATTATATTAATAAAAGACAAAATGCGTAAAATGAAAGAAATCATTAATAAATAAATAAAAATAGTTTTAAAAAAATAGAAATAGAAAATTAGTTTAGGCAAATATTTAAATTGTGAATATAAGAGTTCAGTTTCTAAAAAAACTTTATAATACATGTAATATAAATATTTTATGTGAATTATTGTTCAAGCATGAACACTTATTTATTATAATGAACAGTTTATTATTATTATAATATCGCGTTTACATTGGCCGAAAATAGCTCATTTTGGTCAAAAATCGAAAATGAGTATCGAATGACTCATTCTTGCATATAAAATTTCAAGCGCAAAAATGAGCAATTTTCTCACATTCTGTATGAAAGACGTTCGAATGCATTCCACATATGTTCCAAGTGCAAAGGAATCCATTGAACATACCATAAATAAAAGCTTTTCATAGCATTTTGACAGTTTGAGAAAGCTGTTTTTGATATATTTACAAAAAAAAGTAAACAAATGTTTGGTGGTTGCATTTTCTTGAAAACGATGCAATTCTTTTTAGAACTTCTACTTCCCAAAAGGTAATTAATAGAAGTTAAAAATATGTTTTAAGTTTATATTGTAAGGTTTGAAGGCATATTTAACCTTCATGCAACATTTTTTTGGCACAGGCCAAAAATCAAATCAACAAGCAAGTTGTAAAATCACCTGTTTAAAATGAAAACAAACGAATTACAACGAATGTAAACACTTTCAAATGGGTCATTCAAAATGAGCCATTTTCGGCCAATGTAAACGCCATATAAGTCTGTTATCGTTCAAATTCTCCGAATTATGAACTAAGAAAAAACATGGGTAAAAAATATCCTATAATAGCTAACATTGTAACATTTTTAAATATCTAATTATCCGTATCTAATTATTATAATAAAAATATATTTCTAAAGACAATAGTAGAAAAAATCACATGTGCCTGGACTTGCGTCGTTTTTTGAACCTTGTTTGAAATGTAATTAAAAATAATACAGTCCACTAAAATTAGTGATAACAGACAACATATTATTTTAACGTTGATAGTAAAATTACTTAATTCAGTTTTAAGGTAATTTTGTATAAATTGAGAGAAATGTTTTAAATAAATTCAGTAATTTAGGCCCTTTATGCGTAGGTTTCTTTTGTATTAGGATAATACACAGCGACAAGTAAACAATATTTTAATATAATATAATATTTTAAAATTAAATAATAATGACAGATTTTCAACTATATTTTTATATAAAAGCAACTTATTATATTTGTTAACTTTGTTTTTCAATATAATTGTTGTTAAAACACCTCATACCCATACTCTTTACATATAAATTCTTTTTTTATAACTTTTTAAACTGCAAAATAAATTAAAAGCATAAAAATTGTCTCTATGGATATACACAACTTCTTTATCTACGATTCAATGGCAATAAAAGAAATCACATACAAAAATTTTGTGTTTTGTATTAATATATAACATATAATTGTACTAAAATTATACAAATATTACAAATAGTAATAATGTGACTTATTAAAATAAAAAATTATTTTAAAAACTTTTATTTTAAACAAAAATTAAACTCATAAGTACATACTATGCATAAATCATGTACTCATAGCATCAAAATATCAAACAAACAAAAAACAAGTATACATACAGAATCGAAATGCTTTCAAAAACCAATACAAAATGAAAGTGATCTAATTTTTTGGTGCAACGCTTTGCTTTGCATTTTATGCAAAGACTTTGCAGTCAAATTTTTATTTGCAAAGTGCAAAGTAAATTATGTTAAGTCTTTGGTGCAACGCTTTTCACTTTTACTTTGCAAAAAAAAAGTCACTCATAAGTTTTGCAAAGTGAAAAGTGTTGGTGCAACAGGGCCCTGGTTTCAATGAAAAGTAAAGTATGAAAAGAAAAGTGAAATATTTGACAAAAAAAACCTGTTTTTTTGGATTTTCTGTTGCACCAATACTTTTTACTTTGCGCTTTGCAAAAGTAAACTGCAAAGCTTTACAAAAAAATTATAAATGATTAATTCACCCTGCAAATTTTGCAAATGATTGCTTTACACAAAAGAAAAGTTTCTTATGTGTATTAATAAAAGACAAAATGCGTGAAATGAAGGAAATCATTAATAAATAAATAAAAATAGTTTTAAAAACATAGAAATAGAAAATTAGTTTAAACAAATATTATTGCTGTTTTTAAAATAAATTTAGTTGCAATAATTAAAGGGATATATTACCGGACAATACTTTTAAATTGTGAATTAAAGAGTTCAGTTTCTAAAAAAACTTTATAATACATTTAATATAAATATTTTATGTGAATTATTGTTCAAGCATGATCACTTATTTATTATAATGAACAGTTTATTATTATTATAAGTCTGTTGTCGTTCAAATTCTCCGAATTATGAACTAAGAAAAAACATGGGTAAGAAATATCCTATAATAGCTAACATTGTAACATTTTTAAATATCTAATTATCCGTATCTAATTATAATAATAACAATATATTTCTAAAGACAATAGAAGAAAAAATTACAAGTGTCTGGACTTGCGTCGTTTTTTGAACCTTGTTTGAAATGTAATTAAAAATAAAATTAAAATTAGTGATAACAGACAACATATTTCTTTAACGTTGATAGTAAAATTAGTTAAGTCAGTTTTAAGGTAATTTTGTATAAATTGAGAGAAATGTTTTAAATAAAATCAGTAATTTAGGCCCTTTATGCGTAGGTTTCTTTTGTATTAGGATAATACACAGCGACAAGTAAACAATACTATAATAACTTATAATATTTTAAAATTTAATAATAATGACATATTTTCAACTAAATTTTTATATAAAAGCAACTTATTATATTTGTTAACTTTGTTTTTCAATATAATTGTTGTTAACTCATACTCCTTACATATAAATTCTTTTTTTATAACTTTTCAAACTGCAAAATAAATTAAAAGCATAAAAATTGTCTCTATGGATATACACAACTTCTTTATCTACGATTCAATGCCAATAAAAGAAATCATATACAAAAATTTTGTGTTGTGTGTTAATGTATAACATATAGTTGTACTAAATTATACAAATATTAGAAATTATAATAATAAAATTTATTAAAATAAAATATTATTTTAAAAACTTTTATTTTAAACAAAAATTAAACTCATAAGTACATACCATGCATAAACCATGTACTCATAGCATCAAAATATCAAACAAACAAAAAAAAAATGTACAAACAGAAACGAAATGCTTTCAAAAACCAATACAAAATGAAAGTGATCTAATTTTTTGGTGCAACGCTTTGCTTTGCATTTTATGCAAAGACTGGAATGAAATTTTTATTTGCAAAGTGCAAAGTAAATCATGTTAAGTCTTTGGTGCAACGCTTTTCACTTTTACTTTGCAAAAAAAGTCACTCATAAGTTTTGCAAAGTGCAAAGTGCAAAGTGAAAAGTGTTGATGCAACAGGGCCCTGGTTCATGTTTGCAGTCAATATTATATAAAGCCAATGTCATATTGGCTTCGACAGTCCTTTTATTTTTAATGCTGTGTTTATGTCTAGCTATCCCTGTATTAAGTTTGTTCTTGGTCGTACCTATATATATTTTATTATCTATATATGTAATTCAGCTAGTACACTACATATGGTATATTTGGGATATCTACATGATATCCCAGCTTCAGCATAGCAGAAGCCCACATTTTTTATTGCTTTTTTTTAAATGCGCTAAATCGGGTCAGCCATTTTCAAGTTATATGCTTACCAACAAAACGCATTTTCATATTATTGCTGCTTTATCTTAAGTTCAAGCAGATAATATAAATTTGATCACTTTTTTTTTATGCATTTACGTAGCTAAAACTAAAAATTATTTAAATTTTTTGTCAAATGAAACTTAAAAATTTGTTTGAACATAAGATAATGCAACACTGAAAATTAGATACGTCTTGACAATACTTATTTATAAAATACAACCAACATAATGCTGATGAGCGGTTATGTGTACATTTAACAAATGTGCAAACATGTGACATGTATTATATATACACTAAAAAGCAATTAATATAGACATTGAAGATGTCTTCAGATCAAACAAAAATAAATAAATTTGTGTGATGTTGTTTTATAAACACAACAGAAGTTACAATTAAATCAGTATTTGATACTTAAGAAATATTGATTATTTGAAAAAATAAGCAGTTAATGGGAATTGTACTCTTACAGTCAAGCACTGCACAATCTTTTAATACATTGTTTACTTCCGTAGTTTATCATGAAGAAAGTAAAAATTTAATATTTGTGGGTAAAATTATGGAAGACATCTCCAATGTCAAAACATTCCTATAAAAAGAAAGGAGTTTTCGGGTTCATAGGGTTACCCTACATACTATTCTTCACACAGAGATGTACACAGCACACACCAACGTCCATCGGTGACGTTTGTTGCGTATCTGAAACCTTTCTTAAAACTCTTGCATGCAACATTTTGATATATTCATCCTCACCAATGGGTCGCCAGGAACCTCTACGATAAGGCTTCGGTATTTGGCCGGTTTCCGCGTGATTTGATAGATTCATGACCAAATCTTCCAGCATTTGAGAACGAGTTCGTTCCTGCATACGTGCGAATTTCGGTGCTGAATACGAAGCGCGCTCCCCGTTAACTATTTTCGTTAACAACCATTCCCTTAGTTTCAAAAAAATACTCAAAATTATTAATGCTTACTAATTTCGAAATCTTTCAATGACTTACCGAAACATTGGTCCTTTTTCAAAAACTGACTGTTCCCATAAATATGGTTTGTAAGCACCCACTTCATCACGTGTAACTACTGATACTTCATAGCGTGTTGGCTTGTGCTTAATGCGAGCTGATACACGAACCTGAAAAACTAACGAAATAAGTATGTGTTGTTTTCTTTGTTGCTTACGTACTAGTATGAAGGTATGTAGAAAGTGACTTTTAATGCAAGCCGGGCTAAATTTTGTATTGTCAGCCTCCAAAAAAACTACGCAAACTATATCATTACCAATATGTCTTTTACGCTGTAGTTTTTGGGGATCATGCTTTTCATATGGCAGGAGAGTTGAAACATGAAACATTATCTCAATATTACGCCAATTTGTGTAAACTGAATATAGACCTGAAAATTTTTGAATAGATAGTCATTCAATCAATGCTAAAATTTTGTAATGTATCACGGTAATACTTTTTTACCTGTTAAATCATGTACTGTATCCAGACCACCTTTGTATTTATCAAAACCGCGTAGCCGCACGCGATCGCCAAAAAGTGTTAAAAATTCATCGAAATGAATGGAGTTTTCATTGTTTTCTAAAATTTGTTCCTCGGAATATTGATCTTCCTTTACGTAAATAACTCCAACTTTCAGTTCAGATTTAATAAAAACCTATGTTAAAATATATTATTCCCTTAAATTATGCTGCTAATAAAAAATTTGTATAATAAAAAGCAATATTTTTATAAATACTGAGTTGGTTCAATAATACGTAATGGCAAAATTTTAAATTTAATTTTCATATTTTGTTTTTTATTCGTTTTCATTTGCAATAATTTTTATTTTTTTATTATTTTCTTTTATTTTGATCTTTCACTTAAGAATAGACAATGGACAATATTTAAGAGTGAGTGACTAAATACTTGAAATTATTGTGGGGTTGAGTCGACTGTGCTATGTAGTACATCCGTCTGTTGTAGTCGGTCACAGATTAAAGTTCCAGTAGCGTTTATTTGAGGGAACGTGTTTATTTGCGGGCCTGTTGCCACCGAGAAAAACGATCGACGCAAGTCAAACAATAACGCTTGCCTTGAGATAAAGGCAATGGGCCCACAATGTCAACATGAACGTGCTGGAACCGACTATCAACATCAGCAAACGAACCGCTTGGTGTTTTAGTATGCCGCTGGTACTTGGACTTTTGACACGCGATGCAACTACGCACAAATACAGCCACAACCTTAACCAAACCAGGCCAAGCATACCTAGCCTACACCAACTTCCGCGTTGCTCGAACACCAGGATGAGCCAAAGCATGGAGTTTTGTAAGAACCAGCTGCCGACAGTTTGCAGGGACAAAAGGCCGAACACGACTGCCTGACACATCACAGTACAATTCAATACCCGAATCCGGCAACCTCAACTTTTTCAACCCAACACCATCTTCAGACTGGTTCTGCAGCTGAGCGAGCAACTCTGCATCAGTCTTTTGCCCCTCAGCAATTAAATCAATCTCATTTGCCTCCAGCCGAACCGCAGCAACCCGAGACAAAGAGTCAGCCACCGTATTAACAGCACCAGCCAGATGACGGATATCAGTACAATACTGACTAATAAACTCCAGCTGTCTTGCACGACGAGGTGATGCCTTCTTACTAATTTGCCTGAACGCAAACGTTAATGATTTGTGATCCGTGAAAATGACGAAATCATGTCCCTCCAACGCATACTTAAAATGCTGCACGATCATAAGCACTGTACTTATTCTGCGCTAGACTCAAACCTCTTGAATAAAATGCCAACAGCTGAGTCACTCCTCTCACCACTTGTTGCAGAACAACACCCACCGCAACGCCTGAAGCATCATTTGTGAGCGTCAATTGTCTGCTAATTTTGCCAGTTCTCCCAGTGCCACGTTGTCTTTAGCTAACGCTGTCAACTCCGTTAGCAACTGTGTTGGTCGTCTATCACCAAGTTCAACCTCCGACAGCAACCGTTGAATCTTTCGCTGCTCGCTCTCACTGTAGCCTTCTATGATGCGAACCTTTAAATTGGCGTACTTTCCAGTTTCAGAGGAATGAAGCACTGTATCACTCACATCGGCCACGATACTTGACTCAATCGCTGCCACTATCATGTTGAACTGTGTGACGTCACTCGAGATGGTACCTACTGCGAATTGCGCCTCAATCTGAGCAAACCAAATCTCCGGTCGCTCGCACCAAAACGGCGGCACCTTCACTGACACACGGTTTACGCAACTTCCCCTATCAGAAGCCATCACTGCACCTTCGTCTGCAACTGACATCACGGCTCAATAATTTGATCACGTCGGGGTCACCAATTTAGCAATGGACTTCTCACCTTGCTAATGAATAGAAACAGTTATAAATAACAATGTTAATAAGATTTTATTCAACTTTTTTCAAGAGAAAAATCTGAAACGTTTTCCTTAATTCAATTCAAAAACTCAAACACATTTGAAATTGAATTTTACTTTTCAATTTCACTGAATGCACAACCAACTGGGTCGCCACAGTCATATATCTAAGAGTATTTAAGATTATTCTAAGGGTTTTTGATTGCAAACGTTGGATAATCTCTATTTTTAAAGATGAAACCGTTTCACAGTGTTCAATGCCATAAGTCCAGGTTTGTATAAGTATGGCTTTATAGATAAGAAGTTTATTTTCGATTGAGAGATTTGAGCTTTTGTTCAGTATCAAGTAGAGCTCTCGCAGTGTGATGCCAAGTGGTTTTCTTTTTGTAAAAACGATGCTTCCAAGTTTGTTTTGTGCCAAAGTGCAACATTTCGTTTGGATAGATTGGGGGATTAAAACATGGTTAAGGCGTAACGGTGAACATATATTCTCGTTGTAGAACTCATTTGTGAAGATTTTTTCTCAAGTTTTTAAGCCTTTGAGAAATGTCATTTAACGCGCGCTGTAGTTAACTGGTGATTTTCATCTGAAGCAATTACCACAGTATCATCGACAAAAGTTCCAATGTCAGTTCCAATGGTGGTTGACAAGTCACTCGTGAAGAGCAAGTATAATATAAGTCCCAAAACACTGCCTTGTGACACTACAGCCTGAATTGGCTGCTATGTTTAAATTTCTTCTTCCTGTTTTAAACAATAGTCAATAGGTATTGATACAATCAAGACTACTCAGCTGTCTTTCCCGGTTTTTTCAGTTACCATGCTAATTTGAGCAACCTTGAAGTGAGGAAAAATAAAGCCTTTTTTAATTTTGTAATAAAGCCTAATAAAGCCTTTGCATTAAGAATGTTCCGCAGTAGAAATATTGCTTGATCCAGTAACTCCTTCAATATTTTTTACGTAAATAAGTCATAGCCGGGTGCTTTATTCATTTTTAGTTTTTTAATTTAGACTTTTATGTCGAAAATCGAGAATTTTCGTATCGGAAAGTCCAGTTGTTGCGTCTGTGTTATACCTCTCTAATCTCTTCAGTTACTCTATTTAGATCTTTTTAATGTTTAGAATAAAAACTGTAGACTTTGCATCTCTCTGTGTCTGTTCGTTTGTTTCTGGTGGGTTGTACGTTGATGTCTTTTTTTGATTGCTCGCTAAAGTGAGTAGTTGGTGGAAGTAGTTGCATGAAGTCGTTGAAGATTTCTTCATATTTCCAAATCTCTGGTTGCTAGCAGATGATCTTAATATTTCTTGAGTCGTGCTACATAATGGTGTAGCGAGTTTTTTATTGTTTGGAGGCGTGGATCTTTAGGCTGATTGTTGGATACTCCTTATATGTTGATGTTCGGTTGCAAACACAATATTATAGTCTGTTTTAAGAGCCATTTTTATTTCAAGTAATGACTTAAGAGTATACCTAAAGGCATTCTTAAAGGCATTAAACCTATCGTTTTGTTTCACTTCTTCAGTAACATAGAGTCTAACAAGTCTGATTTTTTTGGCGATGTGCTGTATTATGGGTCGCGGACAACACGTCTTTCACTGCTTACTGTTAAAGCGTCCAGGTGTTGGAGACGTTAGGTTTCTGTTAAAAGCCACCTACAGTTCCCGACACTATTGTATAGACACACGTGACTGTTAAAGCTACATGTGTTATACGCCGTGCAACCTAGATTCAGTCACTGTTCAAGCCCTGAGTCTTACTCATCTTATAACCCTTCAATTCAGTCGTTCAGTACTATTTGCCACCGCTACCTAATTTAATTTGTTATTACTTAAATCACTCAAAGCTGCCGTTGTCTATACGCAAGGTTCCTCGAAATTATTCGCCTCCGCTTGCAATTACAATTATGTTTAAATTTCGATTTTTCACTCACACATAAATTATTAAATTTTATTTAGATTTCATCTGTATTTTTGTATAACACAAAAAAAAAATATTAAACTTTCTTTTCCATTTTTATATGGTAAAATTTTTAAGTTTTATATATGTACAATAATTAATAAAGAGGTTTTTTCGAACAGTAGTGAAATACAACAACAAAAATTTATTTTTTATATTATTTTTTAATTAATTGAATTTTTGGCTGACCATACAGCTGTTTCGAGTATTTCCAAATACCCATCATCAGTGGTCTTGGAAATAATTCTTGTATTTAATTATTCTTAAATAATTATTTTTTTTTTTTTGAGACTGCAAGTACCAGGAATCGAACTCGGGTCCTGCCAAATGTGAAGCTCAGAATCAGCGCACCTTAACCAATTGATCCAAAGCCGTTCTTGACTTTTTTTTTTTTTGTTCGCATATTTTTCTGGAGTTTTTGTTACTATTACTATGAAAGTTTTTATTAACAATTTTACTTGCTGTGTTTATATTAGAACGAAATCATAAACCAGCTGTAGAATAATTGAATTAATTAATTAATTATAATTTTATTTTCAATTCTTAAACTTCAATACTATTCTGTTCGTAGAGGCATTATTTGTTGTATGATTTATTCTTTCTCATGTATAGAACCTAATCTAATCTTTTGTTTCTAAACAAAATTCATTCGTAAAGATTAATATTAAAAATTAAAGTTTCATAAGAACTTATTAAACTTAATAACCCAAATAGTCACATTAATAAGTTATTGAACTCTTATTCACATTTCATTTGTATTTATGAATTTATGAATTTTTGCGTTTTTTTGCGAATTTGTCGCGTTCGTGGTGCGCTCCGTGTTTTTCGAAGTGAAACCTGGGAAAAGACTTGTCATTAAATGCGAAAGTATCAAAAAATATAATATATATCAGAATTAGTTAAAGAACTTGCCGAAAGTGCCGAAATATCGCGCCCGTAGTGTTATTTTATTAATTGATTAGATTTTTTTTTATAATATTCCGAACGGAAAATCAAAAACATAAAACAAAAAATAACATTCATCTGATATTTGTTTATTTGATATTTTATTACACATACACAATCAGCTGATATAGACAGCATAGTGTTGCAAAACTACTAAACTAGTGGCTTTACATCGTGTAAAAAAATAATATTGTGTAATTCAATTTGTCAGCTTTAATAGAGTAGTTGTAAGTTATTTTCTTTTTATATATATATCAACTAACAAAAATTACGCAAAGAACTGAATCTAATATGAATCCGCAGCAACCTCCACTTTATGGTGGAGGAAAAGTATCAAAATTTAAAGAGAAAGCCGTTAGTAGTGCAATAGCTACATACATAGAAAAAATAAACAATATGGAGCAGCTATGTCTTCAACTTAGAAATGAGATAGAAATTCTTAAAAAAGAAAATGAGTTGCTTAAAGGTTCTCCATTACTTGTTACCCAAAAGTCTGAGAATGTGCACAATCAAATTGTATATGAAACTGATGAAGAAAAACTTGCGAAAGGAACGGAGTGGATCTTCAAGAAAAGGCCCGCCAAGAAGAGAAAACCTGATCGCTCTCCTGACTCCATATCTCCTTCCAAGGACAAAAATATGGCATCAGTTTACACAATTAAGAATGCCTCAGCAGACCAAAAATCATCACGTCCACCTCCAATTATGGTTTCAGAAGGAATGAACTACTCAGATCTCCTTCTCATTGCTAAAAACAACTGTAAAGAAGAATTTTCTATCAAACTTTTAAATAGTTCTTTGTACAAAATCAGTACATCTGAGGTTAATGACTACAGATCAATAACAAAAGCACTATCTACGCAAAAAATTGTTTGGTATTCTTATGAAAATAAACAACTGCGTCCGATAAAAGTAATAGCTAAACACCTTCCAAAGTCATGTGACCCGTCTGAGATTGTAACTGATCTGCAAGAGAAAGGATTGAACATTCTAAATGCGGTAAATAAGTAAAAGCCCTTCTCAAAAGAGCCACTCGACATGTTTATGCTCACATTTGATGCGTCTGAAGATATTAAAAAAATACACGAAATCAAAACTATATTGAATTGTGTTAAAATAGAAACAATAAAGCGGTCGAGACAAATACCACAATGTAAAACATGTCAAGAATATGGTCACACTCAAAACTATTGTGGCAAAATAGCCCAATGTGTTAAATGTATCGACAACCATAAGACAATAGAATGCAAAAAGCCTGATCAGCAACAACCTACATGCTGCAACTGCGGAGAAGAACATCCGACCAATTACAGAGGTTGTGTAGTGGCTAAGGAGCTCCAAAAACAAAGAAAAAAAATAATTCAAGAGAAGAATGGAAACCTCCAGCGAAATAAAGTGACCAAAAATTTGATAAACAAAAACTTAAAACCTACAAACAAAAACAATCCAACGTTCGCTGAAATAGTGCGATCCAACGCCCAGCCTGATGAAAATCATAAAATTCTTAACCAAATATTAGAAAAATTAACTCTACAAGAAAGCTACTATAAAATGTTAGATAAGAGGCTTACTAAGTTAGAACAAAAAAAGATAACTTAATTAATAATGTCAAGTTTACTAAAAATAATGCTTTGGAACTCTAATGGTTTACTCAAACATTTTAGAGACCTTGAACTTGTTTTAGCAGCCAGAGAAATAGATGTTTGCCTTATTACTGAAACGCATTTCACACATCATTCATACCTAAAATTTTAAAACTACGAGTTTCATCACGTAGTACATCCCAGTAATTGTGCTCGAGGAGGAAGTGGAATCTTAATTCGGAAATCTTTTAAGTATTTCGTATCCAAAATAATCTCCAAAGAAGAGTTTCAGGCGATAACCATTACGCTTGATCTGCAATGTAAATTACAAATTACTTGTGTCTACAGCCCGCCAAGGCACAAAATTAAAACAGAGCAGTACAAACAGCTTATTAAAATGCACAAACACCGTTTCATCATGTGCGGTGACTTCAATGCAAAGCATACGCACTGGGGTTCTCGTCTAATCACAACCAAGGGGAGAGAACTTCTAAAAGCGATACAACAAACTGGCTGTGAATGCATGTCATCCAGAAACCCTACGTATTGGCCAACTGATACTGAAAAAATACCAGACCTCCTTGATTTCTTCATCATAAAGCAAGTCTCGACATACAATCTTAAAATCGAAGACGGAACCGAACTTAACTCTGACCACTCCCCAGTATACCTTACTACATATGGCTCTCCTATTGTTAACAACGTGACGACTAAAATTGTCAATAAGTCAACTGACTGGAATTACTTTAGAACATTCCTTTCTAATAATATTTCGGCTTCGACTGAAATTTACGGTGAAGGCGATGTGGAGTTCGAAATTATAGACCTTACAAGAAAACTTCAACAAGCCGCGTGGTTAAGCACTCCTATATGGAAGAAATCAAACTGTCCGCATAGATAATAGATAGATTACTCCTTGTGGAAATGCACTCGAAATATAAAACGTCCAGCCTCTCATAACGCACCAATAAAGACCTTCACTAGTCAATGGGCCAATAGTGATAAAGAAAAAGCTGAACTTTTTTCTGAACATTTAACAAAAGTATTCTCTATTTCTGGTAGTGAGAATAGTGTTGAAACTTGTAATCTGGGTACTAATAGCATAAACAATTTGCCGCCAACTAGCGAGCTTGAAGTAATGATGATAATAATGAACGAACTTAAGCTAAAAAAAAACACCAGGATATGATCTCATAACTGCAGAACTTCTTAGAGAAATCCTAGCTAACTACATAGTTAAAGTTACTAACATCTTCAATGCTGTTCTACGATTGAAATATCTCCCTTCGTTGTGGAAGGTCTCAGAAATTCCTATAGGCTCCTATAGGCCAATAGCTCTCCTACCTGTGCTTTCAAAAATATTTGAAAAATTATGCTCAAACGGATGTTGCCTTTACTTGAACAACAGCAGACCATACCTGTGCATCAATTTGGATTCAGGTGTAATCACTCGACCATTGATCAAGTCCACAGAATCACAAACGTAATCGAAACTGCCCTTGAGGAAAAGAAAGTATGTTCAGCAGTATTCTTAGACGTATCCCACGCTTTCGACAAAGTTTGGCATACAGGTCTACTAACAAAAATAAGAGACATTTTTCCGTTGGAGTATTTCGATATGGTTTCTTCTTATTTGACCAATCGTTACTTCCGTGTTAAGCATGGAAACGATTACAGTGAACTCCAAAAAATCAACGCTGGAGTACCCCAAGGCAGTGTACTTGGTCCTTTGTTATATTTAATATACACACATGATTTGCCAACGAGCTCAGCGACGTTTACAGCAACGTTCGCTGACGATACAGCTGTTCTAGCGATTGGAGATGATGAACTAACAGCAGCCAGGCGTCTGCAGTCTTCTGTCAATGACATTATCGATTGGGCTGAAAAGTGGAAAATAAAACTTAACCACTATAAATCAGTTCACGTCAACTTTACAAACCAAAATATCAGATTTATGCCCCTCTACATTGATGGAATACAAATTCCACATTCTAATACGGCTAAGTACCTCGGTATGACATTGGATGCAAAGCTGAGATGGAATGAACATGTAAAAAAAAAGAGAGATGAACTGAATATAAAATACAGATCAATTGGAAATAAGTCGAAACTGTCACTTCATAACAAGCTTTTAATTTACAAACAAATATTGAAACCAATTTGGACATATGGAACTCTGATCTGCATCGTGATCTAGGGATAAATACGGTGGTGGAAGAAATACAGCGAAATACAAGAATGCACCTGCAGCGACTGTACTCTCATCTGAATGATGAATCTAACGAACTGGCGTCAATAGAGCCAACATGTCGCATTAAGAGTCTAAAACCTTGTGATCTTTGGTCGCAACCTGTCCGAAATGCGTGATAAATGAACTTGCGTGATTTCTGATTAAATTCTTAATAATTGTTGATTAAAATTGTTTGTTAGCTTATTATATTGTTAGCTAGTTACTCTTATAAAATTTTATTTAATCAAATAAAATAAATTTATATAAACAAAAAAAAAAAAATTTGTATTTAGAACAAAGAATATTTAAAGTTTCTTTTAAATTTTCATATAAAGGTTATTCGGCATTTACACTGGCCAAAAATGGCTTATTTTGGTCAAAAATCGAAATTGAGTAGCGAATGGCTCATTCTTGCAAAATGAAAACTCTTACAAAATTTCAAGCGTAACCCAAATATGTTCCAAATGCAAAGGAATACATTGAACATAACATATTAATGTTAAAATTTTCAGTTTTATTTATACATAATAATTACCAAATTTTCTAATTTTCCACGTTTTATTTCTATTGTTTTAAATAAAATATTTAAAGTTTAAATTTATTTACTTAAGTTTATTTATATATAATAATTAATAAATTTTCAAATATTCAACGTTTTATTTTTATTGTTTTAAATAAAATATTTAAAGTTTAAATTTATTTACTTAAGTTTATTTAACATATACATAATAATTAATAAATTTTCAATATTGTTTACGTTTTATTTTTATTGTTTTAAATAAAATATTTCAAGATTTTACAAGTTTTCATATGTTGATTAATATTAAAATTACTTAGTCTTCGCTTTTATTTAACTCAACTTTCACTTAATATGCATCAAGTACCTTCCAGTCTAATGCCTCGAGTCTTGCGTCGAAAGAAAAAAATCACCCGGAGTTCGATGTTTTCCAAAACTATTTCACTGCATTGCGTCGAAGAAAACAAGAGAGCTTCTTCATGGTGCACGCACTTTTGTATCGTCAACGATCAAAGGTGCCATCTGATTATGCATTAAAGTTCAACGACCGTTGATCGAAGCTCATTATCTGATCATTCTGCAATGCACCTAGCGAAAGTGCATCTTTACGGCAAATTTTGTTTCCTACTCATATTATTTTTGCCTAAGCTTTGCTCTAGTTCCACATCAGTTGTACGAAAGCTTTTCTCGTTTTCACATTTCTTCTATTGTTTTGTTTTCATAAAATTTGTTTAAATAAAAAGAAGTAACGGTTTTGTTCCAGAAAAGATAGCATTCAAAACGGTAGTCTACAGTATTTATAAGATTCTTCCATTAACTCATATTAGCGTATAAATTAGCAAATCATATTTTTTAATTTATTTTCCAGAAAATCTCAGGTGTAAAAGTTCTGTTGCTGCGGCAGTGGATTTCGGTGAGTTGGTTAAACTAATGTTTTTAATATTATACCTATAACAACTTTTTTCTAACAGGTTTCTTCAGATTTCATCAACAATTAATTTATTTAAGTGAGTGACTCCTTCTAATATAAGTATGAACTGTGTTAGAAATCTGTATTTATTGTGTTAGGAGTTGTAACGATCAAATATTAAGGGATAAAAGTTTAGTCGTTACAATATACACGAAGAGAAACGTTTTTTCAGGAGAAAAAAAAGGAAACAGAAAGACGTGAGTACGAAGAGCTTGAGAAGCTGGGCGACAGGAATATGGCTAGAAAATTCTATAAAAAAATTACAAGCCTGACAAATGGTTATAATCCCGGAGTAAATTCCTGCGAAGATGAAAACGGTAATCTGGTGATAGATGTCCAAAGCATGCGTAATATTTGGAGGGATCACTTCTTGAAACTACTAAATGGCGGTAGTAGCAATATGACTGAAAGCGAAGATGATCCCGAATTTTCAATCGTTGACGATGAAATAATCGTCCCGCCTCCCGATCATAATGAAGTTAAAACAGCTATAACGCGGCTCGAAAACAACAAAGCTGCAGGCGCCGATGGTTTACCGGCTGAGCTGTTTAAAGCTGGTGGCGAAGAGCTATCAAAATGCATGCTACAGCTAATTCGCAACATTTGGTCGGATGAATGCATGCCCAACGATTGGAATTTAAGTGTGCTTTGCTCAATCCACAAAAAAGGTGATCCTGCAAACTGCGCCAACTACCGCGGGATCAGTCTTTTAAATATCGCATATAAGGTTCTATCAAACGTACTATGTGAAAGATTGAAGCCAATCGTCAACCAACTGATTGCACCTTATCAGTGTGGCTTCAGACCTGGCAAATCCACTCTAGACCAAATATTCACAGTGCGTCAAATCCTGGAGAAGACTCAAGAAAAACAAATCGACACACACCACCTATATGTCGACTTCAAAGCTGCTTTTGACACTACGACTAGAAGCACACTTTATGCCGCTATGTCTGAATTTGGTATCCCAGCAAAACTTATACGGCTATGTAAAATGACGTTGAGCAACACCACTAGCTCCGTTAGAATTGGAAAGAACCTCTCCGAGCCGTTTGATACCAAACGAGGTTTCAGACAGGGTGACTCCTTGTCGTGTGACTACTTTAACATAATGTTGGAAACGATAATACGAGCAGCAGATTTAAACCGTACTGGCACAATATTCTACAAAAGTGTAATGCTGCTTGCGTATGCCGACGATATTGATATCATTGGTCTGAACATCCGCGTCATCAGTGCGGCATTTTCCAACTTAGAAAAACAAGCAAAGCAAATGGGTCTTGTGGTAAATGAGGACAAAACAAAGTACTTTCTGTCAACAAACAAATCTCCTGAGCGTCTTGGGACCTACGTCACTGTTGACAATTATAAGTTAGAAGTTGTGAAAGACTTTGTTTATTTAGGAACCAGCTTAAACACCAAAAATGACGTCAGCCTAGAGATTCAACGAAGAATTACTTTTGCCAACAAATGTTACTTCGGGCTAAGTAAGCAATTGAGAAATAAAGCCCTCTCTCGACAAACAAAAATCACGCTCTACAAATCCCTTATCATGCCTGTCCTGCTGTATGGTGCAGAAGCTTGGACAATTACCAACAGTGATGAGAAGGCGTTAGGAGCATTCGAGAGAAAAATTCTTCGGAAGATCTATGGTCCCTTACGCGTTGGCGACGAGTATCGAATTAGATATAACGATGAGCTGTATGAGCTATACCGCGACATTGACATTGTTAAGCGCGTAAAAATTTAGCGGCTACGCTGGTTTGGTCATGTCGTGCGAATGAAAGAAAATGCTCTAGCTAAAAAGGTGTTTGATTCGGTACCCGCAAGTGGAAAACTCAGTAGAGGACGTCCGCATCTTCGGTGGAAGGACCAGGTGACCAACGATTTGGGGCGTTCTGTACTACCAATTGGCGTCAGAAAGCAACTAATCAGGCTGACTGACGCGACCAAGGACGACCCACTTCTGTAATGGGCAACTAAGAAAGAAAAAGAAGACAATATATACGATACATATACAGAAATGTATCATTTTATTATTGTAACATCTTAGATATTTCTTTATTATGCAAACTGATGTACAATATAATTTTATACATTAACGCGCTACTTCTTATATCTGTAAACCAACTGCCTGATGAACGACTAAGCATAAAGCAATGCACAATAATCAGTGTTGCCTTGTGTACTTTTCGGTCATGTATTTAATAACATAAGTACTCTACAATACCCACTAGCCGTTCATCGAAGGCATTTCACTTTTATTGGATCTTAAGACTAATGCTTAATTATGATTAATTTACTTTTATAACTTCACAATTTTGCTTACATGAACTATGGTTGTAATTTCTAGGTGTTTGATTATATCTTTGAGTTTTTTGCATTTCATTATAAGTTGCAGCTGTTACAATATTGTCAGTTTCATTATATACATTTTTAAATGATTTTAATGATATAACTGCAACTTTCATAACTCGTTGAAATAATTATTTTTATCTGCTACATTTTTGTTAACATTTGCATTACATTTGATCATTTGGTTTACATGTCTTAAATGAAAAAAAGAAAAAGAAACTGTGTTTTATAATTTTACAATATAAGTTTGTTTGCCAATTTTCTTTTTAATTATACCTTTAACCAATGAATCTCTAGCTGGCTTAGAATTAACCATTACTATATTCTCTATACAAAATTTAGTTTTTTTACTGCCTTTGAAATAATTTTTTTGTTTTTCCTGATTATTAAGAACATTTCGTTTAATTTTTTTAATGTTTACATTTTCAGATTGTCTCTTAGGATTAATAAGATCAAGTCTGGTACGAAACTTCTTCTAAACATTAACTGTTCTGTGGCAACGCATGTACTAGCATGCTGTGTATTTCTTTAATCAAGTAAAAATCTAGACAGTGCTGTTTAAAATTCTGAGCAATCAACCTGGTATAAATATTTCTTTAAAACGCTCTTGATCGTCTTGACCATATTTTCGGCCTGTCTGTTTGATGAAGGATTACCCGATGGTGTTGTGATATGTTTTATTCTGTTTATTAAACACGAGTTGCAATTTTTTACGATTTCGTCTAAATCTATATTTTGATTAGGCCACCAACAACACTCTCTCGCCATATTTTTAATTTTATTTTTAATTAACGTTTCATGCAAAAATTTACAAATCTTCTTTTGAAGACTGCTAAGTATAATTATTCTGTAACCCTAAAAAAAACAGCTATATTCTTCATAAATTTCATACTTTCGTGAAAAAAATGGTTGTTCATATTTTCGTGAAAAAAATGGTTTTAAATCGGGATTGCTACAATTTGAAGGCCACTCTTTCTGTACAAATTCTTTTATCTGGTTTAAGACTGTATCGTTTTTCGAATGTTACTATAATTTTATCATAAATTAACTAGAACTGCACTCAACCCGCTTTTAAGATTATCTACTGCTTCCTTATGCAATGTTGTAAATTCAGAGGTGATGTTTTCAACAAATCATATAAGGGTATACATGTACTTGCAATCTCGGGCATAAACTTTCTATAAAAATTATTTATTCCTAAAAAACTTTAAAGCTTTTTAACACTTTTAGGATAGGGCATTTTTTCGATATCGTTGACCTTGTGCGGACAAGAGGCCAGCCCATTTCTGTCAATGATATGACTGATAATCAAGTATTTAAGCCCCGCATCTCTTAATATTGTTAAAACCTTTATCAGCCTCTCTCTGTGTAATTGTTTATTCGACGGAGCTATTAAAATGTCATCTAAAAAGAATACAACTCCTTCTAACCCAAGTAATAGTTTGTCCATTATTTTCTGAAAAATGGCTGGTGCTGAAATTAGTCCATATACCGATCGATTATATTGAAAGAGTCCCTTAGCAGCAGAAATAGTTATAAATTCTTTCGCTGGATTATCTTATTCGATCTGCTGATATACCATTGGCATATGCAACTTTAAAAATTCAACCCCGCTTAGGAATATGTTTCTACAATAAAATTGGGTTTAACTGTGATTTTAAAATCACTACAAATTGTTACTTCACCATTTTCCTTTAACACTGGTACAATTGGTGTTCCCCAATCACTATACGTCACTGGCTTAAGCACACCTATATTAACTAAATGGTTCAATTCCTTTTCAACTTTGGGTAGCCAATGGCACGGGTCTGGGTTTGCAAAATTTTGGTCTAGTCTCATCCTCTAGATTTAGTGTTGCTTTACTTTTTGTGAACTGGCCTAACTCACCGTCAAACAAGCTTTTAAACATTTGGGCAATTTCTTCTTTCTCATCTGTTTTTAAGCTAAAAATTCCCGTGTACTATTATATTGTTGACGTACACTGATTGAGTATTTTATAGTTACTGAATTTATTTAAAACAATGTTCTGTATTTATACAAAATTATCTTAAGACTAATTTGACATCTAGGTTATAATAATATGATTTTAATAGACTTCATTACATTTTGTTATTGTTTGCAAAAAAAGGTTAAAAAAGGTCGGAAGTCCCAACACTAGGGATTATCCTCCTATTGTTTTTACAAATATATTTTATTGTGATAATTAGATACAGATGCTCAAAAATGTTACTATTTACCTAAATTTTTCCTTAGTACATTATTCTAAGAATTTAGGTGATAATGGATTTATAATAATAAACTTTTCCTTAGTACATTATTCTAAGAATTTAGGTGATAATGGATTTATAATAATAAACTATAATAATAAAATACATTAATTCATGTTTATGATTGAACATTCTGCCGGGGGTCATAACGTAATAATTCATGTTCATGATTGAACATTCTGCCAGGGGCCATAATTCATGTCCATGATTGAACATTCTGCCGGGCCATAATAAAATTTTAATGATAATTATTTAATATGATTATGTTGTAGTAGTTGTATCGCCTCCTTCATGTCTGACGCCGTCATCATATATATATGAAGTATTTCTCCTTCCATTTTTCCCAAAGCTTCCAATACTTATGCTTGAGTATTATTTCGAACTGCCACTGAACTGGAACTACATACAATGTAGAGATATTATTTAATGTATGTGGTGACGCACAACATTTCTGTATTATAGATTGTTCCGCCGCCTAACTAGTATAATTAATTACCATACAAAATCCTCCGTAGTGAGTAGTTCCGGGGCCAAAAAACAGATATAAAAAGTCATTTGTGTTGAACAAAATTTTTATATTCATTATTTGTAAATTTGTTTTTGAAGTTATTAAATTATTATTTAATTTAAATTTGCCTTCATGGTTTTTGGTGTCACCTGATATACCTAGAAGTTCATCTTCTGCGGATTCCTTTTCGTTGTAATTTTTGTTTTTAATATTCTCATTGAATATTTCTTCAGGTGCTTCAGCTTCGATTTTAACGCTTTTACTGTGTGTGTCTTCAGGATCTTCAATTTTGAGTTTCATTTTCAAATCATACACTTGTTCTTCCAGCAATAGCTTATCACCTATCAGTTCATCAAATTTTTGTTTTTGCCACGCAAGAACTCGACTTCTTTTTTCATATCAGGAAATCCCCATATGAAGCGATTTGACTTTCTAAATCTTTTATTTTTGAATTAGCAAAATCATTTAAATCTTTCTCATTTTGCAATTTCAAACTATCATATAAACTTGCTTTTTCTTTATATATTTTAAGTTCTTTTCTCATACCAGAATTCCAATTAGTAAATAATTGTAATTCCATTAAGAGCTTGTCTGTATGAAGTCGATATTCTTCTAATTCGTTGGTCATTCGTAGGTTCATTTGACGTGCTTCTGTTTCTATTTCATCTTTTGCTTTTTGAAGCTTTTGTATTGTATCTTCTGAATTATGCTTAAGATCATTCAACTCACGTTGTATTCTTACCAATTCTTGTTCAGCCACTTGTTCACGTTTACGTACCGCCTGTATATATGTTTCTGCATCCTGTATCTTACCTGTGGAAAATTTGTGTTGTTTATCGACTTCTTTCTTCAGAGTAGCTATTACTTCTTCTTGGAGTTTACTTTTGAATTTGCCAAAATCAACTTCTTGTTCTAATTTTGACACCTTCAAATTTATAAGCTCTGCTTTAAGACGTCTAGTCTCCTAAGGACGTGCTGTCGACTGCTCAGCCTCAGTTAGCTTTTTTACTTTTTTTAGCAGTTTCACTTCAGCTTCACGATGCCAATCATCAATATCAACTATCTCTTCAGAACGTACTTGGTGTTCAATGCGCAACATATAATAATAATTTTTCATTATATCTATTTGCCTTTACCAGCTTTTTCTTTCTATTATTAGCTCCTGTTTTTCTTCTAACTGCAGTCCTTGTATAAACATTTCTTTTAGTTTGAGAATTGTTAATATAAATTCAGATATTATCTCGTCCTTTTCTGCTTCCTGTGACGTTTTATTTTCTTGCATCATCTTGCTGTTTTTCTGCTCTATTGCTGCTATGATGCTTTTTGTTATTTTTATTATGTCAATGTTTAACCCTGACAATGCTTTCTGTTGTTTTTATTAGTCAATGTTTAGCCCTGACAATGCTTTTAATTTTCTATAGTCTCTTACCACTGGTTGGGGAAAGCAATAGATTTATTTTTCGAATTTTAGAGTTTGTAAGGCTTTAAAATTGGATTATATAATCAAGTGTCTTTCCACTGATGGGGGATCACTTGAGGATTCCTTATTTTATTTCATTTCTCCTTTGAATATAGCACGTTTGCTAAATCCAGCTCGAAGGACCAAAATGTACTATTATATTATTGACGTACACTGATGACTATTTTGTAGTTACTGATTTTATTTAAAACAACGTTCTGTATTTTTACAAAATTATCTTAAGACTAATTTTACATCAAGATTAAAATAATATGATTATTTTTTTTTTGTGTAAAATATTTACTAAGGCACATACACCTGGGGATTACAAGTTGAAATTAGCACTAGTTGCACATAGAAAAATTTCGATATAAATTTTTGTTCACATGAAGGAATATATTGTATTTAAAATTATTACATTGCGATCGGCTGTAATACGCCCACTGCAAATGAAATAATTTTTAATTAAAACACATAGAATTATATCCATATAAGGATATATTGACACGAAGGAATATATTGAATTTAAATTATTACACTACGATCGGCTGTAATACGCCTACTGTAAGGGAATAATTTATGATAATATACAAAGGAATATATCCACATCAGGATATATTCATGCGAAGGAATATTTTTGAATTTAAACTATTACACTACGATCGGCTGTAGTACGCCTACTGTAAGTGAATAATTTATAATAATATACAAAGGAATATATCCACATCAGGATATATTCATACGAAGGAATACTTTTGAATTTTAATCATTACACTACGATCGGCTGTCATACGAAGACATCATCAGTACCAGATCTCCACCAGGACATCCAAAACAATTATTGTACTCCGGAACAATTAGTAATCATCCTAATAATATAATTTTTTTTTTTTCCTTTAACTATTTCATTATTATATTTATTTTTTGAATTATAAAATTTTATTTATAATAAAGCCTAAATCTTGTAAATAAAATCACGTATTTGAATATTTTGGTTACAATTAAAAATTTATTGTAACGAATCTGGACAGGCTGAGTATACCCCAGCAAATAAGCAACGACGACAAGAAAGTGTCGTTACAGTTTACTGTATTACATTTTTTTATTGTTTGCAAAAAAGGTTAAAAAAGGACGGAAGTCCCAACACTAGGGATTTTCCTCTTATTGTTTTTACGAATATATTTTGGATGCTCAAAAATGTTACTATTTACCTATATTTTTCCTTAGTACATTATTCGGAGAATTGAGTTGATAATGAATTTATAATAATAAACTGTAATAATAAAATATATAAATTCATGTTAATGATTGAACATTCTGCGAGGGTCATAACGTAATAATTCATGTTCACGATTGAACATCCCGCGACTTTAGGTTTAAATGTTGATAGTAAAATTACTGCCTAATTATAAGAAGCGCAATGCTACTTTTCTCTATTGTTTTTGATTTAAAATTTTTTTTCAAATGTGTTTAACGGCATAATACTGTACGTTGACCCTGTATCCAGTTCTAATTTTAACGGCATATTTTGAATGTATATAAGGCTCATTATCTTTGCCATTCAATGCATACAAGACAGCCTCACCAGTCTGCAAAAAATTAAACTGTTTTTGATCTTGTAACTTTTGACTAGAATTACACATTTTTTTCAAATGGTCTATTACATCACATTTTTTGCATTTATAATTTCTATACCTTCACTCCGAAGCCATATGATTTTTGTATCCGCACACTGTACATAGTTTTTGTTGTTGTTGCTGAGACTGTCTTCTTTGCTTTTGTTGTTGAGCCTCTGCTTCTCCCGTGATCTCATAGTCCGCTCTCTTTGGGTACAATAAGTTCAGCAGCAGATGAGACGATTTTTCCGATATTGCTGTTAACAACATCGCTTTTTTCTTTGCCTCAATATCATTAACAATAAAAAATTGTTTAATTTTGGATTTGAAAATGTGCCATTCATTATTTATTTTTTTATTTTCGCCAGTGTAATATCTTAGATATTTCTTTATTATGCAAACTGATTTACAATATAATTTTATAAACGAGCGTTCACTACTTCTTATGTCTGTAAGCCAACTGACTGATGAACGACTAAACAAAAAGCAGTGTATAGTAAACAGTGTTGTCTTGTGCACTTTTCGGTAATGTATTTAATAAGTACTCTACAATTATAATATTAATAAAACTATTATGTACTAATGTAAGCATAAATTCATTAAAATAACTTATCTAGAAACGATATCCTTAAGGCAACGCTCATACTCGGTAGGTAAAACTTCTTCCAAGCCATCAAACCATCAATCGCAAAACAAAACATATTTACAATCAAGCCCACCAACAACATCGAAAATTAACACAACATCAGTGCAACAAAATAAAGCAACATAATAATGTTAACATAGAGCCAAATATCTTGAATATGAATAGTAACATAGCAAATCATCCAAAAACACCCAAAGTCCGGGGCTTGGATAAGTATATACAAATCATAAAAAGAAAATGTAGCCCGAAACAAGAAAATGCTAAGGATGCAAATTCAACAAAAACTCGAAAAATATAAAATATTTTAACAGCGAATCAAATTGCCGTTCTAGCCGAAGATCATAAGAATACCCGACCCGCCCTACTCAGAATCTGCCACATTTGTGCATGAAAAAAATTCAAACGCTCTCATATACTCCCTAACATAAAGAATTGGAAAAGATTCATTTCATATTGTGCATCTTGTAATAATAAATTTTGTTTTCATATACAAAATATATTATTTTTATTTTTATTTTATTTTTGTAAGATTTTTATTTTCGAATTTATTAGTTTCTTCTCATTAGGATTAGCAGGAAGAAATCTGCTCATTATTAGGCATCCAAGAATGCCGAGACAAAAATAAGTTTTGAGACTTTTGGTTAAGCTGTTCGAGCTCAGTTTAAAATCTGAATTTTATTAACAATTTTCCAAACTATTTATACAAAAATGTTTTACAATAATTTACAAATATTTTCCTAATAATTTTAATTGCGGCGGCACTAAAAAGGTTGACCCACGTCAATGCTTAGAAAATATTATGACACATTCAAGTGTGTCATATCGACAAGTGCAGAATAGTAGCACAGAAAAGAAAAGTGTCAAATAGCAATTGCATACTTGCTATGACCAAATATTCTACTTGCATTGCGGTGGTTCTTCCGTGTGCGATCGCATTACATTAGTTAATATAAAATAATTTGTGCATAAGCACTTTCAAAAATACATGACCTAATTTATTATTTATTTTTGTTTACATTTATATTGTTGCGCTATACACAACAATCTTCATAAAGAAAATGTCGATGAAACAAAAATTTCGATCAATGAAGACAACCATTACAGAGCAGTTGTAAATAACCTCGAAAAAAATGGTAAAAAATTTTACACATGCCAACTAAAAACTGCCAAACAATTAACAATGGTTATAACAGGAATAGAATTGGATCTGAACACAGCAAAAATTAAAGAAGTGCTCACAGAAAAGGGGTTTAAAACAAAACCTGTGTACAATATTAAAAACCACGACAAAGTTTCGACACCCCTATATAGAATACAGCTTGAACCAGATGGAAAGAAACTTAAGTCGAAAGAGGCTCCTTAGAAAAATATTAGCAGAAGAACCGCAGTGTACTTATTGCCAGGAATATGGTCATTCGAAGTCCTATTGTACACTCCACAGTGTTTGAGTTGCATGTGGTGACTTTCATCCCACTAAGGTCTGTGCATCAAATAAAAAAGACCCAGCTACAAAAAAATTCAGAAATTGTGGAGGTATCCACACTGCTAATTATAAAAGATGACTCAAACAAAGCCCAAAATGAAAGCTCTACTAAGCCATTCCCAAATATTGCAAACATGATCCAACTGTTTATGGAAAATATAACACAACTTGTGAACACCATGTAAAACATGATGCAGAGAATGATTTAAAATCAAAATATCCTACATTCAATCCTATTCAAATCATGAATGTAATCAAAATTTGCTTCTGGAATGCTAACGGCTTATGCCAACATAAAAATGAACTTGTACTGCTTTTACAATCACATCAAATTGACGTCATGCTTATCTCAGAAACTCATTTTAACGGAAAAGGCTACTTTAATATACCAGGTTACATACTATACGATACGAAACACCCCAGTGGACGAGCAAGAAGCAGATCTGCTCTCCTCATAAAAAATAATATTAAACATTTCCCGACTCACAATCTTGAAGCAAAATATATGCAGGCAACAAACATATGCCTATAAGAATAATAAAAGGTCTGACAGATCGGAAAAAACTCCAGACGTCATTGATTTTGCGGTTACAAAAAATTTAAAAAGAGATCAAATTCCTACCGAGGCTTCGTTAGAACTCTCCTCTGGTCACACCCCGACTTTTTTTCTAATTAAAATTACAACAATAGAAAACCCAAATTTTGAAGAAAAGCTGACAAACCAATTCACAATTTGGCTAAAATTTAAAAAACACATTAGCTCATATATTAACATCGACACTTCCCTAAAATTAAACTATGAAATTGGCAAGACCGTCCAGGAGTTCACAGCTCTACTACAGCAAGCCGCTCGAATACCAACCCCAGTCCGAATACGTCACAAACCTATAAACTGCTTCACGTCGAACGAAATTGCAACCCTTATACAGGACAAACGACAAGTACAACGTCAACGGCAACAACAAAGATCCATCCGAATTAATAGACAACTTAAGAATCTTACGAGGGCACTTCAGAAATTACTCAAAGAAAAGAATCGCATAGAACACTAGAATTTTATTTCACACTTGTCTCTAACAAGTGTGAGATAAAACAAACTACGTCCTTTGGAAAGCCACCAAATTCAAAAACGGCTCATTATACAAAGAGCTACCCTCCGACTCCCAGATGGAAACTGGTCTAAACGCAATGAAAAAAAGGGTACTACTTTTGCATATTACCTTAAATATGTATTTACCCCAAACTTTGCTTTAACAAAACTAGACTCTCCACCTTACCTCAAACAAAAGGACAATATGACAATTTGCTATAATAAAAAACCATTAAATAACGAAATCTAAAATTTAAATACCAAAAAAGCTCCAGGTTATGACCTAATAAAAGTGAAAATCTTGAAAGAGATCCCACAAATTGCCAAAGACCAGCTACTTTTCATTTATAGCGCTATTTTAAGGACTGCATATTTTCCAAATGACTGGAAGCTATCCAAAATTATTATGGTACCCAAGCCCGAAAATAACCCCGCCCAAGTCACCTCATATCGATTCATAATTCTACTCCCAATTCTCTCAAAATTATTCGAAAAACTTTTTATAAAACAGCTGATGATACATAAATAAAAAAGGAATAATACCCAACCACCAATTTGGATTTAGAGGAAAGCTCAACATAATAAAATAAATAAGTCGTATAGTACGTGTTGACGAATCAACAAAGAATAAAGAATTAGGTCATAAGTTAATCGCTCGCACTTATTGTTTAGTAAGCAATTTGTTCGAATTATATAATAAATTAAATTAAGTAATTTTTGTATATCTTGCACTATAAACTTGTATTTTATTTTGAATAAAAGACGAAATAATTTTAAATAAAATCAGTTATTGATTTACAATCAATGTCCCACAAATCATATATTGTTTCCCCCACCAGTGATAAGGAGCATATATATTATTACTGAACATCATTGTTCATTTTGATACTTCGAGCCGGATATTTGAAATTGCCCCCATCAGTGGTAAGAGTTTCAAATATACCAAACTTAGAGATTTAACTCTAATATTGAATCAGGTACAAGCGTACCGAGACTTTTAACATCAGAGTGAAGTAAATACAAGCGTACCGATGCTTTTAACATCGGAGTGAAGTAAAAAAGCGTATCGAGCTTAACATCGGAGTGAAGTGAATACAAGTGTACGAAGGCTCTTAATATCGAATTGAAGTAAATACAAGAGTATCGACGCTTTTAACATCGGAGTGAAGTGAATACTAGCGGACCGAGACTTTTACTATCGGAGTGAAACAAGCAGAAGCGTACCGAGGCTTTCAACAAATATAAATCAAATACAAACATAGCACAGCATGGAGATTGAAGACATAGAATTTTAAAAAGTTTAGGATTTTAAAAAGGATTCTACTACAAGAAACTCAAGGCAGTATTTTGAGATGCATTTGGAGAATTTGCGTCAGAAATGGGACGCATTTAAAGACAATAATGATAATCTGATAAAAATTTTGAAGCCTGCAGGCCGATTCCACTAATCGCTATCGCTAAAACTCCATCGCTAAAATTCTTTAAATGCATTTTAGCGACTTTTGCGATTCTCCTAACTCATTACGCTTAATTTCTATTCGCTAATTTTCTCAACTTTCAAAAATAGCTGATTTTTCTGGATAAATCGCTAAATCGCCAAATTTCGTATTCTGCTAAATAGGCAATCGCTAAATTTCGTTAAAAACGACTAAAATTTCTCCTAATTTGATTGTTTTTGGCGACTAGGTTTTTGCTGTCGCTTAAAGTGAAAATATTATTTTTTAAACAAATTGAGCAATTATTTTGTACGTATTTAGTATAATATTCATATTTATTGATTAATTAATTTATTGTGATAGAAATAAATTTTGAATTTAAAGTAAAATGAAAAAAAAGAATTATTAATATTACAAAAATTTTGTGGCAGTAATATAGTGAGAGTGCGTTTGATGTTCAGCAAATGTAAACAAATGTATTTTATTTTCAACATTTCATTTTTGAAATTGTACATATTTATACATATAAAATTATATACATATTTATACATATAATATTTAATATATTTTACTTATTATTTAATTTTCAGATTTTTATGATGGAATTCGTGGATTTAAAGTCAAAACGAATTAGCAAGGCGGAGAAACAAACGCTGGTCCAGTATGTGGAAGAGCATAAAGATTTCGCTCATGACAGATTTGTGTCGGATCATGGTGCGCGAAGTCTTAATGAATAGTGGAGCTCTCTAGCTGTTATTTTAAATGCAGTTGGTGGAGCAGTTAAAGATGCCAATAGTTGGAAGAAGGCATGGGTCAACATGAAGAAAGTAGTTAAAAATTAATATAAGATATGTTAACAGTTAATAATGTATATATGTATATATATATATAAAAGAATTATACATAAAACCATGTAAAATAACATCGTTGCTTTTAATTTTATAGTTGTAGAAACTATATTGAAAAATTGTAAATAAAAAAACTCTACTGTATAATTTTAGATCCAAAAGCAAGAAAAAAGTGAAGGACTATAAACATACAATGGGGCTGACTGGAAATGCGTCCGTTGGCATTAAGGATTTAACTGATCTAGATGAACAGATTATTGCAGTAATGCATCCAGTAGCGGTGCAAGGCATGGAAGATCTCTGCGAGCCAGCAATGCACTTTGAAAGTGACATTTCATGTTTTTATGATTTAGAGGTAAGTATTAGAGGCGAATGCCTTATTACCGCTTTTATTTTTTATATAGTTTTTAATTATTAATCTAATAAATGTTTAATTTTAGTAATTTGAGGAAGGAAAGGAACTGCCAAGCGGATCAGGTCCATCTGCTGGTGGCAGCGATGAGCGCGGGTTATGTCATTGGCTCCGCCAACACTTCACAATATTCCAATTAATTGGTCTATGTGATCAAATTTGTATCAATTGCAAAATTCGACAGTACATGTCTCATAAGTGTCGCAAATAATTATCTATCCCACGGATAGATATATTTCCCATATTACCAAATTTGTTTAATAGTGGCTTCAATGGACACTTTTCAAACATTCATTACAAAACGTAATTCTTTGTAACTATTCTAGTTGCAGAACAATTAAAGTATCGAAATAATATTTTATCCCACGATACTTTAACTTCCTCTTAATAAGCAAAACAAAATTTCCAAATTTCACTGCTCCAAATTCAAATTTCTAAATCATTAAAATATTAAAACAATATTTTAATTCATAGTAATTTCCATTACAAAATCTATTGCATTTTAACATTTCTCAAACTGCATCAGCATTTCACATAAACAATGTAATGACCCTCATTTGTCAACAGGTTACCAAATTTTTATTGTTACCTCTCATCCACTTTCGCCAATTATGATTTGTAAGTAGTATATAAGATATTGATTTTGTATTTAGAATTTAGTCTTAACATTCCACCTAAGTGAACAAATATATAATTGTTAAATAATTTTCATTTATAATAAAATTTGTTTTTTTTAAACCAAATAAAATAAAATAAAATAAAATTTTAATAAAAATTAAAATTTGTGTGTGTTTTATTTTTTTTATTTACCGAAGTGAATAAAAATATAAGTGGCGCAGTCGACGGAGTTTAAATCTAAAGATTTAAACAAAAAGAACCTCGAAGAAAAAAGGAAAAAGAGTTAATTTAAATTAATTTTTTTTTAATAATCAAAATTTAATCAACTTTGTTATATATTGAAAAATAATGTTTTAAAAGTTTCTGTGAACATTTTTGTGAGAACATATAAATATACGAAAATATATTTGTGAAATTTTTTTTTAAGATAAGAAAAATATATATTTGTGGAAATATAGTGATAATATACATATGTATAAATGTTGCCAGATATAGAACAAGATAACGATTCTGTATCAATAGCAATAGCAGGATTCATACCAGTTGCTGATAGTGAACATGGTTATTTAAGAGGATTCGAAGATCTCCACGAAACCGTAGACTTTATTGAATTAATTGAAGAACAACGGTACAGAATAGTAATAGAAAGTGAGTTAAAGGAACTTAAAGAAAAACAGAAAAAAAAACAAACCATAACAATTTATGAATCGTGCTTATAAAATAACTATTTTTTTTTTTGAACAAAAGAAAGACAAATAAACACATTTTGTGCAACAAAAATATATATAAACAAAATAAACAAAAAGAAAACTTCAAATTTCAGACAAACAAATTCGATGCAAAGTCGTCGAAATAACCCTACTCCAATGGAGGTTGACCATGTACAGGACAAAAAACAAAGTCCTGAAGAAGAGCAAAATTTTCATTATGTGAGCCCGGCACATGTCTACCGATAGTTGAATTGACTATAAGGGACATTAAAATAAAATGCCTAATTGACACTGGCTCGACAACCACCCTTCTTGACAAAAATAAATTGCTGAATTACAAAAGACAAAAACTTAGGACTCCACTTTCATTTACTACACTTAATGGGCAAACCACCATTGATGAAGAAATAATAACACCTCTACCAAAGGAATTCAATGAAAATAATTTCATGAGCTGGAAACTTACAACGTTCACAAACAAAAACTTCGATGGCTTAATTGGACAGAATTTACTAAGGCCGATGCAAGCAAAAATGAACCTTGAGGACAACTTCTTAGAAATTCATGGTGTGGTAACCAAATTTATCAACTCTTGCCCTTATAATTACGAAGAAATACATACTTTGAACAGACTAACAGATGCACCTAAAATTACAAAACTAATTCGTGAAGACATGAATTTAGAAGAAAAATATAAAATTAAAAATTTATTTGAAAGAAATAAAGATTTATTCTTTCAAGAAGGGCAACATTTGACACATACTCATGAAATACAACATGAGATTATAACAAATACAGATAGACCAACTTATTCAAAAACTTATAGGTATCCACAAGTGCATGAAGCCGAAATAAGTAAACAAATTAAGGAAATGTTGGAACAAGGTATAATAAAGGAAAGCAACTCTCCCTATAATTCACCACTCTGGATAGTACCGAAGAAGGCTGATAATTCTGGATAAAAAAAAGTGGCGTATCGTCATAGATTACAGAGCACTCAACGAGGTGACAATCAGCGACAAATTCCCTATACCTAATATAGAGAATGTACTGGACAAATTGGGAAGGTCACAATACTTCACAACACTAGACTTGGCGAAAGGTTTTCACCAAGTGTTGATTAAAGATAGTGATCGACAAAAAACTGCTTTCTCAACACCTTTTGGCCATTACGAGTTCGTAAGAATGCCATTTGGACTAAAGAATGCCCCAGCAACCTTTCAAAGACTAAATTATTCAGTCTTACAAGAATATATAAATAAAACATGTGTTGTATATTTAGACGATATACTTATTTTTAGTACAAGTCTAGACGAACACATAACAAGCATTCAGAAAATATTTGATAAACTTAGACAACATAATCTAAAAATCCAGATTGACAAGTGTAATTTTTTTTCTAAAACAACTGAATACTTAGGTCATGTATTAACACCGGAGGGGATAAAGCCGAATGCAAGTAAAATTGAAAGCATTCAACTGCTTAAATTACCCCAAAACAAATAAAATCATTTCTTGGTATTACTGGGTACTATAGAAAATTTGTGAAAGATTATGCTAAAGTAGCTTACGGTATGACACGATGTTTAAAGAAGGGTACAAAAATAAATAAAAAAGACCCTCAATATATTGATACTTTTGAAAAACTTAAAAGATTATTAACAGAGTCACCTATCTTAAGATATCCTGACTTTGAAAAACCATTTAAATTGGCAACAAATGCTAGCGATTATGCTGTAGGAGCAGTTCTAACACAGGATGGACACCCAATCAGCTATGCCAGTAGAACTCTAAATGAACATGAGAGGAAATACTCTACAACAGAGAAAAAACTCTTAGCAATTGTTTGGGCTGTTAACTACTACAGACTAGTGCTGTTCACATTATTCGAAGTTTTTAAAAATTCGAAGTTCTTCGAATATTCGAATATTCGCATTTCAACGAAGTCTTCGAAGTTGGAAAAAACTTCGAAGTTTTTGTAAATTTTTGTTCTCGAAGTCTTCGAAGTTTAAATGTAGTGAAAAACTTCGAAGACTTCGAAGACTTCGTAAGCAAAAGGGGAAGTGAGAGCGCACAATGCAAACAAACGTGAATCACACAAATTATTTGAGGGATGAAAGCGTTTGCTTTGTTTGTACGGTTTTATGTTTTTTTTTTGTTGTTATTCTATGCAGAAAATTAAAAACATGTTTTTTTGTTTTATTTTATTACATAAAATTTATTTTATTATTAAATATGTATTATAATATATATTATTTTTAAATATGTTATTATTAAATATTTTTTATATTAAATAAAAAATTCACATTTTAAATAACTTATATTTATTATTTTTATTTAAAAAATTATATTTATGAAAATTTTTAATATAATATAAAATACATGAAAATTTGATGGAATTTCTTTTATACAATTTTGCTTATACACTAATTTACATTTTATTTAGATACTTCCTTATAATATTATGTATTTCTTTTCCTAGAATAAGGGATTTAAAAATTTTCCATAAACAGTAAAATAACTGTAACTACAACAAAACATTCAAAATTTTATAATGCAAAAATAAATTTGCGCTTACCTGCGTGATCATCACAGCTTATACAGGTCAAATAATTAGGCATTAATGAGCGAAACTCATTTTTCCATAACTAATTTTCAAGGTTTTAATTTGTGATTTTCTTTTTAAAGGAAAATGAAAATTTTTATAAAATTCCATTACTAATAAAATCCATCAATATCAATATTTTCATATTATTACGTATATATTTTATATTATATTAAAAATTTTCTCAAATATGATTTTTTAAATATAAATAATAAATATAAGTTATTTAAAATGTAAATTTTTTATTTAATATAAATAATATTTAATAATAACATATTTAATAATAATATGTATTATAATACATATTTAATAATAAAATAAATTTTATGTAATAAAATAAAACAAAAAAACATGTTTTTAATTTTCTGCATAGAATACCAAAAAAAAAAAAACATAAAACCGTACAAACGAAGCAAATGCTTTCATCCCTCAAATAATTTGTGTGATGCACTACATTTAAACTTCGAAGACTTCGAGAACAAAAATTCACAAAAACTTCGAAGTTTTTTTCAACTTCGAAGACTTCGTTTACTATTCGAATATTCGAATTTCTCCGAATACTTCGTAAATTCGAATATGAACAGCACTACTACAGACCATATATTTACGGTAGAAAATTTGAGTTATTAACTGACCATCAACCATTAAAATGGTTACAAACAAAGCACAAAGGAAAGGACATCAACCCAAGGCTACAACGATGGCTACTTAAACTTGGAGATTATGACATAAATATTAATTACATCAAAGGTAAGGAGAATACAGTTGCAGACTTTATGAGCAGGATAAATATTGATACAAAAGAAATCAATATGCTAGATACTAATATGAAAACCAAAGAAATTGAAGTAGTGAATTCTAAAAGAAAAATCTACATAAACTCAACAGACATCGAAAACAACTTCATGGTTGACATATTTAGAAGCTTTATAAAGAAGGGAATAGTTGGTATTTTTTCTGAATTAACTGAACATGAGTACAATATTGTACAAAAGAAGTTAATTGAAATTTTTAATAGATCAGTTAAATTTTACAAATGCACTTATCATGTAAAAGATATGCAACATGAAGACGAAGCATACAGATACATAGCTAAATATCACAAACAATAGACAGGCCATTCGGGAATTAATGTCCTGATGTCGTTTTTGCGGATGCATCAAACACAACTCAAAGTTTTGTTGTCGTGCTGTCTTCTTTAATAACTGCATGATGTGGCAAGTAGTATACCTTTTGTCATTGGTTTCTCATTAACTTCTTTCATGTGCTTAAGCTTTATGCACTCTTGCATAAATTTCACATACTCTTGCTTTAGTGCTGTATTCTTCTCAAGTTATTCTTCCAGTGAAAAGAACCGTTTCAATGCCATCCTTCTGGACTCACCTACCGTTTCTCGATCATTTTTTTAGCGATAACCTAACGAAGTATCGTCCTGTTTTATCGCGGGTGCAAGTTAAATCATAATATCGCTCACCACGCCTTTCTTCAACTGTTCTTAACTCTGCATTTAGAACTTCCTCTAATTCCCAAAATCGTTTTAAATACTCTTTGTTGTTGTCGCAAGCCATGGCGCATAACATATTTTTGTTTGTGATTGTACGCTCTACATTTAAAGGTCCTGATAATATCCATCCAAATAGTGTGTTTTGAGCCGTTGGAGAGTTGTCTGGCCCTTTGATCAAACCTTCTTTGAACACTTCTGGTAACACGTCCGATTCGATTAACAATTGTATTTCCTTCGGTTCAGCATAATAAGGGTCTAACTGCAATCCATCAATATGCAACCATTTTCCTGGCGTGAATTCTGTATTCGACATTTTTGAAGTGATTTTTGGTAACACTATTGCTTCGATACAACAGCTTCTATTCTCATCATGTATTTTCCGAATTTCTGAATTTTAAATGAACGTTTGGATATAACTCTTGTTGCTTGTCCATTGATAACTTTTACATGAGTTTGATAATGGGTCAATGAATTAAGTTTAAGTTGTTTAATTAAGTTGTTTTTTAGTCCTTATAATTACCATTGCTGCTGCTAGTAAAACAGTTTTTTCTTTTTAGATGTTGTACGACGCTGCCACTTCGGTTTCCGTGGTGTTCTTCAATGTTGAAGCACAAGAACCCTTTCCTGAAGCGTCTCTAGCAAGAGAAGAAATAATCAATAATTATTTTTAATATTAATTGGGTTTTATTTAATTGACTTTTTATTAAAAGTTTAAATATATATTTATTTATATTGTTATTATTTAAATATTATTTTATTAAAAATAAGTTGTTATTATGACCAATAATCTACACTTTTTTATTAATACTCTGGCCTTAGGTCGTTAATTTAACACATAAAAATTACACTTATAGATTTGTGTTAGATACTTAATTGTATTTTAGTTTATAAAAACTTATTTGTATTACAAATATTTGGGTCTACTTTGTAGACCATCTTCAGTGTCCAATGAGGAAGAAAAACTTTAAAAATAAACAATTATTTTATTAATAAAAAAAGCGCAAATTTCCGTGTAACCCCTGAGGTGTTGCACATAATGCGTTAACCAAATTATTTTATTTGGCTGGTACCCCCGTAGGCCTATCCACCATAAAAAGCTTACATTGTTGTTGTTAGTTGGCCATTACAGACGTGTGTCGTCCTTGGCAGCGTCGAGAAGCCTCCGCCAGTCAGCCCGATTAGTTGCTTTCTGACGCCAGTTGGTAGTACCGAGCGCCCCCAAATCGTTGGTCACCTGGTCCTTCCACCGAAGATGCGGACGTCCTCTACCGCGTTTTCCACCTGCGGGTACCGAATCAAATACCTTTCTAGCCGGAGCACTTTCTTCCATTCGCACGACATGACCAAGCCAGCGTAGCCGCTGAATTTTTATGCGCTTAACTATGTCAATGTCGCGGTATAGCTCATACAGCTCATCGTTCCATCTAATTCGATACTCGTCGCCAACGCGTAAGGGACCATAGATCTTCCGAAGAATTTTTCTCTCGAATGCTCCTAACGCCTTCTCATCACTGTTGGTAATTGTCCAAGGACAGGCATGATAAGGGATTTGTAGAGCGTGATTTTTGTTTGTCGAGAGAGGGCTTTATTTCTCAATTGCTTACTTAGCCCGAAGTAACATTTGTTGGCAAAAGTAATTCTTCGTTGAATCTCTAGGCTGACGTCATTTTTGGTGTTTAAGCTGGTTCCTAAATAAACAAAGTCTTTCACAACTTCTAACTTATAATTGTCAACAGTGACGTAGGTCCCAAGACGCTCAGGAGATTTGTTTGTTGACAGAAAGTACTTTGTTTTGTCCTCATTTACCACAAGACCCATTTGCTTTGCTTGTTTTTCTAAGTTGGAAAATGCCGCACTGATGACGCGGATGTTCAGACCAATGATATCAATATCGTCGGCATACGCAAGCAGCATTACACTTTTGTAGAATATTGTGCCAGTACGGTTTAAATCTGCTGCTCGTATTATCGTTTCCAACATTATGTTAAAGTAGTCACACGACAAGGAGTCACCCTGTCTGAAACCTCGTTTGGTATCAAACGGCTCGGAGAGGTTCTTTCCAATTCTAACGGAGCTAGTGGTGTTGCTCAACGTCATTTTACATAGCCGTATAAGTTTTGCTGGGATACCAAATTCAGACATAGCGGCATAAAGTGTGCTTCTAGTCGTAGTGTCAAAAGCAGCTTTGAAGTCGACATATAGGTGGTGTGTGTCGATATGTTTTTCTTGAGTCTTCTCCAGGATTTGACGCACTGTGAATATCTGGTCTAGAGTGGATTTGCCAGGTCTGAAGCCACACTGATAAGGTCCAATCAGTTGGTTGACGATTGGCTTCAATCTTTCACATAGTACGTTTGATAGAACCTTATATGCGATATTTAAAAGACTGATCCCGCGGTAGTTGGCGCAGTTTGCAGGATCACCTTTTTTTGTGGATTGGGCAAAGCACACTTAAATTTCAATCGTTGGGCATGCATTCATCCGACCAAATGTTGCGAATTAGCTGTAGCATGCATTTTGATAGCTCTTCGCCACCAGCTTTAAACAGCTCAGCCGGTAAACCATCGGCGCCTGCAGCTTTGTTGTTTTTGAGCCGCGTTATAGCTGTTTTAACTTCATTATGATCGGGAGGCGGGACGATTATTTCATCGTCAACGATTGAAAATTCGGGATCATCTTCGCTTTCAGTCATATTGCTACTACCGCCATTTAGTAGTTTCGAGAAGTGATCCCTCCAAATATTAAGCATGCTTTGGACATCTATCACCAGATTACCGTTTTCATCTTTGCAAGAATTAGCTCCGGGTTTATAACCATTTGTCAGGCTTTTAATTTTTTTATAGAATTTTCGAGCCATATTCCTGTTGCTCAGCTTCTCAAGCTCTTCGTACTCACGTCTTTCTGTTTCCTTCTTTTTTCGCCTGAAAAAACGTTTCTCTTCCCTTCTCTTTTGCCGATATCGCTCTTTAACAGCGCGCGTCGCAACTGACCGCAGGGTGGCTTGATATGCTGCGTCTTTCTCTGCGGTAACATTGCGACACTCTTGGTCGTACCAGCTGTTTCTTTGTATACGGTGATAGCCGATCACCTCTTCTGCAGCGGTACGCATAGAGTTGGAGATGTGGTTCCATTGCGCGCATATATCGGCTTCTTTAAATGAATTTTCCAGATATTGGGAGAGTCGAGTAGCGAAGTCATTAGCTATCTGTTGTGATTGCAGCTTTTCGACGTCTAGCTTTCGCGGTACTTGTTCACGTACCTTTTTCATCGCACATAAACGTGTGCGGATCTTGGCTGCAACAAGGTAATGATCCAAGTCGATGTTGGCTCCTCGGATAGTACGTACATCCAAGACACTGGAAGCATGCCTTCCGTCTATCACAACGTGATCAATTTGAGATCTTGTGTTTTGATCAGGTGACAGCCATGTTGCCTTATGTATGTTGAGATGCTGGAATCTGGTACTACTAACCACCATGTTTCTAGCCGCGGGGAAATCAATCAGCCTTCTTCCATTATCAGAAGTTTTCGTGTGAAGGCTGAACTTACCGACAGTAGCACCAAAGATACCTTCTTTACCCACCTTTGCGTTGAAGTCTCCAACAACGATTTTGATGTCATGATGGGGACAGCGTTCATATGCTTGTTCAAGCTGTTCATAGAAAATTTCCTTGGTGTCGTCATCTTCCGTCGGGGCATGCGCACATATTAGAGTGATAAAGAAAAATTTTGTCTTAATCCGGATTTTTGCGAGTCTTTCGTTTATTGGTGTAAACGTTGAGACCAAATTTCTCAGCTTTTGGCTTACCGCAAATCCGACTCCAAACTCGTGCTTTGTTGCATGGCAGCTGTAGTAGATGTCACAATGATCTCGTTTAGAGCATCCTTGTCCCGTCTATCGCATTTCCTGGAGAGCGGTAATGTCAGCCTCATATTCCTTGAGGACATTAACCAGTTGTATAGATGCACCTTCTCTGCAAAGAGTTCGGACATTCCAGGTGCATATTTTTAAATCGTGTTCCTTAATACGTTTGTGTTTGTCGTCAGTTGATCAGTTGATCGTTTCCTTATCCGAGGCTGCCTCTTCGTTTGCATTGAAAGAATTTTTTAAATGGTGGGTTCCAAGCCCGACACATAACCTCATATATCCCTGAGGTGGATTTCGCTGCACACATTAGTGCAGGATGATTATACGCACGGATGATTGTTGCTATCCAGAGGGGCCACGTGTAGGCTGTGTGTCAACTTGGAGAGAACAGTGACAAGGATCGCGCTGGCATTTACCATGTTAAATGCAATCAGACACTTTACCTTGTATGTTCAATCCCATCCTCCCATCAAAGCTTACATTAGCCCTATTCTATTTATTAAAATTATTAAGAGCATCCGATAGCAGTTTTATAGCATCTGTATGCTCTTTTGTGGCCTGCACGCGACTTATATTTTTATTCACTTCGGTAAATAAAAAAAATAAAACACACACAAATTTTAATTTTTATTAAAATTTTATTTTATTTTATTTTATTTGGTTTAAAAAAAACAAATTTTATTATAAATGAAAATTATTTAACAATTATATATTTGTTCACTTAGGTGGAATGTTAAGACTAAATTCTAAATACAAAATCAATATCTTATATACTACTTACAAATCATAATTGGCGAAAGTGGATGAGAGGTAACAATAAAAATTTGGTAACCTGTTGACAAATGAGGGTCATTACATTGTTTATGTGAAATGCTGATGCAGTTTGAGAAATGTTAAAATGCAATAGATTTTGTAATGGAAATTACTATGAATTAAAATATTGTTTTAATATTTTAATGATTTAGAAATTTGAATTTGGAGCAGTGAAATTTGGAAATTTTGTTTTGCTTATTAAGAGGAAGTTAAAGTATCGTGGGATAAAATATTATTTCGATACTTTAATTGTTCTGCAACTAGAATAGTTACAAAGAATTACGTTTTGTAATTAATGTTTGGAAAGTGTCGATTGAAGCCACTATTAAACAAATTTGGTAATATGGGAAGTGTACCGTGGGATAGATAATTATTTGCGACACTTATGAGACATGTACTGTCGAATTTTGCAATTGATACAAATTTGATCACATAGACCAATTAATTGGAATATTGTGAAGTGTTGGCGGAGCCAATGACATAACCCCTCCTTCCCTTGATTCAAGAATCTCCTGAGGCTTGGTGGTTATTTGAATAGCTAACTTGTTGTATCTTTTAGATATATATATATATATATATTGTCAACAAGGTTATTATTATTAGTAATATACAGATTAATATTACAAAATTGTAGGTTGTGTTTATTTTTTTATGATATTTAAGTTCTTTAATCTTTTCAATATTTTCTATTTGATTAATAACAATTTCATCAAAGCTAGGTTGAATATCTATGTTCTTAATGTTTAAATTAGATTGTATAATATAATGTTCTTTAAATTCCTCTCCACTTTTATATATAACGCCATTAATATTAATTTCACACTGATTAAATGTTATTAAATAATTTCCATCTAATGTATTAAACCTAGAAGTGCAAGTATTATTTATCGTTACATTTTTCTGATTTTTTAATAAAATTAATCCTGGCTTAATTTCTAATATTGTTGTTACGTTATTTTTAATTCTCTGGCATTTCTGGTTTACAATACAAATATTTGATTTTCGTAAACTTTTAAAATCTTGATTGCCATTATAGTCATATAAAATTTGATTAAGTTTTACAATTTCTTGACTTGTAAATAAAAGTTCTTCTTTCTCTTTATTTGGTGAAGGTACAATCATAATTCTTTCTGTTTTGAATGTTTTACTTGGAATTTGTATAGCAAAAATAATTTTATTATTTTTATATTTGGCTGTATATAATTTTATATTTTGTAATTTGTCAATGTCAATGTCATACCTTATTATTTCCTCATTGGTTAAGATGTTGCTGCTCATAATTTTGAGTCTTGCTGAAGCCACATTATTTTGTATTTGTTCTATGTTATCTTTTAGAATTTTTATCTTTAGCATGATGTCTAAGTAAAGAAGCTGAGACTGTAATTTTTCATCTCTATTGCCAATGTCATTTAATTTTTGCGAAATGATTTTTCTATCGTTTTCAATTGCATTTTTAATTTCGTGGAAGGTTTTATTGAAATGATCGTTAATGTATATATTTTTGTTTAAAGTTTCTATTGCTACATGATTATTTTCATCAATAATCCTAAGATGTTCTTCTATGTTTTGTCTGTCAGTGTCGTCCATCGTTCCGTATAACCATTTGAATGCTGTTCCTCCTATATTTATAAGGCCTCGCTTATTTCTAATATGTGGTAATAAGGTATGTACTTTTGTCTTGAGTATATTTAGTTCATTGTGTAATAGTATTTTTTCTTGTGATTTGTGTAGTTGATTAGTGTTTTGATCTATTTGGTCAATTATTTCATATATTTCTTGTGGTTCAATGATGTGTAGTATTGTGTCGTAGTTTTGAATAAGATCAATGTCATCTAATTTTATTTCTATAAACCCGTTTTCTGATTCTATTTTTTCAATTGTCATTGTTGCTGTTGCTAGTGTTGTTAGCATCAGTATCAAAATTACTCGTAACCAATTTACCTGAAAATTTAGTTGGTCTTTTAATATTTATAGGGTGTATGTTGTCTAATTTCATTTTTCTAAATTTAGGCTCATATTTATGCCTGAGTGCTTTATAATTTTTTACATAGCCCTCATCGGTATTCTGCTGATAGTTTTCCCTATTTTTGTTCAATTTATTTATTGTTCGCTGTTTGTTTGTCATAAGTCGGTTAAATATTACAGATTTCTCGATTTTACCTTGTACAATGTCTATTGGTCTACACCTCAATACTGAGTGAGTTGCTTTATTATACCATTCTACACTTTGGAATATTTTTTCCTTTACTGATAAATTTGATTTTTGTGTTTCAAGAACCCTAATCTTTTCTGCTATTGTGCTATGAAATCTTTCAATATCGGAATTCCCAGTATGGCTATTGGGTTTGGTGAAATGTACTTCGACTCTTTCTTGTTTGAGAAATTCTCTTACGTTAACTGAATTAAATTCATTGTCACATATAATCTTATTCGGTTTTGCTTTTACTGAAAAATAAAGTCTTAGTTTTTCTACTATTGTCATACTATTACGATCTTCTAGATAAAATATTACTGCATGTTTTGAGAATTTATCTATAAACGTTATAAAACTATGTTTTTTATTTGTGTATACATCAATGTGTATTAATTGGTTTGTATCATTTGGGGTTTCTGTAAGTGCATACTTAGGTTTCAAGGGTTTTCTGTCATACTTAGCTTTATTACAGATGTCGCAATTATTTATGTACTTTTGGATTAACTGCTTTAAGTTTTGTATATAAACAAGTTTTTTAAGTCCCTCGTAATTTTCATTAATTCCCGAATGGCCTGTCTCTTGTTTGTGATATTTAGCTATGTATCTGATGCTTCGTCTTCATGTTGCATATCTTTTGCATGATAAGTGCATTTGTAAAATTTAACTGATCTATTAAAAATTTCAATTAACTTCTTTTGTACAATATATGTACATATAGCATACAGATACATAGCTAAATATCACAAACAAGAGACAGGCCATTCGGGAATTAATGAAAATTACGAGGGACTTAAAAAACTTGTTTATATACAAAACTTAAAGCAGTTAATCCAAAAGTACATAAATAATTGCGACATCTGTAATAAAGCTAAGTATGACAGAAAACCCTTGAAACCTAAGTATGCACTTACAGAAACCCCAAATGATACAAACCAATTAATACACATTGATGTATACACAAATAAAAAACATAGTTTTATAACGTTTATAGATAAATTCTCAAAACATGCAGTAATATTTTATCTAGAAGATCGTAATAGTATGACAATAGTAGAAAAACTAAGACTTTATTTTTCAGTAAAAGCAAAACCGAATAAGATTATATGTGACAATGAATTTAATTCAGTTAACGTAAGAGAATTTCTCAAACAAGAAAGAGTCGAAGTACATTTCACCAAACCCAATAGCCATACTGGGAATTCCGACATTGAAAGATTTCATAGCACAATAGCAGAAAAGATTAGGGTTCTTGAAACACAAAAATCAAATTTATCAGTAAAGGAAAAAATATTCCAAAGTGTAGAATGGTATAATAAAGCAACTCACTCAGTATTGAGGTGTAGACCAATAGACATTGTACAAGGTAAAATCGAGAAATCTGTAATATTTAACCGACTTATGACAAACAAACAGCGAACAATAAATAAATTGAACAAAAATAGGGAAAACTATCAGCAGAATACCGATGAGGGCTATGTAAAAAATTATAAAGCACTCAGGCATAAATATGAGCCTAAATTTAGAAAAATGAAATTAGACAACATACACCCTATAAATATTAAAAGACCAACTAAATTTTCAGGTAAATTGGTTACGAGTAATTTTGATACTGATGCTAACAACACTAGCAACAGCAACAATGACAATTGAAAAAATAGAATCAGAAAACGGGTTTATAGAAATAAAATTAGATGACATTGATCTTATTCAAAACTACGACACAATACTACACATCATTGAACCACAAGAAATATATGAAATAATTGACCAAATAGATCAAAACACTAATCAACTACACAAATCACAAGAAAAAATACTATTACACAATGAACTAAATATACTCAAGACAAAAGTACATACCTTATTACCACATATTAGAAATAAGCGAGGCCTTATAAATATAGGAGGAACAGCATTCAAATGGTTATACGGAACGCTGGACGACACTGACAGACAAAACATAGAAGAACATCTTAGGATTATTGATGAAAATAATCATGTAGCAATAGAAACTTTAAACAAAAATATATACATTAACGATCATTTCAATAAAACCTTCCACGAAATTAAAAATGCAATTGAAAACGATAGAAAAATCATTTCGCAAAAATTAAATGACATTGGCAATAGAGATGAAAAATTACAGTCTCAGCTTCTTTACTTAGACATCATGCTAAAGATAAAAATTCTAAAAGATAACAGAGAACAAATACAAAATAATGTGGCTTCAGCAAGACTCAAAATTATGAGCAGCAACATCTTAACCAATGAGGAAATAATAAGGTATGACATTGACATTGACAAATTACAAAATATAAAATTATATACAGCCAAATATAAGAATAATAAAATTATTTTTGCTATACAAATTCCAAGTAAAACATTCAAAACAGAAAGAATTATGATTGTACCTTCACCAAATAAAGAGAAAGAAGAACTTTTATTTACAAGTCAAGAAATTGTAAAACTTAATCAAATTTTATATGACTATAATGGCAATCAAGATTTTAAAAGTTTACGAAAATCAAATATTTGTATTGTAAACCAGAAATGCCAGAGAATTAAAAATAACGTAACAACAATATTAGAAATTAAGCCAGGATTAATTTTATTAAAAAATCAGAAAAATGTAACGATAAATAATACTTGCACTTCTAGGTTTAATACATTAGATGGAAATTATTTAATAACATTTAATCAGTGTGAAATTAATATTAATGGCGTTATATATAAAAGTGGAGAGGAATTTAAAGAACATTATATTATACAATCTAATTTAAACATTAAGAACATAAATATTCAACCTAGCTTTGATGAAATTGTAATTAATCAAATAGAAAATATTGAAAAGATTAAAGAACTTAAATATCATAAAAAAATAAACACAACCTACAATTTTGTAATATTAATCTGTATATTACTAATAATAATAACCTTGTTGACAATATATATATATATCTCTAAAAGATACAACAAGTTAGCTATTCAAATAACCACCAAGCCTCAGGAGATTCTTGAATCAAGGGAAGGAGGGGTTATGTCATTGGCTCCGCCAACACTTCACAATATTCCAATTAATTGGTCTACGTGATCAAATTTGTATCAATTGCAAAATTCAACAATACATGTCTCATAAGTGTCGCAAATAATTATCTATCCCACGGTACACTTCCCATATTACCAAATTTGTTTCAATCGACACTTTCCAAATATTAATTACAAAACGTAATTCTTGGTAACTATTCTAGTTGCAGAACAATTAAAGTATCGAAATAATATTTTATCCCACGATACTTTAACTTCCTCTTAATAAGCAAAACAAAATTTCCTAATTTCACTGTTCCAAATTCAAATTTCTAAATCATTAAAATATTAAAACAATATTTTAATTCATAGTAATTTCCATTACAAAATCTATTGCATTTGAGCATTTCTCAAGCTGCATCAGCATTTCACATAAACAATGTAATGACCCTCATTTGTCAACAGGTTACCAAATTTTTATTGTTACCTCTCGTCCACTTTCGCCAATTATGATTTGTAAGTAGTATATAAGATATTGATTTTGTATTTAGAATTTAGTCTTAAGATTCCACCTAAGTGAACGAATATATAATTGTTAAATAATTTTATAATAAAATTTGTTTTTTAAAAACCAAATAAAATAAAAATTTTAATAAAAATTAGAATTTGTTTGTGTTTTATTTTTTTTATTTACCGAAGTGAATAAAAATATAAGTCGC
>NC_051846.1:122187021-122224668 GCF_002237135.1 Teleopsis dalmanni | reverse complement strand
TTGTATTCGTTGCATTGACATCTACCAGTGATAGCTTTCTTTTTTTTAGTAAACTCATTATTTTTGCTTTCGTGGCCACAAATGCATCTTCAACTTCTGCTGTAATTGCTTCGCTTGAAGAAGTATCTGCACCTTGGTTTAGTTTGTCGATATCTGCTTGCACACTCAGAAACTGTTTGAAGTAATTTTCTGTCAAACTAAGCCTGCAGTTAAGTTCTTCTGTTGACAAACTTGACCCTTTTTTCAAAATCATTGATTTTATGCGAGTGATGTTGCCTTTGGTGCTGCCTCTCAACGCCTTCAATTCCGCCATTTTCTTAGACCCTTTCTGCACGCCTTCTTGCTCCTCGTTGCTTTGTTCGTGAATTTTTGAGTCTAACATTTTGCAATTATATATATTTTTTTTTCTGGATCACTATCCCTTTTCTGGATCACTATCCCTTTTATGGATCATTATCCCTTTTATGGATCACTATCCCGGGTTTCGGCACCAATGTTTTGATAACTTTTCTTCACGACTACTTTATTATTTCTCAAAAAAACATGTCGCCTTTTCGCGTGTGCTTAAAGGCGACGACACAATACAAAAATGACAAATAAATTAAAGGCCATGATACAATAAATCTTAATTCTAAACAGGTGGTAATCTACATGAGTAGAATTCTGCTGATGTGCGATAGCATTAATTTTCTGTAATTTTTGGGCTGGTGAACGATTTGAGTTATTACCCTCATATTGCCGTTTCTGTATGTGATTGCCTGAGTAATTCTGTGGTTGTATCATATTTGGCAGTCTAAAATAGGATGTACCAGGGTCCACCTCCATAGATGTTGGTATGTTACCTTGGCGATTTAGTGTATTTTGTTGTGCTGCCTGAGATTCATTGTATCGAGAATTAACTTGTCTGTTAGGCCAATAATTTTTCTGATAGTTGGGGTGGGGGCTACGCTGAGCCACTTCCCGAAAATTCCTAACTCTAACATTTTTACCAACAGCAAACGCATTTGCAAAATCGTACCTTTGATGACTTTGTTCTAATTCCTGTGCGGTAGCAAGTGCTGTTGGAAGGTCTGAAGGGTGTGACGAAAACAAAATGTCACAAATTGGGCGTCGAAGACCCGAAATGAAGACACGAAGTGAATTTTCTCTTGCACGGTCATTAAGTGCAATAATCAAGTCACTATTGCTATTGTTTGTCATTATATTCTTATTTATTATTAAAGTTAATTGTTTATCCACTGCATCATAATATTCATTAATCGTCATGCGTCCTTGTCGTAGGACGCTCAGCTCATTTTCTAAGACATGCAGTGGACGCTTATCTGAATATGTTTGATCGAGCCTCGCTATTATTGCCTCAAAATTTAGTATCGTATTAAAGGCACTGAGGGCCGTATTTGCCGTACCTGCAATTTTATTTCTAAGAATCCCTATGGCCACATAATAGGATTCTGATCCTTCAGTATAATAACTCATGGCGAAATGTGCCGCCTCTCTCCATGCAGGATATTCTGCTGGATTACCTTTAAAAATTTGTAAAGACCTTACTAAGTCTAAATTTGTGTGTAAATTTGCTACACCTTCTCTAATTGTAGCCGGCATGAGCGGCTCTATTGTTGTAGGTTGAAGTGACCGAATTACATTTGTCAGATCGCTAATCTGCCTAGAAAATTCTTTTCTACCAAACTCATTACTTGATTCCTATCCATTATTAATTTTATTTAACAAATATTTTTGAAAAAATCAATAAGTGTTAAATATAACGTTAACACTTTGCGTGCACTATCTTACAAAGTTTTACTGAATGTAACGTTATTTTAAATATTTTAATATCTATTTTATTATAATTTTATTAACAAATTTTAGTATTTTAATATCTATTTATTATAATTTTATAATTTATTCTTTTTAGTATTAGGACTTATTAGAAATATAAATAAGCTTACATTAATCCAAAACCTTTTGCGTTGCTCATCTCAAGTTAATTCGTTGTTTTTCACAGTAAGTTGATCCCACGATGGCTACGCTCGGCGTGCGTGCAGTCTTCTTTTCACTTGATATTGTTTATTTTTTTTTACTTTAATAATTTTTTTATTGCACACTATGTTGCACTAAATTGTTATTTAATTATTAGATAGTTTTTGTTAATTAGTTTTAGTTTTTTTTTGTTTTTAATTTTTAATGTTCTAATTTTTTTATTTTATTGCGTTTCACGTCGCGCTAAATTTCTATTTATATTTTTTTTATTCCCTTAAAAATTTTTTTTATTGCCTTAATATTACGTTATTACTTATATTACGTTGGGCGCCAGTTATTTGAAGTCGAATCGCGGAGCGTTTTTAAAATAAAACACGTTACCCTTTCGATTGAGAAGTATATCTGATCTCTATTAAATTTTGCTAGTGCGCCGCACTTACAAATTAATTTTATTATTTTACAGAATTTATCATTTTTATTTATTGTTTTAATATAATAGCAATGTCAGCTGCCGTTACAAATTATTTGTGTTTATTCTATAATTTAATTTATTGTTATTGATTAAGTACAATAACAATGCCAACACGCGCTTGCTTTGGGTTCTTTGCACCGTAATGAAATTCGATATTGCGTAAACCGTTGCTGTAATAAAGCGACAATTTTAATTGTGCGCATGGACTGGGTCGCTGACATCGTTGTTACATATTAATGCTGACGCATGGTTAACACTGGTTAACTCTCCCCCTTCTTAAGTTGAAGCGTCATCGTTTCTGTTTCTTAATTGTTGGACTTGTTATGCCTAATGTCCCTCGACAATAAATGCACACAGATTGAGTAGTTTAAAATTACTAACTTTTCTAGAAAGTTGTTTCTTTATTTATATAAAATTATCTTACAACTAACTTAACTAATTTTCTATCAAGGTTAAAATAATATATTGTCAGTTATTGCTATTTTTAGTGGATTGTATTATTACATTTTATTGTTGTTTGTAAAAAGGTTCAAAATGGGATAAAAGGACGGAAGTCCCGGCACTTGGGATTTTTCCTTCTACCTCTTTTTCACATATATTTTCATAATTGTAATTAGATACGGTTCCTTGTATTCATAGTCAGTAATACAATTCATCTATACAAAAGTATTTAAGGAAATAATGGAATTTCCCTTTGGATACTTGAATGATCAACAATGTCCTTTTTAAACAACATCCGGTTGACGATAACATTAGGTTTAAATTATTTATCATTTAAAATAAGCAACATTAAAAGCCGTTTTTGTTGCTTTGTCTATTGGTTTGTAAGACAAACTTAAATTGATAAATATGTGGATCAAATCCACATAACAGACTATTTCATTTACATTTATTTTTGATTGTAAATTTCTTTTTATAAAGATTATCGCAATGAAAAGAATCAGGATTGGTATTATTGGTATTGAAATGAACCAAAACATCTTTTGTTTAATTATTTCTTCTTGCAATGTGTTAATATGTTTTGTGTTGTCGATATGGATTTTGTGAAGATATGGCAGTGATAATTTCACATCGTATGTCTCATAATTTACCTTCATCGTTTTGGGTGGGTGTGCTTCCATGAGAGAATTTTTTTTGATTGTGGAAAATTCCGTGCTGTTTATCGAAATAGTTTCCATAAATGTAATCAGGTATGTGCCACGGGTGAGTTCGATTTCTTGTTGATCAACAATTTTGGTAGGAAATACGTCGTTTAAAATAACTACGCCATCTGATACTTGTTGAATATGAGTTAAATGATGAGATAATTTGGTTGGATATTTTGCTGTATTATTGTTAAGTAGTTGCGAAAGGCAAGCATCTAATGTTGGTTGACATATAAAGGTTGTTGCCGTATAAATACAATTCTTAATTGGTAATGTAACATTTGGGCAGCTTAATGCTTCGTTAACGGATAACTTAACTATAGTACTATTTTTGATAACAGGGTAAATATTAATATAATTACAAAATTTAAATATTTTTGGAATTCTTAAAACATAATAAATTATATGTATCAGTATTCTGTAGGATTTTTAATATTGCAGCACTAAGTAGACTTTCCACACTTATAGGGAAATTTTCAATTGAAATGATTTTATTTAATTCTGAATCATCTAAAATTAAGGGGTTAGTTATATTATTTTTTACTAATACTACCGATAGTGCAATCGTGTTTAAATTTGTCTTAATTCTATTATTTCTATTTTGATATAATTCAAATAAAACTTCTTCCCTGTCAAGGATTACATTGTTTATAGAAGCGGTTTTTCTTATGTTATTAATTTGTTCTGTAATTTCGTTTATTTTCTTCTATAAAGCTGAATTTATTGTAGTTTGTTTATTATTATTTTCGATCAAGTAATTTTGTTTGGCATAGTAATCTAAAAATAAAATAAAACATAAGATTTGTCTAAATCTAAATTTAAGTTTAGCGCAAATTGCTTTTATGAATTCTGCGACCTTCTATTTGCACAGTGGTGCCCAGATCTCTTTCGATTATCTTTTCTATAAAAACCTGATTAAACTTATTTCCTAATCTTTTGTTACGTCGTAAATAAACTTTCTCACCAGGTTCGTATGTTCTAGTTATCCTATTTGCATTCAATTTTTCTAAGGTTTTTTCCTGCGCTAAAATAAGTTTATTCTTTATTTTTATTTTATTTTCAGACGGACAGTTATAAAGTACGTCCACTGGTTTAGCACCTATAACCGAGTGAATGTTGTTATTATATTTTAGTGTCGCTAGTTGTATCAAGTCTCTGGATTCTATTTCTATTAATGTTGAGTGAAATCTTTCAATTTGACCGTTGCTCTCACTATGAAGAGTTGGAATAAAGAATTGCTCAATCGAATAATTATCTCTTAAAAATGACCTCAGCATGTTAGAATGAAAAGCTTTTTCATTGTCCGTGACAATAGATTTTACATTTGGAAATATTGCTAAGATTTCCAATAAGGCATTCTTTATATCTATGGTGGATCTAGAAGGAATATGTTTGACAATCGCAAATTTTGAAAATTTGTCCATTGACGTTAGGAAGAGTTGGCTATCTGTAATAACGATATCCAAGTGAAGAATCTCAGCCGACCTATTTGGAATATGTGTTTTACCGATTTCTGGTTTTGGAGGTTTTCACTGATATTTATTTTCTAAACATATTTTACAATTTTTAAGAACTGATTTTATCATATTTTTCATATTTGGGAAATAATATTCTTCTATAACTTGATTAAAGTTTTCTTATAAGGATCTATGAGCGCGGTTATGTTCTGTAAATATTACTTCAAATTGATTATTCTTATTAAGTAAGTCGATGACATGTTTTTCTGTGTGAATTAGTTTAGTACCCGGAAATGCTGTGATAAAATCATTTTGAAATTTTTCCAATGTTGGCAAGTCGCAACAAATAGCATTAGTTACATAAGGATTTATGGTTACCTTGAAACAATTCATCAGACTTTCTATAGTATCGTAATTTATTGTGTGACGAATAAATTTTTTAAATAAAATTTTTGTATTTTTAGTGAAGGTCTCGGTTTTTCCTATAATCAATTGATTTTTGAATTGGTTTACAGGATACTGTATTGTTTTTATGGTGTTAGAAAGTGATATTTCACTATGGATGGTTTGGCCATCGGCTGAAATTTGGTTGACATATTGTCTTGAGAGTGCATCTGCCACTTTATTTTCTTTTCCTGGTTTATAAAAGAATTTTGGTGCGAATTCTTCAACAAAAGCACGCCACCGTTTTATCTTTGAATTTGGATTTTTATCCGATACAAAGAATATAAGTGGTTGATGGTCTGTGAATATTTTTATATTTTTGACTCCGTATAGGTAATGCCGCAATGCTTGAAGAGCCCAAACTATTGCGAGAAGCTCTCACTCGTTTGTAGCATAGTTTTCCTCACTCTTGGATAAAGTTCTAGACACCATTGTTATAGGCTTGCCATTTTGAGATAATACTGCTCCCAAAGCAACAGACGAAGCATCAGTTGTTAACTCAAAAGCCTTGCTATAATCGGGATGCTGAAGAAGAACATCTTCTGACGCTAAAATGTTTTTTAATTTTTCGAATGCATCCCTAGCTTCACAATCAAATGTTATTTTAGTTTGTTTTGAATATCTCGTACCTATATGACCATTTTCACCACGAAGATATTTTGTTAGGGGTTTAGCTAGTCTGGCATAGTCCCTAATAAATTTTCTATAATACTCAGACAAACCCAAAAACGAGCGTAACGTTCTCAATGTCGTAGGCATTTTATAGTTAAGAATACTTTTAACTTTTTCTGGACATGTTTTTATGCCCTCTTCAGTAACAACAAAACCCAGAAACTCTGATTTTTCTGAAGAAACTCGCATTCCCGCTTGTTCAAGTTTTTTTAATATCCTGTCCACATGTTCGATATGAAGCTTTTCATTAGGTGAATAAATAATTATGTCATCCATGTAAACGTGACATATGTTCCCTTAATCTTCTCGCAGGATATCATCTATTGCTCTTTGGAATATACTAGGGGCATTCTTTAGCCCAAATGGCAAGCAACAAAAGTCATATTTGCCATTATTAACACTAAATGCTGTCTTTTAGCCAGATTTTAAATCTAATGTCGTAAATATCTTTGATTTCCCTAAGTTCGCGAGTATAACTGAGGTGTCTAGTATCGGGTATCTATCCGATATAGTTTTTTCATTAAGTTTTCTAAAATCAATCACCATTCTTTGTTTTTGCTTGCCATCATTATCGAGGCCTTTTTTGCTAACAACATTAAAAGGTGAGTTATATGGAGAACATGACTTCTGAATTATGCCATCTTCTAATAAGGATTTAATTTCTTTTTTTATAAATTCAGCGGCTGACATGGGGTATGGATAACTCCTGGTATAAATAGGATCATCAGTAAGCAATTTAATTGTTGCTTTAACATTTGTATTATAGGGCAAAGCCCGATTAGGGTCTGCAAATGCATTTTTATTAATAATAACATATTTAATAATAATATACATATATTTTAATACATATTTAATAATAAAATAAATTTTATGTAATAAAATACAACAAAAAAACATGTTTATAATTTTCTGCATAGAATAACAAAAAGACATAAAACCGTACAAAAAAAGCAAATGCTTTCATCCCTCAAATAATTTGTGTGATGAACGTTCGTTTGCATTTTGCGCTCTCACTTCACCTTTTGCTTACGAAGTCTTCGAAGTTTTTCACTACATTTAAACTTCGAAGACTTCGAGAACAAAAATTCACAAAAACTTCGAATTTTTGTCCAACTTCGAAGACTTCGTTGAAATGCGAATATTCGAATATTCGAAGAACTTCGAATTTTTAAAAACTTCGAATAATGTGAACAGCACTAGTATGTAGTACTGTTGTACATTATTCAGCAAATGCTGGTGTGCTGAAATCAGCAATGAATTTTATCTTTTATCAATTTTATCAATGATATCTTTTTTTTTTTCATTGTGCTTGCACTAAGTTAGTTGCCTGTCTAGGTGAATACATTACATTATCTGCTTGAAATATGGTAATGTTATTTAGTGAAATTGTTGGAGACAAGGTAAAAAAGATGTGTTTACATTTTAGTTCATAAATTTTGATTCGCCGTTTTGGTAACCATTTTTCCACCAAAAATAAGTGAGATTGAAGTTGATTTGCTAAAGCAACGTTTTTGTTTCGACATAAAATTGCTGTATCATCGGCTAACGTTACTTATTAAGTTATCAGATTTGTAAAGTACATACATAATAAGCCCAAGAACACTGCCCTGTGGAACACCAGCTTATATTGGGAAGTTAGTAGAAGTAAATAATTTGTATTTGATTTTAAACCTTCTGTTCTGTAGATATGATTTTAAAACTGAGTGGACATTAACAGGTAATAGATATCGTATCTTGTATATAAGCCCATTGTGCCACACGGAACAATATTCTCTGAGCTCAAAAGCGTGTCTTATTTAGTTTGTTATACGAAGCACTTGCTCAATAGTTTCATGTTTTTCCCTAAAACCGTGAGAAGAAATTAGATTATAACTGTCAAGGAAAGGTTTCAGCTTTAAAAGCAGTGCCCTTTCAAAGAGTTTAGAAAGACATGGAAGTAAGCTTATTGGCCCGTATGAAGAGGCAAACGGGGGATCTTTACCTGATTTATGAATCATAATAATCATGGATGTTTTCCACTTGCTTGCATATAATTATGAGGATATGTATCTAAAAAAATGTGTTTTAGACGCCTTCGTCCCCAGTACCACTATGTGCTTCCCATCACGGTGATTGGTTTTATAGAAAAAATAACCAAGAATAGAGAAGAAATTTTTGTTCGTTAGATTTGTTTCTGAGCAAAGCATTACATCCGCACTTTCTCGGGTCATGAAGTTTGTGAGTTCAAGTTAATGTTGGCTTAAGCCGTTTACATTCCATGTACAAATTCTTACAGTACTCATTTATTAGATAAAAACATTTGCATTAATTGGCTTTGCATTTTAACTATCTCGTTAAGAGTAGTTTGCATGATCAACATTAACTGAGTTAAGCTCTGGGTGAGAGTGGAGATCATCATTTCCAAACTATTACTTTGAACTGGAAAACCTTGTTGTCGGATTTAACGACATTAGCATATGGGACACCTGATGTAACAGGCTTAGAAGTTAAAGGTTGGGGTACTTCAACTAATTTGATGGGGTTACTTCTTGTATGATTACGCAACGTTTCTTTTTGCAGAGCTAACTTTCAGTTCTTTATAAATAGGACAGCCTCTGTAGTTTGCAGTGTGATTTGCACTGCAGTTGCTACACTTTTTGGAGTTGGAATCCTTAAATGCTTTTTTATCGCATTCAGAACTACGGTGAAGCTCGCCACACACTACGCACACTATACGAAGTGTGCAATATGACATAGTATGGCCATACTCTTGGCTGTTTGTGTATTGCATCGGACTATTTGTGGGGCTCTTCAACGCTAATTATGCGGGGAAGTAAGTTCTGTAGGTTGTAAATGGGATGGGTCTCATTACTTTTAAGCTTAGAAGCTACCAGTGTCAATTTGGATCTTGTTTTCGTGTATATTACCCCCTGGTTAAAGGAACAATTTGAAACGTATTGTTAACAATCAGACGTACAAGGAGTGTAACTAGGTTATTTAAACTTCGTTCACGCAGGTAGATTAGAGAGTATTTAAACTTTTTGGTTGTAGGCTGATTATGTTGACCTTATTCAGTGAATCGATTGCCAGAAAGTATGCTTGTAGGTGCACTATCTTTGTGAGTTTATTTTAGCACCGTTTAAATTGCTTTTTTGAAGACTAAGTTTCCGTTTCATATTGACTTAGCGTTCTATGCCTTTATTTTATTTTTGGACTAACTGTATTATGAATTGTAAGCGATGTTGCTGAAGATGCAATGTTTGAAGATCTTTTAGCGGATGGCACTGTTTTCGAGGGCAACGTGTTAGATTCGTCAATTACTAGATAAGCATTTCCTTTAGTGGAATGCTTGTCGTATGTCTTCTTCCTAGGTGAGGACTTTGATTACTCATTTGCATACGTGGTTATGTGTGTAAATTTTTTTTTGTTGTTTTTTTCTTTTCTTTTATTTTTTGAATCACTTAAAAGTCTAACAATAATTATTTAAATCTTACATACTAAAAATATACATTCAAAGTTTATGCCACAACCTAAACTTTCCTTGTTTAAAACGTAAGATTCTTAACTTTTGATTTTATTAATAATTGAACTTGATGTGGTAATACATTTAGGATGCATTAAAGGTATGCCGGTAAATCTGATCTATTGAGACGGAATATATTTCTTGTTCTGGTGAGATATTGAGCGAGTGGGTTTGGATGCACTATTATTTTAGTATCATATTTTTGCCGTAGGAGTGCTAGCTTGTCTTTGACTAGAGGTACATGAAGGTCCATATGTATGATGGAATTTTTGAGGAACCAGGGTGCTCCTATTAATGAACGAAGTATTTTTGACTGAATGCGCTGTATAATATCTATATTTGACGCGCTGGCTTTACCCCAGAGTTAGGCCACGTAAGTCCATATAGCTTTAATCATAGTTTTATATAACAGAAATTCATGAGCAAACTGTAATCTCGAATTTTTATTGAGTAACCAATACAATTTAAGGAACCTTAGTTTTACTTGTGTTTGTTTTGCGGCTATGTGTTGTTTCCATGTCAATCGTTGGTCTAAATGAATACCAAGATATGCAACGCTTTGGGATGCTGGTATAATAACATTATTAAGAGTTACGGGTGGACAAGAATCTTTTCTAAGTGTAAAGATTATGTGTGTACTTTTTTGTTCATTTACGCGAATGCGCCAGTCGCTTAGCCAGTTTTGGACATCCTTGAGATGAGCCTGTATTTCCTGAGAAGCGGTGAAAAAATTTTTATGATCACTGAGAAGAGCAGTAACGTCTGCAAACGTAGATGTTGTTATTTTTTGGTAGTCGGCAAATCCGATGTAAATATGAGGTATAAAACCGGTCCAAGAACGCTGCCCTGCGGGACTCCAGCATTCACTTCAATCTCATCTGTGGTTGTATCCTTGAGTTTTACCTTGAACTTACGTGTAGTTAGGTATGAAATCAATAGTGTGTGGAAAGGAGTTAGTAAAATTTGCCTAATCTTAAAGATAAGACCTTCATGCCATACTTTGTCAAAGGCCTGTGCGATGTCAAGAAATAGGGCCACTCGGTGAACTTGCTCAATTGTGCTGTGTTTATGCCGGAAACCAAATTGATGAGTAGGAATGATATTATTTTCATTAATAAAGGGGAGAAGCTTTGTTAACAATAATTTTTCAAATAGCTTTGAAAGGGTTGGCAGTAAGGTAATTGGTCTGTAAGAGGTTACTTGTGTTACGTCCTTGCCAGGTTTTCCGATCATTGTGATTTGAGACGTTTTCCAAGCGAAAGGAAAATATCCGACTCTAAGCATCGCATTGCATAAAAAAGAAAAAATTCTTACAATTTCATTGCTTATTAGGTCATGACCAGGACCGTTTTTTATTTGAAGCCGACCAATAATTTTCTTGACATCATTAGGACTGACTTTTATTGAATAAGGAGCACCTTCCGCATTTCTAATGCTGGCATTAATTTTGAAATGACCCGTAGGTGAATTGGGTGTGAAAACCGTTTGCAGGTGTTCAGCAAAAGCTATAGCTTTTTCCTCGTTACTCCTTGCCGATTTTCCGTTTCCCAGCCGTAGAGGTGGTTCAGTTTCCTTTGGGCCTTTTATCTTTTCCGGAAGGAGAGAAATTTCTGTATATTTTCATGCAGTTCTTTATCTAAAGTTTCTTTTAATAGCTTAGCTGGTTGATTAAACATTTGCTTTGTGGGTGGAGATCTAGTTCGTTGCCATTATCTTCGTAAGCGGCGTTTTTCATTTAAAAGTTTATCAATTAGAGCAGATGTCCTTTTTCAAGGCTTTGTGTCGAGTTCATGCTTGATGGGTATTGCGTGCACTGCAGCTGCGGTTATAATAGTCGTAAGATCACACAAGGCCAAGTCTATATCTGTTTCACCTTGAGCTTGGGTTTTAAGTTTATTAGTTTGTTTGGAGGTAAGTTTAAATGATTGCCTTTATTTGAAACAGTTATCAGGACAGACGAGTGATCAGAAGACAATTCGCAACAAGTTTGAGAATTTATAAGGTTTCGGTCTATGCCTTTGACAACATCAAAATCAATTAGATCAGGAATTTTACATGAGTCTGGGGGCCAATAGGTGGGTTGACCTGAAGACGTAAAATCAAGGTTCAATTGGCGATTCGATATCGCTAAGTAGAGGTTTTTGTCTAGTAGTTGCTGTTGAGTTTTAAGGAGTTCATGGAACAACGCTTGCTTTGAAATCATAAGTTGATTCATTTGTGAAACAGAGTTTGCTAATTGGGCAATCACTGTCTGTAGGGTAGGGATTTCCGATTGAGTAACATTGCTTGGTATGTTAGAAGAGCTTTTATAACGTTTGCATAAATTAATTATTGGTGTTAGTTGTTACAATAGGAGCGGCTTGACTTATATGAGGAAATTGTTCATTGGTATATACGAAATTACGTGGCGAGATTTTAGGTCTATTAGTAGTTTTATTTTTCAAGTCTTTGTAGACGGGGCATCCTCTATAGTTTGCTGTATGAGTACCTTGGCAGTTGTTGCATTTAATAACAACATTATTTCCATTTTTAGCTGAGCAATTGGACGAGGCATGCAACTCTCCACAAATCGAACACACCGAGCGTAGGGAGCAGTAGCTTTTGGTGTGCCCGTATTCGAGGCAGTTATTACATTGAACTATATTTGTACGTTTGTGTGGCTCATCAGTGGTTATTTTTCTATGCAATAAATAGCGAAGCTCATATATTGAGTGAATTTTGTTTTTTGCACATTTGCTGCTTTCTGGATCTACCATAATTCAATTTTAAAGGACCCATTTTCGAAGTTCAAATCCTGCTTCCGCATAAAGTTGAATTAGCTCGTCATGTTTTCCTTCTAGTTCACTTACGGACTGCGAACCAGTAATGACATCGTCAACGCAAAAATCTTCAATAATGTTTTTCGCAGCGAGAGGGTATCTTCTTTGGTGATCATTTACAAGCTGTTCGAGCACCCTCACAGAGAGAAATGGTGCGCATGATGTACCATAAGTAACCGTACATAATTGGAAATGTTTTCGATTTTCTGATGGATCTTCCTTCCAAACAATTCATTGATAATTTCGATGATTTTCTGATACCCAAATCTGGCGGAACATTTTTACTATATTAGCAGAGAATATGTATTTATGTATACGAAAGCGAAAGCAAACATCAAATTTCGTTGTTTACTTGGACTTGTATGCAATGTACTGTTAAGTGAAACTCCGCTAGTAACTTGAAATGAGACATCAAAAACAACGCGAAGTTTTGGTCCAATTACTGGATGATGCGGTATATAAAAACTGTGGCTATCACTGGCAACACCCTCATCAGGCTTAAGTTCGCGCATGTGTCCCAGGCGAGTATATTCACGCATGAACTCATTATATTGCTTACGAAGGTGACTGTCTCTAAGTAGGCGATGTTCAACAGCGTTAAACCTTACTGTAACCCTTTGAAGCATGTTTCCGAGTTTGATACCTGTTTCCCTGAATGGAAGCTCCACAACATATTTGCCGTCAGAGTGTCGTGCGTCTAATGGCAACGAATGCAAGGTTTCTTCGATTTGCCACAATTTTCGAAGCAAACGATCTACATCAATCGTAGTTAAAAGAGACGATACTAAGAACACATTTTACGATTAAGAATACATTTTATTTAATTTTCAAGTTTTACAATTTTAACAAATAAAAGAACCCAAGTGCACACACCGAACTATTACGAATAACAACCAAGCAAAATGTGTCTCTACAAAAGGGTGGTGTTTCACTGCATTTCGCGTTTTTTGAACAAATGTTCAAAAAGGTGCAATCCCAATGTAATAAGTATTTGGTTCATGAACAATTACAGTAGGCAAAAAACTAAAACAATTCTTTAGTTTAGTTTTCTTTTTATATATGTAGTTTAATTTTTATTGTTAATTATTTTTAATTCAACAATAAATTCACTTCAGTACTTTAACTCAATAGTAGTTTTTTTCCATAAAACAAAATTCGGGGTTATTTATTTTTTATTTAGAAAACATTTTGTGGTGAATGAAAATGTTTATATATTTTTTTATGTGAGCTTTATTTTCCGAATATGTACCCTTAATACTTGTGTCATATGTCGTAGTAATGGGTGATGGTGTTTTCTATGTTTGCGGAAATTTAGATGCAAATTTTCGTCTTTACATATCCCTCCTGTTGTCTCACCTTGACGTTTTCTTCGTACTTGATAAACAATGCCGTTAAATATCCGATGGAAAAAAATACGTTTTCCATGCCGATGTTTTGCTTTTGCTTCCTGTATGGCTGTTTCAAGTTCTGCTGGTCGTTCCACACATTCTGCCTCTCTTGTCAACTGTGTATCGTCATTATTCATAGTAGTATGTGAAGTTGACACACTGGGTAAACTATGCAATAGTGGCTCACTTGTAATATCTTGCTGTGGCGATCTTGTTTCCTCTATCATGGCTTCCAGTTGACGCTAATTGCAGTATATATCAATGATGTCGTCGAAAATGTCATGTGCGGCGACAAGTTACTAGAGATGGTGTCTACTGTAGACTTGGCGATGTTGGCTTGAACCTTTTCTTTCTGCAGTGTTTGAACTTTGCTCTTCCGCTATCCAATTGCGCGAGTATAAGTGGCGCCATCTGCATGTGTTATTAGAAAGACTTTGCTGTTTCCATTAATGCCATCATTAACTTCTGTTTTTCGTTTGTGTTTTGATAATTTTGGATTTATCCACCGCTTTGTGTACCACATTTTTAATTCGGCCACTGGGTTCAATCGTTGGTAAATATTTTATTTGTGGTCTCCGTTCTTGCAGTCGATCGTGATGTTATCGAAATTTAATAATGGATGCCTCGTGTATGTTGACTCATGTGGACCGTTTTTATTAACCTTTGTGACTGACTGCATTATCTGAGTAAGTTCCTCTTTATACTTTAAGGGATATCGGTATAGTTTTGCTTTACCGTAAATTTTGAATCCGTTGACGCGTTATCCTTTATATGTTAATAAGTTTCATGGTGTACTCTACAGTTGGTATTATGAATGTTGACATATCCGTTCTTACTGTGCATTCATCGAAGAGTGTTGGAGGCAGCCTTGGTTCATGTCCTTGTACCAGGTATGCTGGGCAATATTTAGTTGAATCCGAAATGGCAGTATTAAATACAAGAGCAATTTCAGGTAGCATCTCGTCTCATCGTCGATGTTCCCCTTGAGCCATTTGAGCTATCAATGTTTTGATGGTACGATTTGCTCGTTCTGTTGGATTCTCCTGCGGGGTATATGTCAACTGGTGTTTGATACCCATCTTGATTAGCCATGTTTTAAAGGAATTGCTGGTTAATTGAGGTCCCTTATCTGTGATGACATCTTTTGTGGGCCCAAATCGGCACAGAATCTTTTCCCGGATGGCTTTGATTGTATTAACACTAGTTGCTCCTCGCGTTGGTATCAACTGTACTCATTTAGATAACTTATATAGAATTACGAGCAGTATCGTATTCCAGTTCCTTGAGCGTGTAAACGATTACACAAAATCAGCTGTGATGGTAGCAAAGAGGCGTTATATAACATTACTCTATTTACTGGACTCTAGCCAACGATGTCAGAACATCAGAGGCGTTATACAAAAACACTCTACTGTACAAACTCTAGCCAACGATGTCAGAACATGAAAGGCGTTATATAAAATTATTCCATTGTACAAACTCTAGCCAACGATGTCAGAACATCAGAGGCGTTAAATAAAATTACTCTACTGTAGAAACTCTAGCCAACGATGTCGGAACATCAGAGGCATTATCTATGATTCTATGCAAGATTCTACAGATTTATTTAGCCTTAATATCAAAATACTATAGGCTTTCAAAAAGACTTAGCGTTAGAGTAGGTGACTAATCGCTTCGGTATGCTGGCGCTAAGTGATTTTGCATACAAAAATCTCGTCTATTTATATGCAATTATTCTCACTTTATTATTTGCATGCACAACCGCACAAGTGTAATTCCGCGTGCGTAAACAAATAATGCATTTTTCGCGAGGTAACGGCTCTGCCGTGAGCTTGGTTTGACTTGTGCTGGTTGTGTGTGTGGATATTCGCTGCTTCGTTGAAACTTGTTGGATAAAAATTTTTCGCCTTTGTGTTGTTGGTAATCTTGTATATATAAATAAATTTTATGCAGAGAATTTTAGTAAAAATTTTAATTTTATGTAGGGCGGAAATTTGTACAAAATTCCGTCCTTACAAGACGGAATTCCTCTATTCGTTCGATAAATGATAACGGATCCTTACCGCCTTCGTATTTAATTGACTATTTCCTCGCCTGTTCTATGGTTTAAAGATAGGAAGGGGCTGATGTATATACTGGGCTACCTCATTGTCTGGAACTTGGAGTGATGGTGTGGATCGTACATGTTTACGGGCTAATTCCTTTAACCGCTGTGTGATTTTGACATCGAAATCATCCTCATCGATGAAGTCAGTAATTCATCGCCGTCCACAGATCCACAGATCCGGTAGCTTCAAATCCGAAGATACTAGTTCCTTTTTCTTGGCATTATACACCCATGCTTTACTTGAGTTCGCACTCTTCCGTGAATTCTGCTCACCTGTTTCTGCTTTTCCCTTTACTGCGATTGACATTTTGTTTGTATTTATTTATCATTCTTTGAATATTTTGGTCCCTGCTCGGGCGCCAACTGTAACGACAGTTTCCCTAAGGTCATTGATAATTACTGGGGTATCTTCAGCCTATCCAAAATCGTCACAACAAATTTCTAATTGTGACCAAAATACTCAAACACGTTACTTTGTTTACTAGGTTTATATTTTATTATAGTTAAAATTTTATAATTCAAAACAAAAAAAAAAACAATAACGAATTATTTAAATATATTATTGTTATGATGAATACCAATGGATCCGGAGCAGACTAATTGTCTTGGATGTCCTGGTGTAGACCTTGTGATGATTGTGTTTTTTTCAAAGCTGTTGCAACAACCGATCGTATAGAGATAGGTTTGATTTGAACACTTCTTTATCTTGAATTATTCTTTTGTTTACTATGCCTTCAGTTGAATAATCTTTATATGGAAATAATGAAGAAATATTCTTTTTACTTAACTTGATATTATATCATCTACAGTAGACGTACTACAGCCAGTTGTAATGACATAATTTTAAATGCCAGATATTCCTTAGTGTGAATATATCCTGATATGAATATGTTCCTTTGTGTTTTCATTAAAAATTATTTCACTTGCAGTAGAGGTACTACTGCCGATTGCAGTCCAATAATTTAAATAATAATAATTTAAAGAAATTTAAAAATTTCTTTATAGCGAAATTTTCTGTGAGCAACTAGAGCTAATTTGAGCTTGTAGTCCCCAGGTGTTTGTGCCTTAGTAAATGTGTAACAAGTCCCTGTCTGAACAAAAATGCACGTCTTATATACCGGATAGCACTTTTGAAGCCATTGCTAAGTTTTTATAGTATTTTTTTTTATCAAGAAGCAATGATAAATTAACACATGAAATTGTTTTGAATCAATTGTTTTGAAAATAACAAAGGTAGCTTCACTTAAATGGCCATCACTTTTTTTCTGACTAATCGAAATATCATGAAATTTTACATATAGTCTTTTGAAGGTTGGTAATTTATAAACGTTATATGAATTTGACAATGGGAGCGCCATCTGTGTGCCAGTCACACGACTTATTAAGTGATGCAATAATTGAGCAGGAAATGTCGAAACTAAGGGAAATTTGTCTGTTTTAAAATTTTTTGATGAGGTGGAGAAAAAGTTAACGCTTTTAATTAGTAAAGCTGTAATGACATATGAGGGCGAAGTAGCTAAAATAATTAATGAAAAATGTAGAGCAGATGCTCTTCCAGTATTTATTTCTGGTTTGAGAAAACTTTTTTGCAATATTCTGTTCACTTCCAGAGCAATTGATTTCTCATCTGCTCTGGCATTAGTTCAGGAAGTAGACACAAATCATGCGCGCTATAGCTGTGCGACAAGTTTCGTGAGTAGGGATGAAGAAGTTTTAAAATCTAAAACCTATTTTGGAAATAGGCCCAATTCTTACAGTCAACAAAAATACCTACATTTTCATAAAAATAAAGAGGCTTTTAAAAACAATTCCCAGGTTGAGAATCTAAACGAGGCTAAACCAGTGGATGTGGATTCGTCCACATCATATTTTCGTAGGCCAACATATATTCAAAATAATATAAATTGAAATAACTCACAACGATTAAGAACTGGTTTTAGGGAAAATAAAAAAAAATTAAAAAGACTACCGATATCAGATTTTTGCTAGCAGGCTCAGCATTTGGCCAGACCCTGCTACGTTGACCAGCCTTCGGGAAGTGCGTCTATTTATCAGGTCAACTGTGAAGTGATAAGTACGGTCATTTCTCTGCTTATTGCTTGACGCAGATAGTCGGGCGGGGGTGAAGGATAACACCCTTTTAGTGGATGATCAGGGAGAATTATTGAATGAATGTGTGAGTGAATGGGATGTGTGTATTAGAAATAAAACCCCTTAAACTAAGGTGAAACACCTACGCCTTTAGTTCCCAGGCTGCTTGGGTAGAAGCATTTTAGCGGTTGATAATCAAAGGAGAACGCAAACCGCATCTGGCGTTAAGAAAGGCGGAAAACCCATAAAGGGTGTCAGCCAACCAAAACCCGTAGGTCAGAAGGTTGGGGTCAAGCAAGGTAGACAACTAACAACGGTTGTTAGCCAAGTGAGACCTCAAACCAAGATAGCGGATCATCTACGTAGCACAAGTAAGGCTGCAATTTAGTAGAATTATGGCAAGCGGGCAGTAGGAGACGCGAAAGATGACCCTCCCCATAAGAGGTCCTATGCCCAATTTGCTGGGATGGATCTCTATATGGGTATTATCGATTCAAGAGTTGAAGGACCTCTTGGCGAGAAACACTTCATTGCTTTTAAAACATCTTTGTTGAACGCCGTGGAGTTGCGCAACGAAAGAAGAATAATTATCTTTGTCTATGACTCTATCGTAGGCAAAGAAAGTATACTCAGCAGGCTGCAGAAGCGAAACAGCTGTGTTAAGGACACCTCGAAGTGGAGGGTCACTAACTTCAGCAAGTTTGGCGAAGCGAGCAGTGCTGGTGTCATGCTCACAGTTTGGTGCCGCAAAGAAGACGTTGAGGCAATTAAAACCGCAGGGGGCAAGCTCAACTGCGGTCTAGATCAAGCCAAAATGAAATTCTAAAGAGATGCACGACGAGCAAGACAACGCCTCTGCTATGGGGCCCGTACCTAACAGTCTGTGTAGATCGTTAGGGCGGTGGGTGGTCTAATACCAGAAAACCATAAAGGTCAAACAATTAGATTGTTCAAAACGCAATTAAGGGACTCGCTACATCAGTGGCCACGCTGTTCTTTCCACAGACAGCGTGGCCAAAGATATATAAATAAAAATATAAAATAAAAATAAAAAATAAAGATATGCATAATGGTGAGGAAGGGGATACAGTGCATCCAATTGCCTCATCTGTGCTCACCAGACCTTATTACAGTAAGAGTCTACCATACGACTCTAATGAACCACCTCTAAGTCAGGAGGTTATCAGACGGATGGAGTATTGTAGGACGAAAAGGCTAGAGATTGTCATAGGATGTGATGCGAACACACACAACATTGTGTGGGTGGCAGCGATAATAATAACAGAGGGCAATCTCTCCTTGAGTTTCCTGAAAAATACAATATGATGGTTGTAAACAGGGGGTTAGAACTAGTGCTGTTCATATTCGAATTTACGAAGTATTCGAAGAATTCGAATATTCGAATAGTAAACGAAGTCTTCGAAGTTGAAAAAAACTTCGAAGTTTTTGTGAATTTTTGTTCTCGAAGTCTTCGAAGTTTAAGCGTAGTGAAAAACTACGAAGATTTCGAAGACTTCGTAAGCAGAAGGTGAAGTGAGAGCGCAAAATGCAAACAAACGTGCATCACACAAATTATTTGAAGGATGAAAGCATTTGCTTCGTTTGTACGGTTTTATGTTTTCTTTTTTTTTGGTATTCTATGCAGAAAATTAAAAACATGGTTTTTTGTTTTATTTTATTACATAAAATTTATTTTATTATTAAATATGTATTATAATATATATTATTATTAAATATGTTATTATTAAATAGTATTTATATTAAATAAAAAATTTACATTTTAAATAACTTATATTTATTATTTATATTTAAAAAATTATATTTACAATAAAAAAATCAAAAATTATTTTTTTATTATGCAAAAAATAAATTTGTGCTTACCTGTGTGATCATCACAGCTCATACATGTCAAATAATTATGCATTAATGAGCAAAACTCATTTTTTCATAACTAATTTTCAAGGTTTTAATTTATGATTTTTTTTTAAAAGAAAAATGAAAACTTTTATTCAATTTCCTTTACTAATAAAATCCATCAATATCAATATTTTCATATTCTTACATATGTATTTTATATTATATTAATATGATTTTTTAAATATAAATAATATATATAAGTTATTTAAAATGTAAATTTTTTATTTAATATAAATACTATTTAATAATAACATATTTAATAATAATATATATTATAATACATATTTAATAATAAAATAAATTTTATGTAATAAAATAAAACAAAAAACCATGTTTTTAATTTTCTGCATAGAATACCAAAAAAAAAGAAAACATAAAACCGTACAAACGAAGCAAATGCTTTCATCCTTCAAATAATTTGTGTGATGCACGTTTGTTTGCATTTTGCGCTCTCACTTCACCTTCTGCTTACGAAGTCTTCGAAATCTTCGTAGTTTTTCACTACGCTTAAACTTCGAAGACTTCGAGAACAAAAATTCACAAAAACTTCGAAGTTTTTTTCAACTTCGAAGACTTCGTTTACTATTCGAATATTCGAATTCTTCGAATACTTCGTAAATTCGAATATGAACAGCACTAGTTCTAACCCCCTGTTTACAACCATCATATTGTATTTTTCAGGAAACTCAAGGAGAGATTGCCCTCTGTTATTATTATCGCTGCCACCCACACAATGTTGTGTGTGTTCGCATCACATCCTATGACAATCTCTAGCCTTTTCGTCCTACAATACTCCATCCGTCTGATAACCTCCTGACTTAGAGGTGGTTCATTAGAGTCGTATGGTAGACTCTTACTGTAATAAGGTCTGGTGAGCACAGATGAGGCAATTGGATGCACTGTATCCCCTTCCTCACCATTATGCATATCTTTATTTTTTATTTTTATTTTATATTTTTATTTATATATCTTTGGCCACGCTGTCTGTGGAAAGAACAGCGTGGCCACTGATGTTGCGAGTCCCTTAATTGCGTTTTGAACAATCTAATTGTTTGACCTTTATGGTTTTCTGGTATTAGACCACCCACCGCCCTAACGATCTACACAGACTGTTAGGTACGGGCCCCATAGCAGAGGCGTTGTCTTGCTCGTCGTGCATCTCTTTAGAATTTCATTTTGGCTTGATCTAGACCGCAGTTGAGCTTGCCCCCTGCGGTTTTAATTGCCTCAACGTCTTCTTTGCGGCACCAAACTGTGAGCATGACACCAGCACTGCTCGCTTCGCCAAACTTGCTGAAGTTAGTGACCCTCCACTTCGAGGTGTCCTTAACACAGCTGTTTCGCTTCTGCAGCCTGCTGAGTATACTTTCTTTGCCTACGATAGAGTCATAGACAAAGATAATTATTCTTCTTTCGTTGCGCAACTCCACGGCGTTCAACAAAGATGCTTTAAAAGCAATGAAGTGTTTCTCGCCAAGAGGTCCTTCAACTCTTGAATCGATAATACCCATATAGAGATCCATCCCAGCAAATTGGGCATAGGACCTCTTATGGGGAGGGTCATCTTTCGCGTCTCCTACTGCCCGCTTGCCATAATTCTACTAAATTGCAGCCTTACTTGTGCTACGTAGATGATCCGCTATCTTGGTTTGAGGTCTCACTTGGCTAACAACCGTTGTTAGTTGTCTACCTTGCTTGACCCCAACCTTCTGACCTACGGGTTTTGGTTGGCTGACACCCTTTATGGGTTTTCCGCCTTTCTTAACGCCAGATGCGGTTTGCGTTCTCCTTTGATTATCAACCGCTAAAATGCTTCTACCCAAGCAGCCTGGGAACTAAAGGCGTAGGTGTTTCACCTTAGTTTAAGGGGTTTTATTTCTAATACACACATCCCATTCACTCACACATTCATTCAATAATTCTCCCTGATCATCCACTAAAAGGGTGTTATCCTTCACCCCCGCCCGACTATCTGCGTCAAGCAATAAGCAGAGAAATGACCGTACTTATCACTTCACAGTTGACCTGATAAATAGACGCACTTCCCGAAGGCTGGTCAACGTAGCAGGGTCTGGCCAAATGCTGAGCCTGCTAGCAAAAATCTGATATCGGTAGTCTTTTTAATTTTTTTTTATTTTCCCTAAAACCAGTTCTTAATCGTTGTGAGTTATTTCAATTTATATTATTTTGAATATATGTTGGCCTACGAAAATATGATGTGGACGAATCCACATCCACTGGTTTAGCCTCGTTTAGATTCTCAACCTGGGAATTGTTTTTAAAAGCCTCTTTATTTTTATGAAAATGTAGGTATTTTTGTTGACTGTAAGAATTGGGCCTATTTCCAAAATAGGTTTTAGATTTTAAAACTTCTTCATCCCTACTCACGAAACTTGTCGCACAGCTATAGCGCGCATGATTTGTGTCTACTTCCTGAACTAATGCCAGAGCAGATGAGAAATCAATTGCTCTGGAAGTGAACAGAATATTGCAAAAAAGTTTTCTCAAACCAGAAATAAATACTGGAAGAGCATCTGCTCTACATTTTTCATTAATTATTTTAGCTACTTCGCCCTCATATGTCATTACAGCTTTACTAATTAAAAGCGTTAACTTTTTCTCCACCTCATCAAAAAATTTTAAAACAGACAAATTTCCCTTAGTTTCGACATTTCCTGCTCAATTATTGCATCACTTAATAAGTCGTGTGACTGGCACACAGATGGCGCTCCCATTGTCAAATTCATATAACGTTTATAAATTACCAACCTTCAAAAGACTATATGTAAAATTTCATGATATTTCGATTAGTCAGAAAAAAAGTGATGGCCATTTAAGTGAAGCTACCTTTGTTATTTTCAAAACAATTGATTCAAAACAATTTCATGTGTTAATTTATCATTGCTTCTTGATAAAAAAAAATACTATAAAAACTTAGCAATGGCTTCAAAAGTGCTATCCGGTATATAAGACGTGCATTTTTGTTCAGACAGGGACTTGTTACACATTTACTAAGGCACAAACACCTGGGGACTACAAGCTCAAATTAGCTCTAGTTGCTCACAGAAAATTTCGCTATAAAGAAATTTTTAAATTTCTTTAAATTATTATTATTTAAATTATTGGACTGCAATCGGCAGTAGTACCTCTACTGCAAGTGAAATAATTTTTAATGAAAACACAAAGGAACATATTCATATCAGGATATATTCACACTAAGGAATATCTGGCATTTAAAATTATGTCATTACAACTGGCTGTAGTACGTCTACTGTAGATGATATAATATCAAGTTAAGTAAAAAGAATATTTCTTCATTATTTCCATATAAAGATTATTCAACTGAAGGCATAGTAAACAAAAGAATAATTCAAGATAAAGAAGTGTTCAAATCAAACCTATCTCTATACGATCGGTTGTTGCAACAGCTTTGAAAAAAACACAATCATCACAAGGTCTACACCAGGACATCCAAGACAATTAGTCTGCTCCGGATCCATTGGTATTCATCATAACAATAATATATTTAAATAATTCGTTATTGTTTTTTTTTTGTTTTGAATTATAAAATTTTAACTATAATAAAATATAAACCTAGTAAACAAAGTAACGTGTTTGAGTATTTTGGTCACAATTAGAAATTTGTTGTGACGATTTTGGATAGGCTGAAGATACCCCAGTAATTATCAATGACCTTAGGGAAACTGTCGTTACAGTTGGCGCCCGAGCAGGGACCAAAATATTCAAAGAATGATAAATAAATACAAACAAAATGTCAATCGCAGTAAAGGGAAAAGCAGAAACAGGTGAGCAGAATTCACGGAAGAGTGCGAACTCAAGTAAAGCATGGGTGTATAATGCCAAGAAAAAGGAACTAGTATCTTCGGATTTGAAGCTACCGGATCTGTGGATCTGTGGACGGCGATGAATTACTGACTTCATCGATGAGGATGATTTCGATGTCAAAATCACACAGCGGTTAAAGGAATTAGCCCGTAAACATGTACGATCCACACCATCACTCCAAGTTCCAGACAATGAGGTAGCCCAGTATATACATTAGCCCCTTCCTATCTTTAAACCATAGAACAGGCGAGGAAATAGTCAATTAAATACGAAGGCGGTAAGGATCCGTTATCATTTATCGAACGAATAGAGGAATTCCGTCTTGTAAGGACGGAATTTTGTACAAATTTCCGCCCTACATAAAATTAAAATTTTTACTAAAATTCTCTGCATAAAATTTATTTATATATACAAGATTACCAACAACACAAAGGCGAAAAATTTTTATCCAACAAGTTTCAACGAAGCAGCGAATATCCACACACACAACCAGCACAAGTCAAACCAAGCTCACGGCAGAGCCGTTACCTCGCGAAAAATGCATTATTTGTTTACGCACGCGGAATTACACTTGTGCGGTTGTGCATGCAAATAATAAAGTGAGAATAATTGCATATAAATAGACGAGATTTTTGTATGCAAAATCACTTAGCGCCAGCATACCGAAGCGATTAGTCACCTACTCTAACGCTAAGTCTTTTTGAAAGCCTATAGTATTTTGATATTAAGGCTAAATAAATCTGTAGAATCTTGCATAGAATCATAGATAATGCCTCTGATGTTCCGACATCGTTGGCTAGAGTTTCTACAGTAGAGTAATTTTATTTAACGCCTCTGATGTTCTGACATCGTTGGCTAGAGTTTGTACAATGGAATAATTTTATATAACGCCTTTCATGTTCTGACATCGTTGGCTAGAGTTTGTACAGTAGAGTGTTTTTGTATAACGCCTCTGATGTTCTGACATCGTTGGCTAGAGTCCAGTAAATAGAGTAATGTTATATAACGCCTCTTTGCTACCATCACAGCTGATTTTGTGTAATCGTTTACACGCTCAAGGAACTGGAATACGATACTGCTCGTAATTCTATATAAGTTATCTAAATGAGTACAGTTGATACCAACGCGAGGAGCAACTAGTGTTAATACAATCAAAGCCATCCGGGAAAAGATTCTGTGCCGATTTGGGCCCACAAAAGATGTCATCACAGATAAGGGACCTCAATTAACCAGCAATTCCTTTAAAACATGGCTAATCAAGATGGGTATCAAACACCAGTTGACATATACCCCGCAGGAGAATCCAACAGAACGAGCAAATCGTACCATCAAAACATTGATAGCTCAAATGGCTCAAGGGGAACATCGACGATGAGACGAGATGCTACCTGAAATTGCTCTTGTATTTAATACTGCCATTTCGGATTCAACTAAATATTGCCCAGCATACCTGGTACAAGGACATGAACCAAGGCTGCCTCCAACACTCTTCGATGAATGCACAGTAAGAACGGATATGTCAACATTCATAATACCAACTGTAGAGTACACCATGAAACTTATTAACATATAAAGGATAACGCGTCAACGGATTCAAAATTTACGGTAAAGCAAAACTATACCGATATCCCTTAAAGTATAAAGAGGAACTTACTCAGATAATGCAGTCAGTCACAAAGGTTAATAAAAACGGTCCACATGAGTCAACATACACGAGGCATCCATTATTAAATTTCGATAACATCACGATCGACTGCAAGAACGGAGACCACAAATAAAATATTTACCAACGATTGAACCCAGTGGCCGAATTAAAAATGTGGTACACAAAGCGGTGGATAAATCCAAAATTATCAAAACACAAACGAAAAACAGAAGTTAATGATGGCATTAATGGAAACAGCAAAGTCTTTCTAATAACACATGCAGATGGCGCCACTTATACTCGCGCAATTGGATAGCGGAAGAGCAAAGTTCAAACACTGCAGAAAGAAAAGGTTCAAGCCAACATCGCCAAGTCTACAGTAGACACCATCTCTAGTAACTTGTCGCCGCACATGACATTTTCGACGACATCATTGATATATACTGCAATTAGCGTCAACTGGAAGCCATGATAGAGGAAACAAGATCGCCACAGCAAGATATTACAAGTGAGCCACTATTGCATAGTTTACCCAGTGTGTCAACTTCACATACTACTATGAATAATGACGATACACAGTTGACAAGAGAGGCAGAATGTGTGGAACGACCAGCAGAACTTGAAACAGCCATACAGGAAGCAAAAGCAAAACATCGGCATGGAAAACGTATTTTTTTCCATCGGATATTTAACGGCATTGTTTATCAAGTACGAAGAAAACGTCAAAGTGAGACAACAGGAGGGATATGTAAAGACGAAAATTTGCATCTAAATTTCCGCAAACATAGAAAACACCATCACCCATTACTACGACATATGACACAAGTATTAAGGGTACATATTCGGAAAATAAAGCTCACATAAAAAAATATATAAACATTTTCATTCACCACAAAATGTTTTCTAAATAAAAAATAAATAACCCCGAATTTTGTTTTATGGAAAAAAACTACTATTGAGTTAAAGTACTGAAGTGAATTTATTGTTGAATTAAAAATAATTAACAATAAAAATTAAACTATATAAAAAGAAAACTAAACTAAAGAATTGTTTTAGTTTTTTGCCTACTGTAATTGTTCATGAACCAAATACTTATTACATTGGGATTGCACCTTTTTGAACATTTGTTCAAAAAACGCGAAATGCAGTGAAACACCACCCTTTTGTAGAGACACATTTTGCTTGGTTGTTATTCGTAATAATTACTACTAGATACTCACTTTCCGGGATCTTCTACTTCGGTAGCTGCATCCTCAGAGTGCCTTAATCTCTCACCGGTTAACTCTATTAAGGTTAACCTGCAGATCGTCAAATGGGCTATTTTTAGTTTTAAACCCTACAAATCACCAGGACCGGATGGTATTCATCCAATTGAGCTCCAGAATTCGTGGGAGTTAATACACAACCGGCTTTTGGCAATTTTTAGACATTGTTTCTTATTTAACTATGTCCCGATTAAATGGAGGGAGGTTAGAGTAGTTTTTATACCCAAAGCTGGTAAAACCTCGCACCATAACCCCAATGAACTCCGTCCTATAAGCCTCTCCTCTTTCATGTTGAAGGCTCTTGAAAGAATAATAGACGTAGAAGTAAGGCGTGCTGTAAGCCCCAACCAGTGGTCCCCCTCACAGCATGCCTACACTAAGGGAAAATCTACAGAGACAGCTCTCCACTCCCTCACTTACAGAATAGAAAAATCCATAAAACTCAAAGAATTTTGTATGGTTGCTTTTGTAGATATTGAAGGGGCCTTTAACAATATACTCCCGAGTGCAATAGTAAGCGCGATCTCGCGTCTGGGTGTTGATGATGCGCTCATTGGTTTTATAAATCAGCTGCTAACTGGCAGACTCATTGAAGCAACGATGGGCTCATCAACGGCATGCAGAAGGGTAAATAGAGGTACCCCCCAAGGAGGAGTACTCTCCCCTCTCCTTTGGAACATAGTGGTGAATGAACTGCTAATACAACTGAAGGCGGAGGGATGCGAAACTATTGCATACGCGGATGATATTGCGATAACGGTCACCGGAAAATATACTACCACTCTTAGGGATATTCTACAAAATGGTCTTAATATCCTAAACAATTGGACACAAAAATGTGGCCTTGGGGTGAATCCCAATAAAACTGAAATCGTGGTTTTCACAAGAAAACATACGGTCCCGAATCTTTCTCCACCCTCTCTACGAGGTTCTGTGATACATGTGAAGGAGGAAGCCAAATTTTTAGGTATAGTTTTCGACAGGAAACTCACTTGGAAGAAAAACACTCTAGAGCGTGCAAGAAAAGCCAATGTTGCGCTTCTTCTATGTCAGAAAGCTATTGGTAAGAAGTGGGGTCTTCAACCTCGCATCACCCAATGGCTATATATAGCTGTTATTAGGCCCATATTAATGTATGGTATTACGGTATGGTGGACAGCTCTTGATAAATCTTCGTACTGCTCAGTACTTAACAGGATTCAGCGTAGAGCTGAACTCTGTATTAGCGGGGCGCTATGCACCACACCATCCATTGCACTAGATTTGATGCTTCAGTTACTGCCAATGGATATTATTAGTAAACAAATGGCAGCTTCATCTGCTTTAAGACTAAAAGCTACCTCACAATGGAGAGACAGTGACTATGGTCATGCCTCCATTCTAAATCTTTTCAATTTTACTCCTAAAAACGTTGATTACATCACACCCACTCTCAACTTTGACAGGAAATTTGATGTCGTGTTTCCATCTAGAGAGGCATGGACGTCAGGTGGACCCTTCTTAGATGAGGGCGTAACCATCTTCACAGACGGTTCCAAAACAAGTAGTGGTGTAGGTAGTGGAGTTTTCTCAGAGGAATTGAACAAATCTTCCTTCTTTAGGCTTCCAGATCATTGTAGTGTCTTTCAGGCGGAAGTGGTCGCCATCAGGGAAGCTATAGCTTGTTTGAATGTAGATGATATATTTGGCAGGAATATATACATACTATCAGACAGTCAAGCTGCATTAAAGTCCTTGAGTTCGGTCCAATTTACATCTAGGACGGTTCTTGACTGCTACACATCTCTAAACGAAATGTCGACGCAGCTCAATATTTCTCTAATCTGGGTTCCCGGCCATAGGGATATTTTCGGAAATTGCAAAGCAGACGAGTTAGCCAGAAAGGGTGCTTCAGAACCATACTCGGAGCACCTAGACTATCTGGGCATATCGCTAACATCATGTAAACTGATATTGAGTTCTTTCTGCACTAATACTTTTAATAAAAGATGGGAAGACTCAACGATATGTAGACATCTGTATGCAATCTGGCCACTTTCCGATAAAAGGAAATCGAAAACTCTCATTGAGATGTCCCGCAAGGACATTGGTCTTCTGGTAGGGTTGATTACAGGGCACTGTAAGCTAGGGAACCATGCTAGAAGACTAGGTCTTCCTTTCAACCAAATCTGTCGTAGCTGTGGGGAGGACGATGAGAGCGCATCTCATCTGTTGTGTTTTTGTCCAGCTCTTGCACGTCGGCGATTTAGTACTCTAGGGGCCCCCTTCCTTGAGGACCTGGACCAGTTACAGGATCGGGCTTTAAATAGCATTTTATGCTTCGCAAAAGGTTCTAGGTGGTTTTAAACCCTGAGATTTTTAGTATTTATATACGGCATCACAATGGGCCAAAAGGCCTAAGTGGATCCACTAGGGATCACCGGTATAACCTAACCTAACCTAACCTATTCGTAATAGTTCGGTGTGTGCACTTGGGTTCTTTTATTTGTTAAAATTGTAAAACTTGAAAATTAAATAAAATGTATTCTTAATCGTAAAATGTGTTCTTAGTATCGTCTCTTTTAACTACGATTGATGTAGATCGTTTGCTTCGAAAATTGTGGCAAATCGAAGAAACCTTGCATTCGTTGCCATTAGACGCACGACACTCTGACGGCAAATATGTTGTGGAGCTTCCATTCAGGGAAACAGGTATCGAACTCGGAAACATGCTTCAAAGGGTTACAGTAAGGTTTAACGCTGTTGAACATCGCCTACTTAGAGACAGTCACCTTCGTAAGCAATATAATGAGTTCATGCGTGAATATACTCGCCTGGGACACATGCGCGAACTTAAGCCTGATGAGGGTGTTGCCAGTGATAGCCACAGTTTTTATATACCGCATCATCCAGTAATTGGACCAAAACTTCGCGTTGTTTTTGATGTCTCATTTCAAGTTACTAGCGGAGTTTCACTTAACAGTACATTGCATACAAGTCCAAGTAAACAACGAAATTTGATGTTTGCTTTCGCTTTCGTATACATAAATACATATTCTCTGCTAATATAGTAAAAATGTTCCGCCAGATTTGGGTATCAGAAAATCATCGAAATTATCAATGAATTGTTTGGAAGGAAGATCCATCAGAAAATCGAAAACATTTCCAATTATGTACGGTTACTTATGGTACATCATGCGCACCATTTCTCTCTGTGAGGGTGCTCGAACAGCTTGTAAATGATCACCAAAGAAGATACCCTCTCGCTGCGAAAAACATTATTGAAGATTTTTGCGTTGACGATGTCATTACAGGTTCGCAGTCCGTGAGTGAACTAGAAGGAAAACATGACGAGCTAATTCAACTTTATGCGGAAGCAGGATTTGAACTTCGAAAATGGGTCTCAAATTGGCTCACTTATTTGAAATGGGACGACCATCTCCCTTCTAATCTCGCTGAAGTTTGGCTAAAACGTAGTGAAGACTTAAATAATGTTGCAAACTTGTCATTACAAAGATGGGTGTGTAACTCTCTTAATTACTTTGAGTTATATGGATTTTCGGATGCTTCAACAAAGGCATATTCTGCAGCTGTTTATTGACAATTCCAGAATAAGGATGGGGATATAAGGACATCTCTTGTTGCTGCAAAAAGACATGTGGCGCCGTTGAAACAAATTTCTTTGCCGCAACTAGAGTTATGTGGTGCTCTTTTATTAACGAAACTGTTAAATTCAATAACAAAGGCTTTGCCTTACAAGGAAATCAACGTAAAAGCGTAATGTGCCTCTACTGTGGTTTCAGCGTGGTTATCGCAACCACCAATTAAATTAAAAACGTTTGTCGCGAATCCCACAGCAGAAATATTTGAAACTCATCCCCGAAGTAGCTGGGGACATGTTAAATCTAAGGAAAATCCAGCTGATTGCGCGTCTCATTGCGCTACATAAGACCCGGATACTAATTATCTTTCTCCTTCTCATTTTTTGGTCGTCCGTACACGTTGGTTCCAGAAGGTGATTTAAGTCCTGTAAACGTCAACAAATTAGGCTACTGGCAGCACATACAAAATATGCTTCAAGGATTTTGGCGTACATGGCATCAGAAATACTTAACATCTCTACAAATCCGTCCCAAATGGTTTCGATGCCAACTAAATATTGCTGTAGGCAACGTAGTGGTCATCAAGGACATACCACCAGCAAAGTGGCTCATGGCTAAGGTAACTGAAATACATCCTGGTTCAGATGGGCTCGTTCGAGACGTAAAACTTCACTGTCCACGGGGAAATAACGCGACCCATTACGAATGTTGTTGTTTTACCTATATTCTGAAACGCTGTTTCAGGATCGCCCGGGATAATACACAGTACATTGAGATTGCACCTTTTCGAACATTTCTTCAAAAAAAGCAAAATGCATTGAAACACCACAATTTTGTAAAGACACTTTCGCTTGGTTGTTATTCGTAATAGTTCGGTGTGTGCACTTGGGTTCTTTTATTTGTTACAATTGTAAAACTTGAAAATTAAATAAAATGTATTCTTAATCATTTAATATTAAATTGAAAATTAAATAAAGTGTATTCTTAATCAGTAATGTTAAATAAAATCTCAACTAACAATATTTCAAAGTTTCGCAACGATCAGGATCTCAAACCGAAATGTAAAAAAAATTGGAACAAGCAAAATTGTTAAGTGAAAGTTAACTTAACTAAGAATTATTTGCAAAATTTTCATACTTCAAGAATTAATAGTAAAATTCAAAATGGATATTTTATTATCATTAAAATAAGAATAAAATAAAAAAACTTGTAATAACGACAAAACCCGGAAATAAAACAAACTGTATCAATCACAATAAAAATATGTTATATACTTGCCTAATTCAAGCAATCTCGATTCAAAATATTAAGCGTACATACCGTGTAATAAAACGAGAACATAAAAAACAACAGTGACAATTGCATTAGCAAATTTCATAAAGAGGTTTTCAAACAGAAGTGAAACAACAACAAAAATTTATTTTTTTTAAATTATTTTAATTAATTGAATTTTTGGCTGACCCTATAGCTGTTTCGAGTATTGCCAAATACCCTTCATCAGTGGTCTTGGAAATAATTCGTATATTTAATTATTCGTAAATAATTATTTTTTGAGACTGCAAGTACCAGGAATCGGACTCGGGTCCTGCCAAATATGAAGCTCAGAATCAGCGCACCTTAACCAACTGATCCAAAGCCGTACTTGACTTTTTATGTTCGCATATTTTTGCTGGAATTTTGTTACTTTTGCTATGAAAGTTTTTTTTTTTTTATTAACAATTTTACTTGCTGTATTTATATATTAGAACGAAATCATAAACCAGCTGTAGAATAATGAACTTGATTATTTCAAGCAATTTCGGTTTTCAAGAAATGTTTAAAAGTGTTTACCGTCCCTTCTACAAAGTTGTATTTGTCCTGCAGGTTGTTTTGTACAATCTCTTTTGCTAGTTTTTTTGTACTGAACCCTGGTGTGCACTGAATATACCCCGGCCTTGGAAAGGGCCGGAAAAGTCGTTACAAATGGCGCCCGAGCAGGGACCTACGTCAAACCAAATGGTCCAGAGACATCTGTATTTTGTATAATATTTGTGAAGGCAGCATGCTAAAACAAGCCGGATAAGGTTTGCAGTAAGGAGGATCCGACTTTAGAACATAAACCTAGTTGGTCGCATCACGGACGTTAAGACTAGAATGCAACGGAAAATTTAAGAACTCTGGAAATGAAATTTCAACGTATATCGCGCGTGGAATACCAAAGAGCAAGTATGACTCCTACAATGCGCTCATACATTCAAACAATGGAACAGGTGGAAAAATAGTCCTTCAGATATGACGGTGGTAAGGACGCATTACGTTTCATCGAACACATAGAAGAACTGGCAGACAAGTACAGTATTGATGTAAACTTATTTCCACGCACAATGCTCTTAATTCTTGAAAATAATGATATGATGCTGATATGGCATCGCAAAAACAGTTGTCTTTGGCAGTGCTGGACAAGTTTCTAGGTTGATTTTTAAAGTTTTTTATCTCATCTAGATACTTCGACAAACAACAGGAGCAAAAGACTACATGCAAAAAAAGACCTATCAAAGTACCGAAGTTACAACAATGTCAAAACCCAAGTCCTGTCAATACAACGCCTAATCAAGATGCACAGCAACTACAAAATACGTGTTCTAACAAACAGCATCAAACCCTTCGGTAATGCCATGGAGGCAAATGCAAGACATTCAACTACAAGACACACAAGAGGTTAAAGTCATCAAGCACAATACAACACAAAATGAAATGATTGATAAAACATCAAATTTTACCCAACCACCACTTCAGTAAGTTTTGATTAAACACGCCAGTCAACAGCAAAAACTACCACAACAAAAAGAAATTAGTTCTACTTACCTGAAAGAACAGGCAATCTGTTATCCGACACAAGTAAAGATATAACAATATGTTATCTTGAAATTCAAAATATACGCAGTATTCAAAATCGACAGCCACCAATAACACGTCTAAGTACGCTTCAATACGAGGGTGACGATCATCATTCCAAAGATCAACACAATTTCTACAAAGTTATCAAAACTCCCAAAAAATGAAATAAAAGTTACGCAAACAGATAGGGTCTCAGTTTTTTTTTTTGCTTCTCGAAAAAGAAGGGAAATGTAATGATGGAAATTGTTGCTAATTTCCATCTTACATATTCGAAATCTGAATTTCTACCTGAAATAGAAGCTGAGTAAATTTTATTTACTTTTCATGAATATGAAGTTCAACAAAACGCATTTAAAAGGAAAACAAATGAACAAACATAATGGCAATTTTGTATGTTCAAAAGACCTTTTGCGCAGAGGACTTTTTACAAAAAAAATTTATGCGCGAGTTACATTCTCATACCTCTTGCATACCTTAGTATGCATTTTATTTATGTTTGTTTAGACATGCATATTTTCATAAATATCGTATTAACGCGAATATGCATGTTGATATAAATATTAAGCTGTCTACTATAGCGTTACCTAGTTAATGCTATTGCAAAGACAGCAAGCATCAAATTCGGTACCCAGGTGCAAAAATCTGCTGAGTTAGATATTTTGCATTTCAGCAAAATATTTCTTAAATATGAGTTTAAGAAATATTTTTAATTCAGTCTTAAGATTCAATTCAATAAAGAAACATATAACTTAAATTTTGTGTCTTTATTAAACATAATTGGCGCAGTCGACGGTGATTTGTCTCAAGACAAAAAGAGAACCTTAGAAAAAAATATCAAATCGGTAATAAAGTGCAAAGATTATCTATATCTAAAAAGTGTACTTTAATAAAAAGTTTTAAAAAATAAACGCTAATAAACTGCAACAACTATTTGTATACAGAAGTTAACTTTAATAAAAAGCAAATTCTTAAAAAAAAAAAGTGCAACGACTATTTATATCTAAAAAGTTTTGAATGCGGAGAGTAAAAGCATTCGACTTAAATCGACCAATTATGAGCAACGAAATGGAGCAATTGCAGCAAAGACTTCAGGAAATGGAAGAAGTTACAAAGAGGCAAGAAGCTAAAATTCTGCTCCACGAACAAGTACAACAACAAGTTCAACAAGTGCAACAACAACAAATACAACAGCAAGTTCAACAAGTACAACAACAACAAATACAACAGAAAGTTCAGCAAGTACAACAACAGCAAATACAGCAAAATATGCAGCAACATCAAGGGCTTCTAGCACCAAAAGATATTTTGACGCAATTCCGCCAAATAAAATGCCTCAAGAAGGATCATGATGCCATTGCTTTTATAGCATCAGTAGAAGCTGTCATGGAACTATGCCCACCAGAAAACCATCAATTAACGAAGCTAGCAATGACCATTATAATCAACGAGAAGATAACAGGTGATGCCGGTAACTATATTCGAGGACTTGGACCGAATACAACCTGGGACCAAGTTAAAATTAAGCTAATGGACTATTACCTACCGAGGGCAACATATGGTGATATTTACAATAAATGTCGCAATATAAAAGTAAGTAATTTAAGAGATTTGTTTTCTTATTTTGAAATGGCGAGGTCAAAACTTAATAAAATATATACATTCGATGATAATAAGTCAGACATTTATTGGCCAAGTAGAGTAGATAGGGACTTAGTAAACATTTTAATTGAAAAAATTGACATACCCTTAAGAACATATATTGATCAAAACAGTACACTTAACGATGTTATTAGGAAGTATACGCAAATTAAAGCGCTAGACGATTCACGAACAATTCACTTTAATTATAGACTGAAAAGACCATTACAGTCACAATACTATAATAAACGAAGTAACCAGACACCATCTGCACCCAATAATCAATATAATTACAGCAGTAATTTCAGGCGAAATAATCAGAATGATAATTCAACACAGTCAAACCAAAATAATAAGTTCAATAATTCAATTCAGACTAGAAACTCACATATGAGTGTTGATACCCAAAATACTAGACGTAGCCAAATTAATAAAAGAACTGATTTTCAGCCAATGGATATTGGTAATGTAGAGGAGGATGTAAATTTTTTCAACCTGCCTCGATCTGCAGATTGCCCATAATAACAATAACAATTGGTAGCAAAGAAAGATGTCTCATTGATACCGGTTCTGACACTAGTTTAATTAAACCAAATATTCTCAAAGATCATTTCACTGAACAGAAACTCCCAACACCCATTTGTTACCGAACAATAAATGGAATTAATCAGGTGACACATAAAATAATTACTTCTATACCTAGAGAGTTTAACGTCTCAGGTACCTTCCATTGGAAGGTAATTGACTTCAGTAGTAAAAATTATGATGCCATAATAGGACAAAATTTTCTCATCCCTCTTAAAGCTAAGATTGATGAAGAGAATAAATTTGTCAACATATTAGGCAATACTATACACTTTAAAATTTTTAGCCCCTATAAAAATCAGGAAATATGTACACTTGAATTCAGTGACATAGAAAATTTAGATTTGAGACATTTAAATTCTGAAGAAAACCAATTATTAAAAAAATTATTACAGGACTTTAGTGAACTATTTTTCAAAGAGGGGGATAAACTCTCTTTTACCCACGAAATTAAGCACGAAATTGTTACTACAAGTGATCGAGCTATTTATTCAAAAATATACGGATATCCACAAACTCATGAATTAGAAATTCAAAGGCAGATAAAAGAAATGTTGAAGAATAATATAATTAAAGAAAGCAATTCTGCTTATAATAGTCCCTTGTGGGTAGTCCCAAAAAAAGTGGACAAATCTGGTTCTCAAAAATGGCGGATCGTAATTGATTACAGAAAACTGAATGAAGTTACTGTAAATGACAAATTTCCAATTCCTAATATAGATGGAATTTTAGATAAGTTAGGTAAAGCTCAATATTTTTCGTCTATAGACCTTGCAAAAGGCTTTCATCAAATTTTGATGCATGACAACGATAGGAAGAAAACCGCATTTTCGACACCGTTAGGTCATTATGAATTTTTGCGGATGCCTTTTGGGCTCAAAAATGCCCCATCCACCTTTCAACGACTTATGAATTCTGTGCTTCGAGAATTTATAAATAAAATTTGCGTCGTTTATTTAGACGATGTATTAATTTTTAGTACTTCCTTGTCTGAACATATGGAGAACATGAAAAAAATTTTTCTAAAACTAAAAGAAGCAAAGCTAAAGATCCGATTAGAAAAGTGTAGTTTCCTAAAAAAAGAAACCGATTTTTTGGGGTATATTCTTACATCTGAGGGCATAAACCCCTACCCAAATAAAATTGAAGTGATACAAAAATTGAAGCTGCCTACTACACAAAAACAAATTAAATCCTTTTTAGGAATTACTGGTTTCTATAGAAAGTTTATAAAGGACTATTCTAAAATAGCCTATCCAATGGTTGCATATTTAAAAAAGAATGCAAAGGTTAATTTAAATGATCCAAATCATATTATTTCATTTGAAAAACTAAAAGATATCATAACAAATCATCCCATTTTAAAATATCCTTTATTCAATAAACGTTTTAAACTCATCACTGATGCCAGCAATTTTGCAATCGGCGCAGTTTTGACTTAAGAGGGTCACCCAATTTCGTTTGCTTCGCGAACATTAAATGACCATGAAAAAAATTACTCCACTATTGAAAAAGAATTATTAGCAATAGTGTGGGGAGTAAAGTACTATAGACCTTATATTTTTGGGAGAGAGTTTGATCTGCAAACAGATCATCAGCCACTTAAGTGGTTACAAGTAAAAAATTCTGGTAAGGATATTAGTCCTAGACTGCAACGATGGTTAGTGCAGCTGGGAGAGTACGATGCCAAAATCGATTACATTACCGGAAAAGAAAATAAAATATCCGATTTTCTTAGTCGAATTAATTGCGATGAAATAAATATGTTAGATTCCGAAAATTTGGGATTCACCTTGGATGAAATGTTAAGAATCAAAAATTTAAGCGCCGAAAATCAACAAAACCAAACATCAGTTTCCTTGGAAGTACAAGCTAATAACTCTCAAGATAATAACACGAATTTAGAAGAAAATGATAATAACCATAATGTATCAGTTGAAGGCGAAACTATTCATTCTCAGGTAGAAAATTTTAATGACCATTTTAAAATTCTTGATACCATTGTAAACCGTTTTAGGAAACAAATAATCTTATTAAAAACCAAGACAGTTGAAGTAATCAATATTTTCAAAAACAAACGAGTTTTTATCGATAAACGGGATATTATCTCTGAAAATGTTATTAATATAGTACGAAGACATTTTGATAATGCCAAAGTCGCAATATACTCTGAACTTAATCATCATGAGTATAATAAGTTACAACAAATTTTATTAAGT
>NC_051846.1:122175311-122186921 GCF_002237135.1 Teleopsis dalmanni | reverse complement strand
GGTCTATTTCCTTTCCTTCCAAAAACTATTTCATGTGGTGAAAAACCGGTAGAGGAATGAGTTGTTGTGTTATAACATAAACCTGCAAACTTCATAGCTTCATCCCAGTTTGATTTCTCAAAATCAACTGTATTCAAATATTCCTTTAACCTTCCATGTACTCTTTCTATAGATCCATTTGCTTGTGGGTGAGCCACACTAGTAGTAATATGTTTAATCATGAAGATTTTAGCTAAATCTTTCATTAACTCATTACAAAACTCTGTACCATTATCCGTTAATATTATTTTTGGAATACCAAAATATGTAATCCATTCGTTTACAAAAGCTTGAGCAACCGTTTCGGCACTTTTATCTTTAAGTGGTGTGAAACGCACATATTTTGAAAGACTGTCTTGAATACTTAATGCGTACAAATTTCCAGATTCGGATACTGGATAAGGACCAGTTAGATCCAAATTAATTTGTTCAAGTGCACAAGTAGCATTTGAAACCAGTTGCATAGGCATTCTAGTAGGATGTCTATCAATTTTACCCAACTGACACTTTTTACAAGCTCTCACATAATCTGCAACCATTTCATTTAAATTTTTCCACGTATATTTCTCTCTAATTTTCGTAATCGTTGCTTTTTGTCCCACATGACCACCTATAATGCTGTCATGATACTCCTTAATTATTTCTTTCATTTTCAGAAAATCTGTTATCTCGATAACTTTCCCTCTTTCCTGAACATTTTCCTCAATACTATTTTTCGAGTTTACTTTAACCAATTTATTTTCATTATTTTCAAATTCAATTTCCTCTTGACCACTTTGCGGTTTTCTACCTTCTTGTTTGTTCTGTTCACTACAGCAACTACAACATTTCTTTTTCTTTTCTTTTCTTGTTACTGCTAAGACATTTCTACTCAAATGATCTGCTACTATATTTTCAACTCCTTTCTTATATTCAATATCATAGATATACTCTTCTAATTTAAGTCTCCATCGTACCAATCTTGATCCAGGGTCCTTTACATTGAACAACCATTTCAATGGCTTATGGTCTGTTCTTATCAAAAATTTCTTCCCATACAAATAAGGTCTAAATACCTTTACAGCCCAAACAATGGCTAAACATTCTTTTTCTGTAGTGCTATAATTTCTCTCAGCACTATTCAAACTCCTACTAATAAACTGAATCGGCATATCTTTGTTACCAGTTTCCTGCGATAGAACTGCTCCCAGACCTTCGTTCGAAGCATCTGTTGTAACTATAAATTTCTTTTCAAAATCTGGAAATTGCAAGGTCACTACACTAGCTAAACTATCCTTCAATTTTCCAAATGCTTTGTCCTGCTCCTCCCCCCAATAAAATTCAACTTCTTTCCTAAGAAGTTTATTAATAGGTGCTGCTATTTGGCTAAAACCTTTAATAAATCTTCTATAATAGTTGATCGCTCCCATGAACGACTGTGTTTCTTTAACACTCTTTGGAGGAGACAATTTCACTATTGCCGATATCTTATCTGGATTAGGTTTAACACCTCGTTCTCCAATAACATGACCCAAATATGCGACTTCTTTCCTTAGAAATTCACATTTGTCTGCCTGTAGTTTCAAGTTGGCTCTCCTTAATTGTTCCAAAACATCCCTTAATTTTTCATTATGGTCTTTTAAATTCTTGCCATATACCACAATATCATCCATGTATACAAAACATTTAATTCCTTTTAATCCCATCAGAATGATATCCATCATTCTCTGAAAAATGCTAGGTGCATTTTTCAATCCAAATGGCATCCTTTTAAATTCATAATGCCCATGTGGGGTAGTAAATGCTGTTTTCTCGATATCCTTTTCTGTCATTTTAATTTGATGGAATCCATTTGTCAGATCTAGAGTTGTAAAGTATTTGGATGTTCCTAGTTGATCTAAAATCTCATTAATATTTGGTATTGGATATGTATACGCCACCGTCATTTCATTTAATTTTCTAAAATCAACTACCATTCGCCACATTGTTGTTCCTGAAGCATCTTTCTTTTTTGGAACCATCCACACAGGTGAATTCCAAGGCGACTTAGAATTCTGTATAACATCGTTTTCTAATAATTTCTTCACCTGGTTTTTCACTTCCTCTTCATGTACCTTTGGATATCTATATGTCTTTGTATAGATAGGTTTCACTCCTTCTTGTGTTCTTATGTCACAAGTTAACGTGTCAGTGAAATTCAATTTTTCTCCTTCTAAAATAAATAAATCGCTATATTCCGAAATCAATTTCCTAATTGATTCATTCTCCTCATCATTCATATGCTCTACTCTCAAACTTTTTTGTATACATTCATTTCTATTTCTTATTTGGAACACTCTTTCTTTCATTAATTTTTCTTTCTTAGGATCCTCTTTACAATTATTAACAATATTATAATTCCTAAGATCTTCTACCTTCAATGGAAAATCAATTAATACCTTTTCCTCACATTTATTTATAATGCTCACCAAGCATTTTCCATTTCTCATTGTACTAATACAATGAGGAATGACAATTTTTTCATCTTCATAACGTGGAACATATACGTCTAATCCATTCTTTTTACCTTTACTAACTTTAACGGATCGAAATACTTCCCTCCTTGGCGGGACAAATTCTTCAAATTTATTACATTGGAGACAATACACATTTTTATTAACATAAAACAAATCCTGGTCATAATCTATCTTGCACTTAAAATAGCCTAAAAAATCTACTCCGATTATGCCATCATATTCGCAAACCAAATCATTTGGTATCACGTGAAATTTCCATCTATAATTATCCGTTTTCCCGTTTTTATTCCTAATTCCTATTCTAATGGACGTACTTCCCATTGTTTTTTCTGCTTTTTTACCTATACCAATTAGTTCTATTTTATTACCATCATTCATCTCTTCTATGTATATACACTTAGATTTAATTAAACTGACACTAGCTCCGGTATCTATGAGGAATTTATAGTAACAATTTTTAAGATTTATTATTATGTAAGGACTTTCTTTAGTGAAGTTAATTGAAAACGTTGCCTTTACTACGTTTTCTAATGGTGAAAATTTTTATTTTCTTCCAAAGAAACCTTCTTCTGTGCTACATTTGAATAGCACTTATTCGCAAAATGTCCTGTTTTGCCGCATTTATAGCATTTTATAATTTTCCCCTCATTGCTACTAGATTGTTCCTTGCTCGTGGTACATTTTGTAGCGATGTGTCCTAGTTTCCCGCAATTATAGCATTTTACCTGTGTTACCTTAACACTAAAATTTCGTCTTGTACTTTGTATGTATCTTATCCTGGATTCTTCATCCTGTGCAAATCTTCCCGCTACTGATAATGATTTTGGACGACAATTGTTTACATATTGGCCGATTTCTCCATCTAAGCCATTTATGAATGCATTTAAAACAATTTTCGTTTCGATATAATTATACACCGCTTCCCTAACACTAGCATCTTGCGATTCTATCTTCGCATCTGCTCCTAATTTCCTCGACATAGTTTCCATAAATAATTGGAACTGCCTAACTGTTCGTCCCTCCTGTCTGGTAGATATTAATTCTCTATAAAGAGCTAATGTGCTGTCACTATCTTTATAGTTCTGTTTGAGTTGAATCCTAAGATCATCCCAGTTACTTATAACTCTATTTTCTAATATCAGTCTTGCATTTCCTGATATCTGCGACTTAATATATTTAAATAAAAAATCTTTTTGATGCGATCTTGCTACGCTTATAGCATCATCGCAAGCTGAAACAAATGTATAAAGTTCAGTCTTGTCACTCTTGAACTCTGGTATTAATTTTATTAATGTGTTAATATCTATCGTTTCTCCTAATCCATTTGGATTACCTGTACTACCTGAACTTTCTATATTATTTGTTGCCATTATGTATCAATTTAAAGTAAAACGCTGCAATAACTGCTAACTATCTCTATTCAGCTAATGAGTTAATTCCTCAATTTCAAAAATTGTCAATTTAAAAAAAATAAATTATATGTTGAATTAACAATATTCACAATGAAACTTAATAATTAATGAACAATATTTATAATATTTATAATCTACAATAATAATTATGATCATTTAATAATCTCACCAGCTCCAGATCAGGAATTGTATCAGCATTCTTGTTTCACGTTTATCTCGAATCCAAAAAAAAATTTTTAAAGTTTATTTGCACTTAAGAATTTTTCGTTTTTATTTTTAAAATTTCTATAATTTTAACTCCACTATTTTTGTAATTATTTCTTCAAATTTTATTGTTTTATACTCGTATTTCACTACTTCATATTTTATCGCTTTTATACTCGTCTTTTACTATATCAGATTTTACCGCTTTATACTCGATTTTCACCACCTTATATTTTACTGCTTTATACTCGATTTTCACCACTTTATATTTTATCGCTTTATACTCGATTTTCACCACTTTATATTTTATCGCTTTTATACTCGTCTTTTACTATATCAGATTTTACCGCTTTATACTCGATTTTCACCACCTTATATTTTACCGCTGCCACCAATTTTATTTTCTGTTATGCGTAATGTCCCTCGACAATAAATGCACACAGATTGAGTAGTTTAAAATTACTAACTTTTCTAGAAAGTTGTTTCTTTATTTATATAAAATTATCTTACAACTAACTTAACTAATTTTCTATCAAGGTTAAAATAATATATTGTCAGTTATTGCTATTTTTAGTGGATTGTATTATTACATTTTATTGTTGTTTGTAAAAAGGTTCAAAATGGGATAAAAGGACGGAAGTCCCGGCACTTGGGATTTTTCCTTCTACCTCTTTTTCACATATATTTTCATAATTGTAATTAGATACGGTTCCTTGTATTCATAGTCAGTAATACAATTCATCTATACAAAAGTATTTAAGGAAATAATGGAATTTCCCTTTGGATACTTGAATGATCAACAATGTCCTTTTTAAACAACATCCGGTTGACGATAACATTAGGTTTAAATTATTTATCATTTAAAATAAGCAACATTAAAAGCCGTTTTTGTTGCTTTGTCTATTGGTTTGTAAGACAAACTTAAATTGATAAATATGTGGATCAAATCCACATAACAGACTATTTCATTTACATTTATTTTTGATTGTAAATTTCTTTTTATAAAGATTATCGCAATGAAAAGAATCAGGATTGGTATTATTGGTATTGAAATGAACCAAAACATCTTTTGTTTAATTATTTCTTCTTGCAATGTGTTAATATGTTTTGTGTTGTCGATATGGATTTTGTGAAGATATGGCAGTGATAATTTCACATCGTATGTCTCATAATTTACCTTCATCGTTTTGGGTGGGTGTGCTTCCATGAGAGAATTTTTTTTGATTGTGGAAAATTCCGTGCTGTTTATCGAAATAGTTTCCATAAATGTAATCAGGTATGTGCCACGGGTGAGTTCGATTTCTTGTTGATCAACAATTTTGGTAGGAAATACGTCGTTTAAAATAACTACGCCATCTGATACTTGTTGAATATGAGTTAAATGATGAGATAATTTGGTTGGATATTTTGCTGTATTATTGTTAAGTAGTTGCGAAAGGCAAGCATCTAATGTTGGTTGACATATAAAGGTTGTTGCCGTATAAATACAATTCTTAATTGGTAATGTAACATTTGGGCAGCTTAATGCTTCGTTAACGGATAACTTAACTATAGTACTATTTTTGATAACAGGGTAAATATTAATATAATTACAAAATTTAAATATTTTTGGAATTCTTAAAACATAATAAATTATATGTATCAGTATTCTGTAGGATTTTTAATATTGCAGCACTAAGTAGACTTTCCACACTTATAGGGAAATTTTCAATTGAAATGATTTTATTTAATTCTGAATCATCTAAAATTAAGGGGTTAGTTATATTATTTTTTACTAATACTACCGATAGTGCAATCGTGTTTAAATTTGTCTTAATTCTATTATTTCTATTTTGATATAATTCAAATAAAACTTCTTCCCTGTCAAGGATTACATTGTTTATAGAAGCGGTTTTTCTTATGTTATTAATTTGTTCTGTAATTTCGTTTATTTTCTTCTATAAAGCTGAATTTATTGTAGTTTGTTTATTATTATTTTCGATCAAGTAATTTTGTTTGGCATAGTAATCTAAAAATAAAATAAAACATAAGATTTGTCTAAATCTAAATTTAAGTTTAGCGCAAATTGCTTTTATGAATTCTGCGACCTTCTATTTGCACAGTGGTGCCCAGATCTCTTTCGATTATCTTTTCTATAAAAACCTGATTAAACTTATTTCCTAATCTTTTGTTACGTCGTAAATAAACTTTCTCACCAGGTTCGTATGTTCTAGTTATCCTATTTGCATTCAATTTTTCTAAGGTTTTTTCCTGCGCTAAAATAAGTTTATTCTTTATTTTTATTTTATTTTCAGACGGACAGTTATAAAGTACGTCCACTGGTTTAGCACCTATAACCGAGTGAATGTTGTTATTATATTTTAGTGTCGCTAGTTGTATCAAGTCTCTGGATTCTATTTCTATTAATGTTGAGTGAAATCTTTCAATTTGACCGTTGCTCTCACTATGAAGAGTTGGAATAAAGAATTGCTCAATCGAATAATTATCTCTTAAAAATGACCTCAGCATGTTAGAATGAAAAGCTTTTTCATTGTCCGTGACAATAGATTTTACATTTGGAAATATTGCTAAGATTTCCAATAAGGCATTCTTTATATCTATGGTGGATCTAGAAGGAATATGTTTGACAATCGCAAATTTTGAAAATTTGTCCATTGACGTTAGGAAGAGTTGGCTATCTGTAATAACGATATCCAAGTGAAGAATCTCAGCCGACCTATTTGGAATATGTGTTTTACCGATTTCTGGTTTTGGAGGTTTTCACTGATATTTATTTTCTAAACATATTTTACAATTTTTAAGAACTGATTTTATCATATTTTTCATATTTGGGAAATAATATTCTTCTATAACTTGATTAAAGTTTTCTTATAAGGATCTATGAGCGCGGTTATGTTCTGTAAATATTACTTCAAATTGATTATTCTTATTAAGTAAGTCGATGACATGTTTTTCTGTGTGAATTAGTTTAGTACCCGGAAATGCTGTGATAAAATCATTTTGAAATTTTTCCAATGTTGGCAAGTCGCAACAAATAGCATTAGTTACATAAGGATTTATGGTTACCTTGAAACAATTCATCAGACTTTCTATAGTATCGTAATTTATTGTGTGACGAATAAATTTTTTAAATAAAATTTTTGTATTTTTAGTGAAGGTCTCGGTTTTTCCTATAATCAATTGATTTTTGAATTGGTTTACAGGATACTGTATTGTTTTTATGGTGTTAGAAAGTGATATTTCACTATGGATGGTTTGGCCATCGGCTGAAATTTGGTTGACATATTGTCTTGAGAGTGCATCTGCCACTTTATTTTCTTTTCCTGGTTTATAAAAGAATTTTGGTGCGAATTCTTCAACAAAAGCACGCCACCGTTTTATCTTTGAATTTGGATTTTTATCCGATACAAAGAATATAAGTGGTTGATGGTCTGTGAATATTTTTATATTTTTGACTCCGTATAGGTAATGCCGCAATGCTTGAAGAGCCCAAACTATTGCGAGAAGCTCTCACTCGTTTGTAGCATAGTTTTCCTCACTCTTGGATAAAGTTCTAGACACCATTGTTATAGGCTTGCCATTTTGAGATAATACTGCTCCCAAAGCAACAGACGAAGCATCAGTTGTTAACTCAAAAGCCTTGCTATAATCGGGATGCTGAAGAAGAACATCTTCTGACGCTAAAATGTTTTTTAATTTTTCGAATGCATCCCTAGCTTCACAATCAAATGTTATTTTAGTTTGTTTTGAATATCTCGTACCTATATGACCATTTTCACCACGAAGATATTTTGTTAGGGGTTTAGCTAGTCTGGCATAGTCCCTAATAAATTTTCTATAATACTCAGACAAACCCAAAAACGAGCGTAACGTTCTCAATGTCGTAGGCATTTTATAGTTAAGAATACTTTTAACTTTTTCTGGACATGTTTTTATGCCCTCTTCAGTAACAACAAAACCCAGAAACTCTGATTTTTCTGAAGAAACTCGCATTCCCGCTTGTTCAAGTTTTTTTAATATCCTGTCCACATGTTCGATATGAAGCTTTTCATTAGGTGAATAAATAATTATGTCATCCATGTAAACGTGACATATGTTCCCTTAATCTTCTCGCAGGATATCATCTATTGCTCTTTGGAATATACTAGGGGCATTCTTTAGCCCAAATGGCAAGCAACAAAAGTCATATTTGCCATTATTAACACTAAATGCTGTCTTTTAGCCAGATTTTAAATCTAATGTCGTAAATATCTTTGATTTCCCTAAGTTCGCGAGTATAACTGAGGTATCTGGTATCGGGTATCTATCCAATATAGTTTTTTCATTAAGTTTTCTAAAATCAATCACCATTCTTTGTTTTTGCTTGCCATCATTATCGAGGCATTTTTTGCTAACAACATTAAAAGGTGAGTTATATGGAGAACATGACTTCTGAATTATGCCATCTTCTAATAAGAATTTAATTTCTTTTTTTATAAATTCAGCGGCTGACATGGGGTATGGATAACTCCTGGTATAAATAGGATCATCAGTAAGCAATTTAATTGTTCCTTTAACATTTGTATTATAGGGCAAAGCCCGATTAGGGTCTGCAAAAACATTTTTATTATTTGCAATTATATCATCTAATGCCGGAATCAATTGATTGGGAAAGGAATTTTGTTTATCTGTAGTTGAATTTACTTGTTCGCACGTTAAATGGTTAAGTATATCTTTTCCTTTTTTGTGAAAAATAACACCATTTTTTGTATCGATTTTTCCTTTTATTGCTTTGAGGAAATCATAGCCAATGATTCCGTCAAAACTACTTAGGGCTGGTAATATGTAAAAAATTGTGGTTTTGCCAAAAATATTTATTTCGCAAAATTTAGTAATCTTATTTGTTCCATTGATAGATTTAACAAGCAACGGAACATCAAGAAGCCTAATACCCTTTAGAAAATTGTGATTTTTAAAATAATTTTTCGAAGTTCCCGTGTCAATCAATATGCGAAGCTTCTTGTCATCTGGATTTCGTCGCGCGTTAAATGGTAGGAGCGTGTTTACCCTAAAAAATTAACATCATCTGAAATTTCACCATAAGGGTGGTGTTAAGAAATGTGCCGGTGTAAGAACGCTTTCATCATTTGGGTCGTTAGACAAGGTTGTCAAAGGTCTTGAATTTAAAACTGCCTCTACTTCCGCAACCACTGTTGCGAGCTCTTCAAATGTAAGATGCGATTGACCCAATATTCTAGCCAAATGATATTTTGCTGATTTTACAGCCGCTTCCCATAGTCCAACAAAGTGGGGGGATCTGGGTTGTATATGATGAAATTCAATACTATTGGCAGTACAATATTTTGAAATCTTGCCCTGTACTTGTTGATCAAAAAACTTGCATTTCATTTCCTCTAGCTCTTTACGAGTACCCACAAAATTAGTGGCATTGTCGCAAAATAATTTTAAGCATAAGCCGCGTCGAGCTACAAATCTTTTTAATGAAGCCAGGAAAGCCTTTGCAGTCAAATCAGAGACCACCTCCATATGCACAGCTTTTGTGGCAAAACAAATAAAAACAACAATATAGCTTTTTGTTGTTCTGTACCCACGAAGTAGATACGTTGTTGTAATAGGGCCGCAAAAGTCCACTCCAGTCACAGTGAATGGCCTCGCTACGGTGACTCTAGAAGAGGGTAAATCGCCCATAATCTGATTACTTAATTTTGGATGGCATCTAAAGCATTGTAGACAACTACCAGTAATTTTGCGTATTACTCCTCTAGCATGAAATATCCAAAATCGCTGCCTAACTATAGCCATAAGCGCTTGCGTACCAGCATGCAAATATTTGAAATGAAGAAATCGTACAAAACTGCAAACTATTTCTGAGTTATTCGGTAACAAAATTTGATGTTTAGCATCATATGGTAATGCAGCCTTCGCTAATCTCCCACCAACACGTAGTAGCGAAACACCATAAGTATCTTCTACAAAAATGCTCAGATTTTTATATTTAATGTTTGCTGGCAATTCTCTATTCTTCAATAGCAGCTCAATTTCTTCTTTGAAATAATGTTGTTGCACACAGTAGAATATACGCTCTAGTGCTTCATCTAATCTTTCAGTCATGGACTTAACGCTTCTTCGAAAGCCAAGAAGATTGGCAAAAATTCTTTGTAATTTTTCAAAATCGCTGAAGGTTTCAACCCACGTCACAAAAGAAGATTTCGAGTTATCCTCAGAGCATGCCTCATAAGGTATTTTTTTTTTCAAATAATTAACAGTCATTAGCTTACTATTACGACTCCTTTCTTGGTCAGCATTAGTATTCTTTCTAAACTTATTTGGTGGCCACTCACAACAATCTCTCTTCAAGAAAGAAGGACCTGCAAACCAAATAGAATTAGATAGTTCATCTACATACGCACCTCTTGATATTATATCCGCTGGGTTAGACTTTACAGGAACATGCCGCCAAATACAAGTTTTTGTCTGCTCTTGAATCAATGATACCCGGTTGGCAACAAATGTGTTCCAATTTGATGGGTGCTCGCTCAGCCAATCTAGCACAATTTCGGAATCCACCCATAAATAGGTCGCGTCAATAGAAATTGGAAAATTGGATTTGGTTTTTGTCACTAGTTTCGACAGCAATTCCGCAGCCAAAAGTTCCAATTTTGGTAAAGATAAAGTTTTTAATGGCGCTACTCTGGATTTAGCACTCCACAACTGCATTGTAACGTCGTTGTCCACACATATTGAGCGAATATACATACAACACCCGAAAGCTCTTTTTGATGCATCAGCAAATCCATGCATTTCAACTCTAGCAACTCGTTTTTCTACCAAAACAAATCGAGGCACACTTATTTTCTTGACGTCTTTTAGATTTTCGCGGAATTCTATCCATTGACTATGTAAATTCATTGGTAGGGATTCATCCCAATTAGCCTTCAATATCCACAAATCTTGCATGAAAATCTTCGCCTTTACGATTAATGGGTTAATAAGTCCAAGAGGATCAAACAACTTAGATAGTTCCGACAACACTATTCTTTTTGTCACCGCTCTCGAGCTATCAAAATCTGGCTAAACGTATCGAAACGTATCTCCCACTGGAGCCCAGATGACACCAAGAGTTTTTATTATTTCCTCATCATTCATCCGAAGAGTCTTTTCTTTATCAGCTTCAGGTACGAAATTAAGAAATTGTTCACTATTTGAAAACCACTTCCTTAACTTAAATTTTGCTGAGTTCATTATTGCTGATACTTGATTATATATTTCAAAAATTTCATCTTCATCGTTTGATCCACTGATCAAATCATCCATATAAAAATCAGATAACACCTTTCTCGATCCAATCGGATATTTATCGATATAATCTTCACTTAACTGTTTTAAGTATCTTGTAGCTAAATAGGGGGCAGATGTTGTACCATAAGTAATGGTTCGCAAGCGATAGGCCTTTATGTTTT
>NC_051846.1:122168321-122175211 GCF_002237135.1 Teleopsis dalmanni | reverse complement strand
TTTCTACAGTTTTTGCTGAAGGGTTAGGAACGTATAAGGTGCATAAGGTTAAACTTAGTCTTAAAGAGGATGCAAAACCTGTTTTTTGCAAGCCCAGGCCAGTGCCATTGGCTTGGCGTAAAGAAATCGAAAGACAGATTCAGGATTTGGTAAAAAAGGGTGTTTTAAAATTAATAGAGGATTCAGATTGGGGTACGCCGTTAGTACCAGTGTTAAAGTCTAATGGTGAATTACGTATTTGTGGCGACTATAAGTCGACCATCAATAAGCACCTGCTAGATGTGAGGTATCCGTTACCTAGGATTGAAGAACTATTTGCTTCCCTTAAAGGACAGTTCTTCACCAAACTTGATTTGTCAAATGCGTACAATCAGCTTGAATTGGTAGAAGAATCCCAACGGTTATGCGCATGGAGCACACATTTAGGTATTTTTAAGATAACCAGATTACCATTTGGTGTTAAGCCTGCCGCAGCCATTTTTCAGAAAACTATAGAAAACGCATTGCGTGGTATACCTAATGTTGTTAATTACCTGGACGATATTCTTATATCAGGAGATACTATTGAAGAGCATAGTAACTCCATTGAAAAAGTTTTGAAAAGATTAGAGAGCGTGGGTTTGCGTTTAAACGCTAATAAGTGTGTTTTCTTTCAAAAAACAATTTCCTATTTAGGTTTTGATATTGATAAAAATGGTTTGTCAAAAAACCAAGATAGGATTTCAGCAGTCGTTAATGCTCCAATACCGAACAATTTATCTGAAGTTCGTGCATTTATTGGATTAGTTAATTACTATTCCAAATTTATTCCTAAGTTTGCTGAGATTATGGAGCCGTTATATGCATTGTTAAGAAAGGGTGTTAAATTCAGGTGGACAAAATCATGTCATTATGCCTATGAAAATCTTAAAAAGGAAATTACATCCGATAGATTCCTAGCTTCTTTTGACCCCAGTAAACCTATTATTTTACAAACGGATGCGTCAAATGTCGCTATAGCCGGGACCTTGTCCCACAGTTTTCCTAATGGAACAATTAAACCGATCGCTTTCGTATCTCGAGCGCTTTCGACAGCTGAACGAAATTATAGTGCTATTCAAAAGGAAGCACTAGCCATAGTGTTTGCAGTAACTAAACTGCGACTCTATCTGCTTGGTAATAAGTTTGTTTTGCAAACTGATCATAAGCCGCTTTTGTCAATTTTTGGTGAAAATAAGGGACTACCAGTAATGGCAGCAGCTCGTATTCAGCGATGGGCTTTGACATTGTCTGGATTTGATTATACCATCGAGTATGTCAAGGGGTCAGAAAATTTTACAGACAATATTTCGCGTATACCTCAAGATTTGCTTCCTTCTGTAGATACAGAGGAAAATAGTTATATAAATTTTATAACCAAAAATAATGAGCTAAATTTAGATTTTAAGGTAATTGCAAAAGAGACTGCTCGCGACCCCTGTTTAGCGAAAGTAAAAGCCGCTATTGAAACTGGGAAGTTACATTTGTTAAAAGACAAAATATTTTCGCCTTTTCAAACTAAAAATTTAGAGCTTTCGATTGAGTGCGGATGTATATTATGGGGTTTTAGAAGTGTAATACCTTATACTTTGAAAAACCGTGTTTTAAAAGAGTTACATGCATCTCATTTAGGCATTGTAAAGACAAAAGCTTTGGCTAGGTCGTATGTTTGGTGGCCTAATATAGATAAGGATATAGTAAATCTTATAGATAGATGTATTCCATGTAAAAAGGTTCAGCCTAGTCCAAAGAAAAGCCCACTAATTCCGTGGGAAATGCCTAGCTCAGTATGGTCGCGCATTCACATTGATTTTGCCGGGCCAGTCAAGAATGTTTACTTTTTAGTCGTAGTTGATGCATACTCCAAATGGGTAGAAATTTTTAAAACAAAGCAGATAACAGCGGCATTCACGGTGGAGAAATTAGAAGAGCTATTTTGTAGGTATGGTTTAGTGGATGCCATAGTAAGTGATAATGGAACCCAATTTACAGCATGGGAATTCCAACAATTTTTAAAGGATAATGGCATCAAACAGATTCTTACACCTCCAGGGTTTCCAGCTACAAATGGGCAAGCCGAAAATTTTGTTAAAACTTTTAAAAAATCTCTTGAAGCAAGTTTAAGCTCTGGTGAAAAAGGAAGTTTAGACATAGTGCTTAAGAGATTTCTATTTGATTATCGTACTATGAAGCATTGTACAACAAGAGAGTCTCCAGCTAAACTTATGTTAGGTAGAGAAATGAAAACGCGGTTCGATTTATTAAAACCACCTTTAGTGAAAGACAGAGTGAGAGAAAAACAACTTAGTAACATTCAAAACCATGGGGGTTCTAGAGATATTATTTTTACGGAAGGCACACCGGTCTTTATCCGAGATTTTTCAGACCCAAATAAGGTAGGATGGCAGGAAGCGGTAATTAAGGAGCGTTTAGGTCGACGAACATATGGTTGCACAATATCAAGAACTAATAGGGTGATTAAGCGCCACGTCGACCAAATGATGGCTTATAGTGGTAGTGCTATAAAAAATGACTTAACTACGAAGGAGTTGAACGGTGCTGCTGAAGAATCAAGTCCAAATGTAGAGTCAGCCGTCGCTACTACGGAAGGGTATGCGACTGAGGATGTAAATGTAGGTAGTGGTTGCTCGCGTCTGCGAGAACGTAAAACTAAGATTAATTATAAGGAATAATTCATGAATATAATTTAATTTATACGGAGTAATAATTTGTTGTTGAATATTTCATAATTATAATTATATAATTTTAAAGTGAATTAAAATGAATTTCAATTATGCTTTACATTTATATTTTATATTTTCTTTATTTATGTATATCGTGTTTAATTATTATAGTTATAATCTTAGGAGGAGGGCTGTAGAGTTTAAGCTTTTATGTAGATAGAATAAGCTTTGTATAAGAGTAAGCTTGTAAGTTAAAATAAAATAAATAAAAATCAGTCTTGATCGAAACCTAATCGTAAACATTACAATAATTTTCAGCCGGAGCTATATAATTTCAAAACACAGTATAATATTTTCAACGTAGCATCGATTCGATGCACTATAATAATTTTCAACCGGAGCTATATAATTCAAAACACAGTATTATATTTCCAAAGAGGCATCAAATCGATGCACTATAATAAATTTCAGCCGGAGCTATATAATTTCAAAACACAGTATAATATTTTCAACGTGGCATGGATTCGATGCACTATAATAATTTTTAACCGGAGCTATATAATTTCAAAGCACAGTATTATGTTCTCAACGTGGCATCGATTCGATGAACTCTAACAATTTTCTGCCGGAGCTATATAATTTCAAAGCAAAGTAAAATATTTTCAACGTAGCATGGATTCGATGCATTATAATAATTTTCAGCCGGAGCTATATAATTTCAAAGCACAGTATAACATGTTCAACGTAGCATGGATTCGATGCACGATAATAATTTTCAGCCGGAGCTATATAATCTCGAAACACAGTATAATATTTTCAACGTGGCATGGATGCGATGCACTATAATAATTTTCAGCCGGAGCTATATAATTTCAAAACACAGTATAAAATTTTCAACGTAGCATGGATGCGATGCACTCTAATAATTTTCAGCAGGAGCTATATAATTCCAAAACACAGTAAAATATTTTCAACGTAGCATCGATTCGATGCACTATAATAATTTTCAGCCGGAGCTATATAATTTCAAAACACAGTATAATATTTTCAACGTAGCATGGATTCGATGCACAATAATAAATTTCAACCGGAGCTATATAATTTCAAAACACAGTATTATATTTTCAACGTGGCATCGATTCGATGCACTATAATAATTTTCAGCCGGAGCTATATAATTTCAAAACACAGTATTATATTTCCAAAGAGGCATGAAATCGATGCACTATAATAATTTTCAGCCGGAGCTATATAATTTCAAAACACAGTATAATATTTTCAACGTAGCATGGATTCGATGCACTATAATAATTTTTAACCGAAGCTATATAATTCCAAAACACAGTATTATATTTTCAACATGGCATCGATTCGATGCACTTTAACAATTTTCAGCCGGAGCTATATAATTTCAAAGCAAGTATAATATTTTCAACGTAGCGTGGATTCGATGCACTCTACTAATTTTCAGCCGGAGCTATATAATTTCAAAGCACAGTTTCATATTTTCAACGTGGCATGGATTCGATGCACTATAATATTTTTCAGCCTGAGCTATATAATTTCAAAGCACAGTATAATATTTTCAATGTAGCGTGGATTCGATGCACTCTACTAATTTTCAGCCGGAGCTATATAATTCCAAAACACAGTATTATATTTTCAACGTTGCATCGATTCGATGCACTTTAATAATTTTCAGCCGGAGCTATATAATTTCAAAACACAGTATAATATTTTCAACTTGGCATGGATTCGATGCACAATAATAATTTTTAACCGGAGCTATATAATTTCAAAGCACAGTATTGTATTTTCCACGTGGCATGGATTCGATGCACTTTAATCATTTTCAGCCGGAGCTTTGTAATTTCAAAACACAGTATTATATTTTCAACGTGGCATGGATTCGATGCATTATAATAATTTTCAGCCGGAGCTATATAATTTCAAAGCACAGTATAATATTTTCAATGTAGCGTGGATTCGATGCACTCTACTAATTTTCAGCCGGAGCTATATAATTCCAAAACACAGTATTATATTTTCAACGTTGCATCGATTCGATGCACTTTAATAATTTTCAGCCGGAGCTATATAATTTCAAAACACAGTATAATATTTTCAACTTGGCATGGATTCGATGCACAATAATAATTTTTAACCGGAGCTATATAATTTCAAAGCACAGTATTGTATTTTCCACGTGGCATGGATTCGATGCACTTTAATCATTTTCAGCCGGAGCTTTGTAATTTCAAAACACAGTATTATATTTTCAACGTGGCATGGATTCGATGCATTATAATAATTTTCAGCCGGAGCTATATAATTTCAAAGCACAGTATAATATTTTCAACGTAGCGTGGATTCGATGCACTCTACTAATTTTTAGCCGAAGCTATATAATTCCAAACCACAGTATTATATTTTCAACATGGCATCGATTCGATGTACGTTAATAATTTTCAGCCGGAGCTATATAATTTCAAAGCACAGTATTATATTTTCAACTTGGCATGGATTCGATGCACAATAATAATTTTTAACCGGAGCTATATAATTTCAAAGCACAGTATTATATTTTCAAAGTGTCATCGATTCGATGCACTATAATAATTTTCAGCCGGAGCTATATAATTTCAAATCCAGCATTATATTTCCAACGTGGCATGGATTCGATGCATTTTAATAATTTTCAGCCGGAGCTATATAAGTTCAAAGCACAGTATAATATTTTCAACGTGGCATGGATTCGATGCATTATAATAATTTTTAGCCGAAGCTATATAATTCCAAAACACAGTATTATATTTTCAACGTGGCATCGATTCGATGTACTTTAATAAATTTCAGCCGGAGCTATATAATTTCAAAACACAGTATAATATTTTCAACTTGGCATGGATTCGATGCACAATAATAATTTTTAACCGGAGCTATATAATTTCAAAGCACAGTATTATATTTTCCACGTGGCATAAATTCGATGCACTTTAATCATTTTCAGCCGGAGCTTTGTAATTTCAAAACACAGTATTATATTTTCAACGTGGTATGGATTCGATGCATTATAATAATTTTCAGCCGGAGCTATATAATTCCAAAACACAGTATTATATTTTCAACGTGGCATCGATTCGATGCACTCTAATAAATTTCAGCCGGAGCTATATAATTCCAAAACACAGTATTATATTTTCAACGTGGCATCGATTCGATGTACTTTAATAAATTTCAGCCGGAGCTATAAAATTTCAAAACACAGTATAATATTTTCAACTTGTCATGGATTCGATGCACAATAATAATTTTTAACCGGAGCTATATAATTTCAAAACACAGTATTATATTTTCCACGTGGCATGGATTCGATGCACTTTAATCATTTTCAGCCGGAGCTTTGTAATTTCAAAACACAGTTTAATATTTTCAACGTAGCGTGGATTCGATGCACTCTACTAATTTTTAGCCGAAGCAATATAATTCCAAAACACAGTATTATATTTTCATCGTGGCATCGATTCGATGTACTTTAATAATTTTCAGCCGGAGCTATATAATTTCAAAGCACAGTATAATATTTTCAACGTAGCGTGGATTCGATGCACTCTACTAATTTTTAGCCGAAGCTATATAATTCCAAAACACAGTATTATATTTTCAACGTGGCATCGATTCGATGTACTTTAATAATTTTCAGCCGGAGCTATATAATTTCAAAACACAGTATAATATTTTCAACGTGGCATGGATTCGATGCACAATAATAATTTTTAACCGGAGCTATATAATTTCAGAACACAGTATTATATTTTCCACGTGGCATGGATTCGATGCACTATAATCATTTTCAGCCGGAGCTATATAATTTCAAAACACAGTATTATATTTTCAAAGTGTCATCGATTCGATGCACTATAATAATTTTCAGCCGGAGCTATATAATTTCAAATCCAGCATTACATTTCCAACGTGGCATGGATTCGATGCATTTTAATAATTTTCAGCCTTAGCTATATAAGTTCAAAGCACAGTATAATATTTTCAACGTGGCATGGATTCGATGCATTATAATAATTTTTAGCCGAAGCTATATAATTCCAAAACACAGTATTATATTTTCAACGTGGCATGGATTCGATGCATTATAATAATTTTTAGCCGAAGCTATATAATTCCAAAACA
>NC_051846.1:122125784-122168221 GCF_002237135.1 Teleopsis dalmanni | reverse complement strand
GCTAGACGATCCACGAACAATTCACTTTAATTATAGACTGAAAAGACCATTACAGTCACAATACTATAATAAACGAAGTAACCAGACACCATCTGCACCCAATAATCAATATAATTACAGCAGTAATTTCAGGCGAAATAATCAGAATGATAATTCAACACAGTCAAACCAAAATAGTAAGTTCAATAATTCAATTCAGACTAGAAACTCACATATGAGTGTTGATACCCAAAATACTAGACGTAGCCAAATTAATAAAAGAACTGATTTTCAGCCAATGGATATTGGTAATGTAGAGGAGGATGTAAATTTTTTCAACCTGCCTCGATCTGCAGATTGCCCATAATAACAATAACAATTGGTAGCAAAGAAAGATGTCTCATTGATACCGGTTCTGACACTAGTTTAATTAAACCAAATATTCTCAAAGATCATTTCACTGAACAGAAACTCCCAACACCCATTTGTTACCGAACAATAAATGGAATTAATCAGGTGACACATAAAATAATTACTTCTATACCTAGAGAGTTTAACGTCTCAGGTACCTTCCATTGGAAGGTAATTGACTTCAGTAGTAAAAATTATGATGCCATAATAGGACAAAATTTTCTCATCCCTCTTAAAGCTAAGATTGATGAAGAGAATAAATTTGTCAACATATTAGGCAATACTATACACTTTAAAATTTTTAGCCCCTATAAAAATCAGGAAATATGTACACTTGAATTCAGTGACATAGAAAATTTAGATTTGAGACATTTAAATTCTGAAGAAAACCAATTATTAAAAAAATTATTACAGGACTTTAGTGAACTATTTTTCAAAGAGGGGGATAAACTCTCTTTTACCCACGAAATTAAGCACGAAATTGTTACTACAAGTGATCGAGCTATTTATTCAAAAATATACGGATATCCACAAACTCATGAATTAGAAATTCAAAGGCAGATAAAAGAAATGTTGAAGAATAATATAATTAAAGAAAGCAATTCTGCTTATAATAGTCCCTTGTGGGTAGTCCCAAAAAAAGTGGACAAATCTGGTTCTCAAAAATGGCGGATCGTAATTGATTACAGAAAACTGAATGAAGTTACTGTAAATGACAAATTTCCAATTCCTAATATAGATGGAATTTTAGATAAGTTAGGTAAAGCTCAATATTTTTCGTCTATAGACCTTGCAAAAGGCTTTCATCAAATTTTGATGCATGACAACGATAGGAAGAAAACCGCATTTTCGACACCGTTAGGTCATTATGAATTTTTGCGGATGCCTTTTGGGCTCAAAAATGCCCCATCCACCTTTCAACGACTTATGAATTCTGTGCTTCGAGAATTTATAAATAAAATTTGCGTCGTTTATTTAGACGATGTATTAATTTTTAGTACTTCCTTGTCTGAACATATGGAGAACATGAAAAAAATTTTTCTAAAACTAAAAGAAGCAAAGCTAAAGATCCGATTAGAAAAGTGTAGTTTCCTAAAAAAAGAAACCGATTTTTTGGGGTATATTCTTACATCTGAGGGCATAAACCCCTACCCAAATAAAATTGAAGTGATACAAAAATTGAAGCTGCCTACTACACAAAAACAAATTAAATCCTTTTTAGGAATTACTGGTTTCTATAGAAAGTTTATAAAGGACTATTCTAAAATAGCCTATCCAATGGTTGCATATTTAAAAAAGAATGCAAAGGTTAATTTAAATGATCCAAATCATATTATTTCATTTGAAAAACTAAAAGATATCATAACAAATCATCCCATTTTAAAATATCCTTTATTCAATAAACGTTTTAAACTCATCACTGATGCCAGCAATTTTGCAATCGGCGCAGTTTTGACTTAAGAGGGTCACCCAATTTCGTTTGCTTCGCGAACATTAAATGACCATGAAAAAAATTACTCCACTATTGAAAAAGAATTATTAGCAATAGTGTGGGGAGTAAAGTACTATAGACCTTATATTTTTGGGAGAGAGTTTGATCTGCAAACAGATCATCAGCCACTTAAGTGGTTACAAGTAAAAAATTCTGGTAAGGATATTAGTCCTAGACTGCAACGATGGTTAGTGCAGCTGGGAGAGTACGATGCCAAAATCGATTACATTACCGGAAAAGAAAATAAAATATCCGATTTTCTTAGTCGAATTAATTGCGATGAAATAAATATGTTAGATTCCGAAAATTTGGGATTCACCTTGGATGAAATGTTAAGAATCAAAAATTTAAGCGCCGAAAATCAACAAAACCAAACATCAGTTTCCTTGGAAGTACAAGCTAATAACTCTCAAGATAATAACACGAATTTAGAAGAAAATGATAATAACCATAATGTATCAGTTGAAGGCGTAACTATTCATTCTCAGGTAGAAAATTTTAATGACCATTTTAAAATTCTTGATACCATTGTAAACCGTTTTAGGAAACAAATAATCTTATTAAAAACCAAGACAGTTGAAGTAATCAATATTTTCAAAAACAAACGAGTTTTTATCGATAAACGGGATATTATCTCTGAAAATGTTATTAATATAGTACGAAGACATTTTGATAATGCCAAAGTCGCAATATACTCTGAACTTAATCATCATGAGTATAATAAGTTACAACAAATTTTATTAAGTACATATTCAAATAATCAGAAAATGTCCTTTGTGAAGTGTAGCTATTTTGCAAAAGATATACAGGAAGATCATGAACTAAAGAAACAGATAGCATTTTTTCACAAATATGAAGTAGGACACTCGGGAATTATTCCAACTTATGAGGGAATGAAGCATAAGGTTTACCATCCACAACTGAAAATTAGAATTCATGAGATAATCAATAATTGTGATATTTGCAATGAAGGGAAATATGACCGAAATCCTATTAAATCAAAATTTCTATTCACCCAAACACCCACAACTGTAAATGAAATTGTTCATATAGATACTTACGTTAACAGTAAGCAATCTTTTATAATTTTTATTGACAAATTCTCAAAACATGCAATCTTTTTCAATTTACCTGACAGAAATAGTCGAACGATTGTAGAAAAAATAAATAAATTTTTAGCCATAAAAGGGCATACAAAAACATTTATTTTTGATAATGAGTTTAATTCCAGAAAAGTTCGTGACTTTCTATCTGCTAAGGGTATAGACTACCATGCCACAAAACCTAACAGTCATGCAGGGAATTCTGATATTGAAACGTTAAATAATACTCTTACTGAACGTATAAGAACCTTAAATTTAGAAAAAAAACTTCCAATCACAGCTCAAATGTGTAAAGCTATAAAATTCTATAATAATTCTTATCATAGTACAATAAAAGCTACGCCATTAGAAGTAGAATATAACAAAATCGATCACAAATTAATTAAAAAGCGAATGGACGAAGCAAAACTTTTTAGAACCCAACAAATGTTACAAGTCTCCAAAATTACAGGGGAAATTGGTTACACTCAAATTAGATTGAGGGAAGTAGAAATAATTAATGACACAATTACAATTGTACACATGATCGATCCAAATGAAATTAACTTGATAATTACACAAATCAAAGCAAATATACAGAATTTAGAAACTTTTAACAAAGATTTATTATACAAAGAGATAGAAATACTCCAAGCCAAAGTAAAATCAATAACTCCATCTTCAGAAAGTGTTAGGCAGAAAAGAGGGTTGCTGAACGTCGTTGGTTTAATGAAAGCATGGTTACTTTAAAAAACAATGTAGAAGAAGACAGAAAAAAAATCAAAACCATTTATGAACAAATTAAATTAAAGAATAGTGAAGTTGTTAAATATTTATTATATATTGACCAAATGCAAAAAATTAGGTTTTTAGAAAATAGACTCAACCAAATACAAGACAATATATCAGCCGCTAAACATAAAATGTTACATCCAAGCATATTATCGACTGAAGAAATAGAACGTTTCAATATTGATTTTTATAAACTTGAGTTATTAAAATTAGGTATAATGGAATATAAAAAATCTATGTTAATTTTTGCAATTAAAATACCAACAAATTTTATTAAAATATTTGTAAAAGCTATAGTACCAATGTTAAATAAGGAATTTATGGAAATTAATGTAAAACTTGAACATGTAATAGAAATAAAAAATATTGTATACACTTACGAAGAGGAAATGGATTTAAAAAACTTAAAAGAAAGTCAAAACTGTATTTATTATCAAAATTGTGTATTAAAGTTTAATAACAAATTCGAAATTTTAAATATGGATGAAGAAACTTTTGTAATTAAGAATGCAAAGAATGATGTAGCAATTCAAGATTGTGGTGATAGAAATGTAATTTTAAACAAGAATTATTTAATATCAATATATAATTGTAAAATAAAAATAAGACAATTTGTTTTCGAAAATAAAAAAGTGATGGTACAAGACAAGTTCTATATTCCGACTACCAATGTCAATATCACTTTTCCAAAAGAAATTAATTTCAGAAAAATCGCTATTAAAAATTTTGAAAATATTAAACAAATTGAAGAACTAAAATTTCATCAAAATGTATCTTATGGAATAAGTGGATTTTTAATTTTTGTAATAATACTTGCAATAGTAATAATATTTTTTTGCATAAAAAAGAAAAATAATATTAAAATTATAAATAAGATTCAAGAACATTCATCTAAAGACATTGAATTAGATGAAATTAAGAAAAAATATTTAACGGAGTAACGAGATCCAGGAGAATCTCGAATCAAGGGGTGGAGGAGTTACATTCTCATACCTCTTGCATACCTTAGTATGCATTTTATTTATGTTTGTATAGACATGCATAATTTCATAAATATCGTATTAACGCGAATATGCATGTTGATATAAATATTAAGCTGTCTACTATAGCGTTACCTAGTTAATGCTATTGCAAAGACAGCAAGCATCAAATTCGGTACCCAGGTGCAAAAATCTGCTGAGTTAGATATTTTGCATTTCAGGGTTAACTGAATTTGATTATGTTTCTAGACTTAAGGTATTGTTTAAGAAATATTTTTAATTCAGTCTTAAGATTCAATTCAATAAAGAAACATATAACTTAAATTTTGTGTCTTTATTAAACATAATTCGCGCGCATATGATTAAAACGAACTGCAGCGAAAAAAAAAGTAAAAATGTAGAGGCAATGAAACATGTAAAATCAGTGAAGGGGAAGGGTGAGTTCATTGAGCGGAAAAAACGGACAACTGGAACTTTGTTTTTATCGGTGACAAAAAAGTGGGGAATAAAAGCGGCAGTCTGGAAAACGCGAATTAGTGTGGTAGATGTGACTTTGAACTACGACGTGTGATACCTATGCAGTGTGGCTTGTGAAAGTTTTTTTGTCTTTGGCGAATAATAGCATGGCTTAGTGAATTTAATTTTAAAGACAAAGGATTTTAAAATACACATTTTCGTTCACCATAAAATATTTTTCTAATAAAAAAAAAACCGCAGAAATTTTTTTATGGAAAAAAAACTACTATTGTGTATTATGACTACACTGTAGAACATCGGGCAGGAAAACGGATTTTTGTTAAAAATAATATACACATTTTCGTTCACCATAAAATATTTTTCTAATAAAAAAAACCGCAGAATTTTTTTTATGGAAAAAAAACTACTATTGTGTATTATGACTACACTGTAGAACGTCGGACAGGAAAACGGATGCAGCATGTGGATGCACTTAGAAGGGAAACTAATATAATGAAAATAGAGACAAACAGTTTTGAGGAAAATATAATAATAAGTCATAACAAAGATGAAAAAATTAAAAACTTAAAGAAATGTTTCAAAAAACAAAAAATAAAATTTATGAGATGAGAAATGGAGTAGTCTATAAAAACAGGGATAGCAATACCTTATTGTTTTATGTACCAAAAGGTATGGAAGGTCATGCACTATACAAATATAACGAAATAGGTCACGTTGGGGTAGATAAACTTGTTGACCTTGTATTAATGAGTTACTGGTTCCCAAATGTTAAAGAAAAGGTCCTAGAACATATAAAAATCGCTTACAGTGTATAGCATTTCGCGCCTAAGAGTGGCAAGCAGGAGGGATTCTTAAATAGTATACCTAAAGGTGGTACTCCGTTGACATGGTACATATTGATTACTACGAATCAATTGACGCAAAAGGCCATAACAAAAAATATGTACTCGTAGTTGTTGATGGTTTTACAACAACTACGTAAAAGCATTGTTTGTAAGGTTGTATGCAACAAAAACAACGGTAACAAGAAAGGTTGTGTGTGCACTTTGAAATTACTTCAGGTCATACAGCAGGCCAAAATGTATAGTTTCTGACAGACGCAGTAGTTTCACATCGGGTGAATTTAAAAATTTTCTGAAAGAGAACAATGTTCAACATATTAAAATAGCAACTGAATTACCCCAGGCTAATGGACTAACAGAAAGAATAAATTGAAATTTAGGACCGATGATTAGGATCGGGAGATCCTAATTGTCAGGACTGCCGAATTGTAGTAATTATTATAGTGTAACGACCTTTCCGGCCTTCTCTATTCGTGGGCTTTAACTCAGCGAGTATAACAGGGATCGTTATAAGAAATTAATATAATAAAAGAAGGAGACACTTAAGTTTTGTGTTTTATGACAACATTTAGTATTTGACTTCAAACAACTTTAAAGTTATAGGTAGAAATAGAATCAAGAGTGTAAGCGTTGGAAGCATTGTAATCTTCGAAATCGTTGTAAGCGTTGTAATCAATGAGATCGTTGAAATTGTTGTCAGCGTTGAAAGCGTTGTAGTCGTCAAAATCGTTATAAGCGTTGAAATCGTTGAGATCGTTCAAATCGTTGTCAGCATTGAAAGCATTGGAATCATTGAAATTAGCAATGTGAAACCTTGAATAGAAGAAATTTCAAATAGCTGCTTAAAGAACCACCTCTTAGGAAAGAGTAAACTTACTACCAGTTCTATGAAATCCTAGTCAGCTATAGCCAGACAAAAATCCATTTCCGACGTTACGCCTGGTCAAGCTCGTCAGCCATCGCCAGACGCTCGTAGACCCACACGTCTTCTTATAGTGTTGGTGACTTGTCATCTATTCCTCCATCAGCTATGGCCAAATGGAAGTGTGGAAGACTAATTAAACTACCCTACGTCAGCATTAGCCAAACACAAGGTAACAATGGCCTAACAAACCAATATGTGACTAGACCAACTACTCCAAGCTCCCATTGTTGTCTCCAACATAATCGACTTACCTTGCATTCCAAATAGGCAATTTTGGAATACAAGGCAATTTTGATGCGCTCTTATTTGAAACTCTTTCCATTGTAGGCAAAAACAAAAATATTTTTCAAGTAAACAAAGTCCCGTAAATTCTTAAATTTGTTTATATAGATAAACAAAAGAAATAGTTAAAACAAATTTAAGCACTTTTTACTAGCGGCAAAAACTAATCAAAACATGATTTTACAGGGTCATTCATTTATCAAAAAATGTGTTTTAATAAATAAAAATTAATTTAACTATGTAAACTTAAAAACGAAATATATAAAATTTCCCCTTCATATATACTATCAATGCAATTTGTGGGGTTAAATTATAGCATGTAAACATTTTGTATATATAGAATTCCATAAATGCATATTAAGGTGCATATAAAATAACCTTGAATGGTTATCGTACAATGTTATGAATATGCCTATGCAGCATGTTCCCATCATTAACTTTAGCCATATCCACGCAGCCAGAATGCTGCAATATGTAACCTCACTTTAGTGAGGTAATAAAGTATATACATGCTCCTCTGCTGTGTTAGAGCTCGCCGGCGTACGAACACAATTATGTAGTTGCTAGTTTTAAGGTAGAATAAGAATAATAATTCAATAAAGAATGAAATACAAAATGAATTTTATAAAAATTTAACAGAATAGAAATATAAATTATTTTTAAATTTTATAAAAATTTAACAGAATAGAAATATAAATTATTTTTTTATAATTATTTATATATATATGTATTATATATACCTATACTAAGACTACAAAAATTAAAGTGTACCACTTAGCAATGTTGCAGCGGAAATATATCAGTTTTAGAATAGAATACAACAACAAATCAACTGCAGTTGCAGGCAACTTTAAAACTAAAACTAACAACATTTATAAACAATCTAACTGACTTTTGGATATAAAGTACTGCATAAAAATACTTTTCTTTTGAAAAACAAAAACAAAAATAAACTCAAAAATGACAAACAAAACAAAAGGCTACAAAATTCAACGTTTGTGGATTACTCAAGTGCGGATGTGAACATACTTAATAAAAACATAGTTTTCATTAATTCTTATTATTAAAGGAAAACGTATTATATAGTTTTTCTCAAGAAAATTTAATTAAAAATAAAACTAAAAATAAAATAAAGTTGATGTGATATTAAAAAACAAAAATACTCAAATGATACAACAACAACAAAATTGCTTAAGCTCCAGTTAGTTGAATTCTGCCATCGCAGTAGTAAACAAATCAGATGTTTTTTTTGTGTATCAAACGTGCAACGTCTTTTTGAGTGTGTGAATTAAAAAAACAAAAAACTAAATAAATTCTATTAAATAAATTCAAATTTTTCTATTATGCATAAATTTTTTCATTCATAAATTAATTATTTAAAAATAAAAACAAAATTCTAAAAAATTAAAAAAGCTAGAGTTGCAATTAAAAAAAAACACACTAATTACAAAAACTAAGATTTCGAGTAAAAATAATTAAATAAAATAATAAAATTATAAAGGTTAAAACAAAAATATTAAAGAAATATTTATGTAAAACACTTTTGTGATATATATACAAAATATATCATAAATATATATATATGACATATATACATAAAAAGAAAAAACTCGAAGACGAAGGATGTTACATATGCGAATCTTACTCAGCCGCTGGTGACATTTCTCAACTATCATATATAAATTTGTTCATCAAGCGTGAGTACTCTAAATTCAACAAAATTAAGAACTTAAGAATTTAACAATTTAAGAAAACAAAGACACAATAATTTCTTAGAAAATCTGTTAAACTAAAATTTTAAATTTACTTTTGATTAATTTAATTACTTGATTTTATATCGTATTTTGTACTATAAAAAAATACTAAAAAAAAAATTATAAATATGTTCATATAATTTTATTATTATTATTATTATTAATTTTATTATAATTATTTATTTTTTTAAAAATTTAATAATTTAAGAAAACAAAGATACAATAATTTTTATAAAAAAATCTTATTAAGCGAAAATGTTAAATTTACTTTTGAATACTTTAATTAATTAATTTTATATCGCATCTTGCAAATACTATTAACAAAAATAAACACAAAAAGAAAAAAATAAAATTTTTTTATAAATTTATTATTTTGTGTTTATATATATTAGGTCTATGCATGTCCATGTTAGTCCATGTTATTTCCATTAGATATCGAAATAAAAAATTATGTGGGGTCGCAAAGCTAAGTTCGATAGGCGTCAAGCTAATGTTGTGAATGAATTAGAAATATTAGATATCAAGGGGAACATTTTCTGGTATCGCATAGTGAAAATAATAATATTATTGTTTCAAATGGCAATTAAATTATATCAATTACATAAAAAATCACTTAAGAACAAATGCAGGAGAGCAACATCAGTCGCTCAAAATTTAGATAGTGTATAATATTTGTTTACACTTCTACAAAATTCCATTTTTATTTTAAAAAATTTCAATAAAAGCCCAATTTCAATAAAAGCTAAATAGCTTTAACCTATCAATCTTTGATCAATTGTCTATAATCATCATCACCTACTTGTAGATGAAATGCCAACAGAACATAATTAAAATCAATGCTCATAAAAAAGTTTTTGAAATACTAACAAAATGCCACAAACACCAATAAAATATTTGGAAATCGCATCTAAAAAGGAACAGCAATAAATCTGATCACCGAATCAGAAACGACGATACCACAAGTAATAGAATCTCTAAAGAAGAGAATTAAAAGCGAATCCGTCGATGTCATCACTGCAAAGTTGATGAATATTTGTCAAAATTCCAAACCTGCAAATTCATATGCTAAGGAAGTCGAAGAGCTTGCAAAAAAGTGTGCATATATTTCGGATGGTCTTACCCCGACACTAGCTGAATCTCATTCAACTGAGGCAGCTGTTAAGGCGATAATAAAAAATACGAGCAACGATAGAGTTTGACTCGTCATAAAATCGGAAACTTTCAGCAACATGAGTGAGGTGGTAGCAAAGTTCGTAAACTCCTGTACTGAATCAAATGGCCAACCATCCGCAATACTACATTTTGGAAGCAGACGCGGACAACCCAGTAAACGCGTACAATCCTACAGACGTGAACAACCCAGGGGACGCGAACAATTTCGAACTCGCGGGCAATATAGGAACAGTTACAATAGTAATAGCGTATATAATCCTAATAACAGTAATAACTGCCAGAATAACATGGGAAATGTTCGTATGGTACAGGAGACGGAAAACGAATCCATCCCAGGTACCCAATAAGTAAATACATCAACAGAAAAATATATAATATTAATTTAAATCTTGCCAATTTCATCTTAGCTAGATCCACACTAAATAATAAAGTATCAACATTTTTAATTGATACGGGTGCGAACATTTCTGTAATTAAAAAGAGAGAAATAGAAAAAGTTTGTATTAATTCGAATGCTATTATAAGCCTTTCAAAAATTGCTCCAAATTTATTCCAACGAATGATGATAATAGTATTTTCAGGTTTAACTCCCGAACAAGCATTTCTGTAGATGGACGATTTGGTAGTCCTCGGGTGTTCAGGAAAACATATGTTAAAAAATTTAACTGACGTATTTGAAATATGTCGAAAATATAACTTAAATCTACACCCAGACTAACGCTCATTTTTCGGTCTCGAAGTGACTTATCTTGGGCATAAATGTACAGACAAAGGCATTTTGCCAGATGACAGTAAATTTCAAACTATCTTGGATTATCCGACACTAACAAATGCAGACACTATTGGAATAAGGCTGTTTGATGAATCTTATTGAGGGTCATCTTAGCTATCGTCTGATTTACCTTTTGCCACCATGCCAAGGATGCATAGGTGATCATTGGTACTATTACGGTTTTGTACGACCATCATTTTTGGTCCCAGACCCCATGTTTTACCATACAGTCTTTGGCACGCATAAGTTGCTCTTAGAGCTTTGCCAGTTACATATGATAAGTGGTTTTTCCAAGTAAGAGCTTTATCTAGAATTACTCATAGATATTTCATTTCCTGTAATAGTGTTAAGTCAGTGTTCCCTAACTTTAGGGTCCCTAGACTTATCTTCCTTCTTCTGGTGAAGGGTACTACGTTTGACACCAATCATGAGTGATGTCAAGAGCTAGCTACATACAATCGGATATAGTGGAGTCAAATTTGCCTCTGACCATGATAACCAGATCATCTGACACTACTAAGTTCATAGAAGACTTTATTGCCCAGCTTTCCGTCCATTTCGGCCACCTCGACGAGATCGACCTTATCAATTCTGTGGATCACTCGCCAGTCCCTGACACGCATGCACGAATTTTGGCACTCAATTTGTCCCAAAATTCGGTCACTTGGCCAGGAAGCTTAACCTGGCAAGTAGTCAACATAGATTTCAGATTTTAGCACACCTGCTTCGTCCACTATCTTAAGCTGGGCTCCTTCCCATGGCTTCAAGGCTGGGATTGTCTCCTTAGACCAAGTTACAGTCTCGTCGTCCAGACAGTTATTAGTAAACCATCCGGGCTTAAGACTGTAACCAGCGAAGTGAGGCCCGACAAGTGTTGTACATCTTGTGGAGAATGCATTTCTGCACCTTACCTATTTCCTCATTGGACCAAATGCTCTCTGAGAAATTGTGCGCTAGTATACCGATCTTTTTCAAGCGAACAGTCTCTGCTAGAGTAGGTTTTGAACAGAAGTGTTCGGAAGAAGCGCTCTGTTCAGCCTGCCCTACAGATACCGTTGCCACCTCATTACTAAGACCAGGTTTGCCCCGGTGTGCGGTCTCTACTTCATTCGTCCTGCTGAAAATCGACAAAGCACGTAAAGCCTTCAACCTTTTGCGTTCAGCGCCGGATAGCTTCACTCTTGTTTGAGTCTTTTTGGTTGGACCAGACTCAAGAAGATCTTACTCCTGTTCCGAGGAAATGGACATTTCAGCCGACTCCTGGCGAAGTGGAATGTCCATCTCCTCCGGCTTGTCGGGTAGAGGACCAAATGCCCCTTCCAACAAGTCGTGGTCCATTTGTTCACTGACGATTGTACCATGTGCCCCTCGACCAGTGATGAGTTTTGATTGTGTAAAGCCATATTTTGGACATTTAAAGGTGTGCAGTCCATAGAATTGAGTGTATTTAAGTCCATACAAAAGAAGTTTTAATAAACCGTGCAGGTTGGTCACCCATGAGCGCCCCCATGAGAAGGAAAATTTGAAACCGTAGGTTTGCCAGACGTGGTACGGAGTTCGCTATTAAGCTTGACTTTACCCCGTCAAGCAAGTTCACCAGCATAGCTGTTCCACTGTAAGCTTAGGGGGTTTGTTTGGGGTAATAGGTTTGTTCATACTCCAGGCTATCAAGACCTAGCCTTGGGAACCTGGAATAAAAACAAACTGTGCCCTAAGGAGTTTTCCTTTTCCGACGCCCGACTATCGGCGACCCACAAGCAGCAAAAACGTGACCGTACTTAAGGCGGATCACTGATCTGATAGATTGCTGCACTTTTCTAAAAGGACTGACCAATTAGCAGGCGTCCATTAAAGTCCACGAGCTAGCCTCAATGACTAATCAGGAATCGTAGATACTTACTTTCAACCTGTGCGTTGCCGGCAGTTCTTAGTTTGTGCGCTGAAGCATGTCACATGAAAAATCATCATGTCGTTACTTCCATAGTGCATGCTTCAGTCCACAATAAGCCCCTACACCACGACAAGGTGACTACCTAGAAAGGGTAGTCTGTAGTAGTTACAGATAATGCAAAAACATGGGCAGTGCACATAAATAGAATAAGAAAAAAAACAAAAAATAAATAATATGTTAATAAATTTTTAAACTTAAATTTGAAAATAACATAAAATTTTCTTTTTAAATGTATTTAAATTAATAAATACAATAATAATCATTTTACACATTAATTAAATTTTTTTATACGGGTATTGTATAATAAAGTAATATATAGATAATAATAAAAATAAATATAATGAATAAATTTATGTAAGCAGATTCATTCAAAAAAAAAGGGAGGTATAGCATGTATACACTTTCTATATATATATAATTCCATAAATGCATATTAAGGTGCATATAAAATAACCTTGAATGGTTATCGTACAATGTTATGAATATGCCTATGCAGCATGTTCCCATCATTAACTTTAGCCATATCCACGCAGCCAGAATGCTGCAATATGTAACCTCACTTTAGTTTTTTTTTTTTTTTTAATATAATACTGCAACTAGTTTATTACAATGAAACTAACAAGCAATTTTAGTTTATCAAATATAAAATTGAATTTAAAGTAAAGATGCTTAAGCTAATTACCAACTAGATCGTTGGGTAGAGTTCTTTTTAATCTTCTATCTGATTGCATAGGATAAGAGAGACACATAGCCTCTGCATTTACGTGATGCCTAAGTCTGTAGGCATGAGAATTTGCAAACTTAGTGATGACGTCCGCTACATATTCAATGTCGAGGTCCCGATGCAGATCAGAGTTACGTATATACCAAGGCGCTTTAACAATACACCTCAATACCTTATTTTGAAAACGTTGAATAACCATACGGTTAGTTTTATTTGTGCAGCCCCAAATCTGTATGCCATAACTCCAAACGGGTCTAAGGATCTGTTTATATAATAAAAGTTTGTTTTCTAGTGAGAGTTGAGATTTCTTTCCCATAAGCCAATACAGTTTCTTCCATTTAATATCAAGCTCTTCTCTTTTTATTTTGACATGTTCTTTCCAACGCAATTTCACATCTAGTGTCATGCCAAGATATTTAGCAGTATTTTTGCATGGGATTACACAACCATTCAAATAAACAGGCTTATTTTGAATTTTCCGATTTGTGAAGTTAATGTGAACAGATTTAGTACTATTAAGTTTTATTCGCCATTTCTTACACCATTTACTGACTTCAGAAATCGTAGCCTGAAGTGTGTTAGTTGAATCATCAACGTCTGAACCAATACTCAGAAGAGCTGTGTCATCTGCAAAGGTAGCAGTACAAACATCCAGCGCAGAAGGGAGATCGGCTATGAATATTAAATAGAGAGTTGGGCCAAGAATACTACCTTGCGGCACCCCAGCTTTGATTGTTTTCAGCTCAGATGTAATGTCATTTTGTTTGATTCGGAAGAATCTGTCAGTCAAATAGGATTCCAAGAGATCGCAATATTGTTTAGGGAGCGTGCTTCGCAGCTTTAACATAAGACCATTGTGCCATACTTTGTCAAATGCTTTGGCTACATCAAGAAAAACAGCAGAGCAAACTTTATTTCCTTCCAAGGCTTGTTCAATTACATTGGTAATTCGGTGAATTTGATCGATTGTAGAATGTTTATTTCTAAATCCGAATTGATGGTCTGGGATCAATTTTCTGTCCTCAATAAGTTTGTTAAGACGTTTAACAATAATTTTTTCGAGCAGTTTTGATAATACTGGTAGAAGCGAAATTGCTCTATACGATGAGACCTCAGGCGCTGGCTTCCCGGGTTTGAGAATCATTATAACATCGGCTACTTTCCAAAGACTCGGAATGTACTTTAATAGAATGCACGAATTGAATAAATTAGTAAGCCTTAGAACTATGTTATTAGGAACCTTTTTTAATACTTCGGCGGTGATGAGGTCAAAACCTGGCGATTTTTTATTTTTCAGCTTTTGAATTTCCTGTTCTAGCTCTATTGGAGTAACAGGACGGATCTGAACCTCAGGTTCTAAAATCAAACGATTGTCTGTTTCGTCATAAGTTTCGTCATCTTGACCGCAGTTAGGCGTAAATGATTCCTCAAGATATTCAGCAAAAACATTTGCCTTGTCTAAGTCACTTCGGGCCCATTTACTGTTGTTAGCTCGTATAGCTGGGATGTGGCTGATGGGTCTTTTTAATTTATTTGTACATTTCCAAAGAGAGTAATCTGACGTTTTTTTATCTGAAAGCTGAGAAAGGTAATTATTAAACGAGCTATTTTTGAAAAGCTTAATTCTCCGTCGTAGCTTTTGTGTTATACGGTTTAGTGCCGCTTTATCTGTTGGAGATCGTGATTGCTGCCATTTACGACGCAGAAAACGTTTCGTCCGAAGAGTTGATACGATTTCATTAGGAAAGTTGATAGCGTGATTATGTCGTTGAATGGATGGGGTGCAACTCCATGCTGCACCTCACTTTAGTGAGGTAATAAAGTATATACATGCTCCTCTGCTGTGTTAGAGCTCGCCGGCGTACTAACACAATTATGTAGTTACTAGTTTTAAGGTAGAATAAGAATAATAATTCAATAAAGAATGGTACTTCAACCTAAGCGGTCGAGTCTTTATTTTACCTTATAAAGCATATTACAAAATTTTAACGTAAAATCTGATTCTTACAATAGTTATATAAATATTATTGTAATTAAATTTAAGAGATACTAGACTTAAGAGATTGTAAATAGATTTAAGAGATTGTATTTGTATTTGCTACTTGGTAAGCAGCAAATAAAGCTGCAGGCAAGTACGAAAAAGTTTAACAGTTTAGTAATAAATAACACGTGAAACAGAAACAGTGTGTAATTATTGCCTATAAATCTAAACGTTCGATAATAGCCTTAAAACTTAACACTATGTTGAAGACTGCTAATGGTACATCTACAGAACCTCTAATTTTATTTCTTATAATAGCTAAGGCTTGATAATGCCTTGAGCTACCACCAAAATTGTAAAACAACCTTAATGCAGTATGTGCAGTTTGACGCCAAGAATAATTAGCGTCCATTTTTACATTAAAAAATCAAAAGTCTTTAATTGTTTCTAATATATAATTGTTCAAATGATCAGAAGCTAAAAAAAGTTAACTGCAACAGAACCGTGTCACATATAATCAATTAGAACAGTCCTCCCAATTATAACTCTGGATTAATTTAATTAATATAATTAATTACAACAGTCCTCCCAATTATAACTCTGAGTTAATTTTGGCTTACGCGTGGTTTAAATAAATAAATAAATAGCATTTCACACAAAGTAATTATAATGATAAAAATAAAAAAAATGAGAATATTAGTTACATAATTTGTTGTGTAATTTATTGGACATCTAAATATGCTATTGATAAGTTGATGCGCCGCAATTACTCTGCTAATGCATTGCAATTCCTTGGCGCAATGCTAAGTCCTTGTTGTTTTGCTGCTAAGTTGTTGTGCTGTTACCTTTTTGTTGCTTTTTGTTTTTATTCATGACATGATATACTTCCTTTTGTTTAACTGCTGTTACCTTTTTGTTTCTTTTTGTTTTTATTCTCGACATGATGCACTGCTTGTTGTTTTACTGCTGTTACCTTTTTGTTTTTATCACGAACTGATTCGCTACTTATTGTTTTTAATATTATTAGATTTATTAAACTTATTAATTTTTTTTAATTCAATGTACTGCTATCAATTGATGCAGTTTTTTTTAAATGAAGTAATTCCGATAAGAACTTTATTGTCCTCTTGCAGAAAAAATAATAAGTTTTCTTAAGTAAATGTATTGTAATCATTCGATGCACAGTTTTTTTAGAATTAAGTAACACTTCTTTATTAGTTCTGATAAGAACTCTTTTTTATTTAATGAAATTTTAATTCAATGTGCTGCTATCGTTTGATGCACAGTTTTTTTTAGAATTAAGTATCACTTCTTATTATTAATTGTGATATTTTATTGTTAAAAAAATTTTAATTCAAAGTACTGCTATCGTTTAATGTACAGTTATTTTTATAAGTAACACTTCTCTATTAACTCTGAAAACAACTCTATTTTAATTAAATAAAAAATTTAATTCAATGTATTGCTATCGTTTAATGCAAATTTATTTATGAAGTGACACTCTTCTATTAGTTCTGAAAATAACTCTTTTCTTTAATGTAATATTATCTAGTCGTTAAAACGACTGTTTTGTTCACGTTGGGCGCCAATTATGTTTCCTTGTTCCCAGTCTAAGAGAGCGAATGAAGTGCTTAATACTACAATATAATTTTGATTGGCGATATTGTTCCAACCGATCACAAGTTTTATTTAATATAACTTAACTACTAAACCTTAAACTTAATATTCGAGTTTGGAACATTTCGACAAGCTCGAAATATTCGGGTTCCATAACTTGTACCACAACATTTCAACACATCTTTTATTAAAATGCACATTTAATTTCCAAAGGGAGTAATTTACTTGGGTTCATAGCACAACTCAAAACATACATGTTTGAATTTGTGATTGCTAGTACAATTGATTATTATCATAATTATTGCGAAAAAAATATGTAAGCTATTTACAATTGCTTTTAAATAACTTCATAGGGCACATGCGTCCTTCTTCACCATTGTTGGATTCAGTCCGTGATCAATTTGAAGACTATGATCAGTTAGCGAAAGATTTTACTCGCGTATTTTTAAATGATGAACCATCGTGCCTAACAAATGCTCACCTATTCGACGTTGTGTTTTTTGTTGGTCAATCAAAACAAAAAGCCCGTTTCATCGGTGTTCGAGCGATATTGGGGGTCAGAAGTCGTGTGTTTCAAGTAAGTGTATTACTGAATATATATCATTGATATCACAATAACAAAAAATTTATTTCATGTGTACGATAAATAATATACAGGAAATGCTTTATGGTATTCAGACTGGTTTCGGGTCACCACAAATTCCAGTTGCCGAAATATTTGCGAGACCAGCGCCTTCACTAGTTTCACCACAAAATCAAAAACCTAAAAGCAACAATTATCTAACTGTGCCAGATTCTGATTCAATTCGACCAAAAAGTGTACCTTCCTCTCCAATGGTGAAACGTGCTTTTTCACGCTTAGGAACGATCACTGCTGGCTGGGGTCGGTCAATACGTAACAAGAATACAAACCAACTTAACCCAGATGATAAAAAAAAATGGATTTCTTCAACGGATTGCTCTAGTAAGACATTTTAATTACTTTAATACACTTTCTGTGGGTAATTTGAAATTCATCTGCTTGCCTGCTGTGAAAAATACACCCTGAACGCATAATTATATATTTTGGATATAATATGTATTTTGTACTCCGCTTATGTTTGCGTATAATTTATATTAAACTCAAATGTTAACTTGATTTCACATCAATATATTATCATATTTTCTATTAATATTTCTTTTTTATAAATGCTCACAAAAATTTATTTATCATAAAATATAATATTAATAAATTTGATTTCACAATATTTATAATTATTCCCACTCCATATTTTTTTTTTTTGTTACTTTAATTATACGCAATATTTTTTAACTAAAATAACTCTTTACTGCATCAATAATTACTGAATTTTCTTTTCGTTTTATACTTTACAAGTGTGAAATTATATTTCCAGCCATAATTTTTATACAACATTCCAATATCCTATCGACCCTAATCTCACTGAATTCTATTTTTCGCTGGGTTTTACTTTTACTCATATATGTTACTCTTTGCTATTACATTAAAATTTAATTTTATTACTACACCAACAACTTCAGACAGGGATAGCAAAGAAAAAGACAAGGATAAACCTGGCAATAATCAACTCACGGTACCGCGGCTTTCCGTATGTGCAGATGCCCAAAAAGTCGATCGTGCGAAACTAGCTCAAACAGAGTTTAACATTATAGAATTTGATCCAGATACTTTCCGTGTATTATTGGACTATTTACATACGGGAACTTGTCCGCTAACGTGTGTCTCAATACCGGGTAAGTAAAAATAAATCTTACATCTGGTTGACAAATGATTTGACATCAGACTTTTTATAAATAGATTTTCTGCTTCATATTTACACAATATTAAGAAAACATTTTTGTTATGTTATTTTATTTAGACCTATGAAACAGTTTACATCAAATCGCAACATTGCATAACAAAGATTTTATTTAGAACGGAAACTTAAATGAGCAGGACTTGAAATAACAAAACAATCTCAAAAATTGCACAAATTCCAATTCAAAACGCATAGTTGTTTCCAACTTCATCGTCTTTAGGTCTGTATTCGTTACGAATTTCAATTTGATGAATACCGCACTCATAACAAAATTTTTATGGGCAATGAGTGCAACAGGGAGCATAATTTTGGTTATATGTTTTTATTTCCGGACAAAAAAACATGATTGTACTGCATCAAATATAAAAAAAAAGAATTACCGCTGAATTCGCGGTGAATATAAGAAAAAGTTTTGTGCATAAAGTTATCAGTGAAGATAATATTTTCCGCACATGAAAAATATATAAATGGCTAAGAAAAGTGCATAAATAATTATGTAACATACACAATTACAATCAGAACAACATTTCGCTTCCCAGTAGAAAAAGTGTTCTTCGAAGACATTGTCTTCAAGACGGTCTTTGATACCGCGTCCGTATTTTCAAGCAAATTTGCAAAACAATTGCTCAAAACATGAATGTAAATACTCTTTCTTTGCTTTCTCTCTCATTTTTAGTGTTCATAGCAACGTATTTGAATTTTGCCTCAGATGACGCTATGTTTTATAAATGAAGTTACGCAATAATTTTGAAGTGTAGTGAATAAACATTTGTGAAATAAATATTAAAAAAATCAAAATAAATAAAGAAACAAAATCATTAAACTATGAAATATTAAAAAAAATAAATTAAATCAAAACAAATTAAATAGTGACTTAGTTCCTGGAAAATATATTGATATTAATATTGAAGACAATAATTCCAGTGAAAGTTGTTTAAGAAACGAAACAAAGGATGTTGAAAATAAAAAAACACAGGATTAACAGACGTTGTGATAATGTTATTTTAGAACTCTTAAGATCAGAAGGTTTAATTGTACCAAAATCCTCTTCAACGCTTTTGAAAACATATAAAACTTCAATAATTGATGATAGCGAAATGCTATAAATTATTTTATATTAGTTATAGTTAATTTTAGATATGCTAAGTTATATTAAGTTAATTATTTAAATTAATTTTCATTATGTTTAATTTAATTTATTATTACTGTCTTAATAAAATTTATAATAATTTATGATAAAATTTATAATTTACTTCTAAAACTTTTAATTTTGAATGTAATGTAAAAAATTATTATATAAAATAAATAAAAGTACAAAATACAACAATTTCTTTCTACTTATTTAAAGAGAAAATTGAAATTTATTTAAAATTTAAAGAGCGCAATAAGAGAGTAGAAATAAAAAAAGGGTGAAAAAATTATATGAGCACTGCACTAAGAGCGCACAACTTTCTGTCGAATGCGTCCGTTATGCAAGACATGGTCTTCGAGACGGTCTTCGAGACATGTACGCAAAAATTCATTGAAGACATTTAGCTAATTTGTATGAAAGTGTCTTCGAAGCCCGTCATACATTTGGATCGATCGATCTTCATGTAAAAAGTGAAAGAATATAAAAGGGGTATAAAATCATACTAATTTAATACGTATGATTAAAATGTTATAATAAATGAATTTTCTTACACAATTTCACTTAATTTTGATCGAAATGGGCTGAGTTTCCATTCTATAAAAGATATTCTCTGTTGCATATAATCTGAAGAAAAGGTATTACAGACACTTATTTAAAAAATCAGAAAATATTAAAATGATTAAAATAATTAATTGAATAAAGACAAAATTAAAAAAAAATAATTATAAGAATTCGAATTTTTACTCATAAACTTGTTGGCTTACCAGTTAACACATAGAATATGCAATGCTAAATTTATTGCTAACTTGTATTATTTTATCACAAGTAATATGATGTTTTTAATTTAAATTGCTTTCCCATCAAAAATGCCTACGTTAAGATTATAACTTCCCTCATGCTTCTTAAAAGCAATATTATAGAAAATAAAAAGTTCTCAGATGAAGTGGGTACTCCTTCCTTGTAACACTAAAAAACCTAGTTTACATCTTATTCTGTTGCAAAATGATAATCAAATCTTACATTAACTTTTATATTTATTATAGTGAATTCTGGTAATGTATTGGTAGGATTCCCATGTAATGTATTCTCAATGAATGCTGTTGATGTATATCGGCAGGATCGTTGTGTAATGTATGTTGTCTGATCACAGAAATGGATTCAAGGATCGTCTATTCAACCAAAATTAGGAAACGATCTGACTATGTAATAATCAATATTACTGAGCTTGTAAAAAAGAAGGGATCGGTAATTCCTATTTATGGACAAATTGGAATATAGTGCGTTGTTTGCACTTTTCCGCCTCTTTAATTTTACCCATGGCTCGAATGGATTTGTTCAACTGGAAAAAAATGTATTTACTACACACAATTTGTGTATTTGTTAAAGAATTTACCAAATTGCACTGAATTCAATAAAAAAAGTAAAATAAAATTTACACGCGCTTCTATTCAATGTGCACACAAGAAGACTTCATTAAGATCAAAAAAAATAAGATTATAGCAATAAAAGTAAAAACATGTTCTTATTACATAGTGTTACACGAAATTTGTTACAATTGTTTTTCTTTGAGAACATTTTATAACATAATACCAAAAAAATGAAATACCACAAAGTTACCTTAACATCCCGGCCCCTATTGAAATACTTATTTCAATTAATTGGTAGAAGTGCCAACAACACGAACACGGAAGAAGTGTTTGCACATCAACAACACGAACACGTGCGTCAGCGCCTTTTTCACACTCACAATACGACCCATTGCCCATTTTATCAGAGGAGCGTGCTCGTCATAAATGATAACCAAGCTGCCAATTGCAGCGTTATCTTGATCATATTTCCAATGATATCGATTCTGCAAATCTGCTAAATATTCGCTCTGCTATCTCTTCCAAAAGTGTGATTTTGCTGCAGATATTCATTGCCAGCGTTGGACATTGTAACGACATTTTCCGGTCCTTTCTATAGCTGGGGTATACTCAGCGAGTATACCAGGGTTCGTTATAAGAAATTTATATAAGTAAAGAAGAACACACTTGTGTTCCGTGTTTTTAAAATAACATTTATTCGTACCTTTACAAAAGAAAATATTAGAGTTATAAGTAGTAATAAAATTAAGAGTGTGAGTGTTGAAAGCGTTGTGTTCGTCGAAATCGTTGAGCTCGTTCTAGTCGTCTACAGTGTGGAAAGCGTTGAAAAACGTTGATGTCGCTGTGATCGCTGGGAAGTGTTGATATAGTGGTGACCGTTAAAAAGTATTGAAAATGTCGGGAACGCAGAAATCAGTATTGTAACGCCTTGCAATGAAAGAAATTCCAGATAGCTAAGCTAATATCAAATGCTTAAACGTTGTACGCGTTGCAAACGTTGCGAGCGTAAAAATCGTTGAAATCGTTGAAGTATTACAATCATTAGAAGCGTTGTATGCATTGCAATCGTTGCGAGGCGTTGGAATCGTTGTGATCAGTAGTTTAAAAAACCTTGTAATAAAAAAAATTCCAAATCGCTTCAGAACTAGACCGCTTGGGAAAGAGTAATCTTGCTATCAATTCAATAACATCCTTGTCAGCTATAGCCAGACAAGGGTCCCTTCCTGAGGTTGCGCCTGATCACTTTCGCCAGCAAACGGACAGCGTTGGTGACTCGTCGTCCATTTCTCCATCAGGTATGGCCAAATGGATGACTAGTTAAATCACCCTACGCCAGCATAAGCCAAACAGAAGGTAACGCAACTGTCTAAATTGCCCTACGCCAGCATCAACCAAGCAGAAGGCAATTTAACCACCATCACTTCACTCAAACCAGTTCATCCATGCACATAGTGATCGTAAACAAAGGCCAAACGAACCAACATATGCCTGGACCAATTAGTCCGAACTCCCACTGTCGTCCCTAATAGAATTGACTTACCTTGTAATGAAAGAAATTCCAAATAGAACGATTTGGCAATTTCGCTGCCCTTTTATTTGAAATTCTTTCTATTACAAGCAAAAACAAAATTATTTTCAAGTAAACAGAGTCCCGTAAATTTGTCAAAACAAATTTCTTATTATTGTACGCATTGCAATTAAATTTAATAAAAATATCTGCATCACATAAAAAATGCGCGCACAATATTTTCTTAAATTCTTTTATGCAGACAAACAAGAGAAATAGTTACAACTAACTTTTATTCGTTTATAAATAATTTAATTTAATATGTTAAAAAAAAACGCGCTAAATGTAACTATCAATTTAATTTGTGGAGTTAAATTTTACTATAAAATTTGGGCCTTCCAAGATGTGCAATGTTTTCATTCTTTAAAAACGGCTCAGAAATACCTTGTAATGACGTGCCAATCAAAAAATGCGCAGGCGTCAGAGATTCGAAGTCATTGGGGTTTGTTGAAGTTGCTGTGAACGGTCGAGAGTTCATGATTGATTCAATCTTCATTAATGATGTTGTAAGTTATTTAAACGTGAGATGAGCGTTAAACAGTGTGCGATATAGATGGCCTTTAGCAGTTTTTACAGTAGCCTCCCATAGACTTCCAAAATGTGGGGCGCGAGGAGTAATAAGTGAAAATTCTATTCCTGAAATTGCACAGTGAGATATAATTGCATTCTTCATGGAATCTTGATGAAACTGATGTCGAAGTTCTTTTAATTTTGTTTTAGCACCCACAAAATTTGTCGCATTGTCACAATGTATTGCCCTTGGTAGACCTCGTCGTCCCACAAATCTCTTTAGCGCGGCAATGAAAGCATCACTGGTTAAATCAGTGACTGCCTCTAAATGAACTGCTTTAGTAGCAAAACAAATGAAAACCGAAATGTATGATTTATATAGTGCTTTACCACGAATTTTTAAGTATGTAAAGATAGGCCCAGCAAAATCGACGCCTGTCATTGTGAAAGGTCTACTTGGTGTAACCCTTTCCTTTGGTAAGGGTGCTATTATTTGATTGAATAATTTAACTTTATATCATGTACAATGGACACATTTCTTTATAACTGAAGTTGCTGGTGATTTACAATTTATTATCCAAAAGCGTTGTTGAATAGTTGCAACTAATGCACGAGAGCCAACATGATAGTTAACTCTATGAAAGTATATTACCAGATTTCGGACGAATGCTTCGTCCTTTGGTGACAGCAATTGATGTTTAAATGTTTCTGGAGTATCAGAATTTGTTATACGACCTTCTACACGAATTAAGAAACACTCTCCGCTTTTATCAATAAATGGCTTTAATGTGGCTAAATTACCTTTAACATGACCCCCAGTCATTTCCAGTTATTTAATTTCATCACTAAATCTGTACTGTTGAATTAACCACACTACGTTATGAAGGGCATTGTTGAGCTCAGTAGCAGAAATGTATTCATTTTTCATTCGAGTTTTAAAGCGGGTAACATATGCTATTAGTCTTAAGTATGTTAAGTAATTAATGATATTGTTTATTTTGAGTAAAACGTATGGTACGGGTAAAGACTTGTCACTGCGCCAGAAAATCAACTGAAATTTCCGATCCTGATGATTTACCATTATCTGGCGGTACATTTTCGTTATGTCCGCCATAAGTCCATATTTATGGCAACGAAAACATAGCATATTTATGAGTAATTCATTTTGTATAGTGACACCCACTGCAAGGATGTCATTTAGTGATATCTGTGATACCGTTTTGAAAGAAGCATCGAATGCCACGCGTAACTTAGTTGTTTCACTAGTTGACTTTAGCACGCAATGATGCAGAATATAATAATGAGATATAGACAAGTTTGGACTAGGAATAAAAGACGTGTGTCCCAATTCCTGGTATTCTTTCATGAATTTCGAATATTCTTCTTTTAGCTGAACATTCCTCTTAAGTTTTCGTTCCAAAGCATAAAATCAACGTAACGCAATATCTTCAGAGTTACCTAGTAAATCTATATTATTTTTAAATGGTAGTTTTACCATGATTCTTCCATCACAGTTTACAGATACATTATCAATAAAATGCTGTTCACACATAGTTTGCTCCTCACTTCTGACGTTTATTAGAGACATCTTCTAATTGCCACATTTTTTCAATATTCTTGTTCAAAGTTTCAATTGAAGTAATGGTGCAATGATTGACTTTTTCAATCGGTTTGTTTGACGAAACATACCTTCCGGATACAATCCAACCAAATTCGGTATTTTGTACAATTGTTAAGTTTTTGCCCAAAGACATTCGGCCTTGAGTTGACAACAAAAAGAAAGCTTCGGTTCTAAGTAGCATATCAATACCTTTTGGGACATTAAATACTGGATCTGCAAATTCCATATGCGATGGAATATTCAGATCTTTCAACGAAAATGCTTTATCTGGATGATCGCTACTAATATTCTCTGAAATGAGAAATTATAGTGATGTTTCAAACGCGTTTATCCGTGATTGAATTGTAGTTTGCGTTTTATGTTGAATTTTCAGCACAGAGGGACCAACACCAACGATATCTACTTTAGATTTCGACCTTTTCAAATTTAGAGCCTATGCTAGAGAATCGGTAATGAAATTCACTTGCGAACATGAATCTAGAAGCGCTCGGCCAATTTGGTACGTTCCGATAGAATCTTTTACAAGAATTAGGGCTGTTGCTAAAATAATGCTGCTATTTTTCTGCTTAACACTTCTTTGTGAAGTAGCATGTGTAACTGGATTAATAAGTTTTTCATTTTTTGATGATGAAATGTTCGAAGATACAAATGTATTTAAGTCATGTTTGTGGAGCAACATATGATGTCGTTGTTTACAGAATTGACAAGAATATTTTGAACTGCATTGTGATACAGTGTGGAGGTTTGATAAGCAATTGAAACAAAGATGATGTTGTTATACTTGATCATGACGTTGTTCTAATGGAAACGCGATGAAATTGATGCAAGTAGAAATATTATGACCTGCTTTGGAACAATATGTACATAACTTTTCAGAAATAGGTTTGGTAGCAAATGAATATTGCTTAGGCTTATTAGGTTTTTGCAATGAATGCGACTGATAAGTTTGATTTGATTATGGTTTCACATTATGCCTGGTTTGCGCATCAAGTTGTTGACATCGCTTATCAAGCATAACCCAACATTGTTACCAAGATGGAAGATTAGAATAGTGTAAGTATTTATCCCATTTCTTTTAAGCTTCTTGGTCAACTTTGCTAATTGTAAGATGTAGGATAATTGCATCACAAATTTCTTTGAAACTTCCAAGTGATTGTAACGAGTTGTACAAAGCTGAGATGGTATCAGTGACATGTCTAAGTTGTTTGGAATCAGCCTTACAAATTTTATCCACTTCGAAAATAGATGAAATGTTTTCTAAGAAAATGATTGTGTCATTGTCATACCGCTCTTTCAGTCTGTCTAGTGCTTTGCCATAGTTTTCTTCAGAACGATTTGATTATGACAAGGCTTCGCCGGATAGATACGATAGCAAATGGTTGAACTTTTCAATAGGTGGAATGAATTGATCGCTGTGAACGAGATTAGTGAAAGAATTTATGAAAATTTTATATCCGAAATATTTGCCATCAAATCTCGGCAAACGTAATTCTGGCAAGCGATTGTACTGCATTTGTAGCACTGAAAAAATATGTTCATGTGAATGTGAGCTTCTTCTGTTGCCAAGACGATTCAGAATACGTCATTTTACTGTGACATACAGTTCGTCAATTTCCGAGCGACATGTATTCTGTGGCAACAAGCGTTCAATTTGACCTTGATAATACACTGCTTGTTTATAATACGATTCGACCATACCTAGTCTGCACTCAAGTTCAGTAGGAGACAAATTAGTTGACGCGTCAATAATGTTCTTAATTCGTGTAAGGCTCCCCTGTGATGACGTTGCTGTTTAAGCTTGTCGGCATTTGATGACAAAGATGGTTCAAACATTGCTACAGCAAGTATGTAACAGTTCTGTGACCCTTTGTGCACGTTTAAACAAAAGAAAAACACCAACAATGCACGAAAAACGTATGTAAGTGTTCAGTGCACCTTTGTCTACGTTTATGAAAAAACAAAATTTAATCGGGTCTCCTGGCAGGATCGCCAATGTAAAAAAGAGGGGATCGGTAATTCCTATTTATGGAAAAATTAGAATATAGTGCGTCGTTTGCACTTTTCCGCCTCTTTAATTTTACCCATGGCTCGAATGGATTCGTTCAAATGGAAAAAAATTTATTTTCTACACGCAATTTGTGTATTTGTTAAAGAATTTACCAAATTGCACAGAATTCAATAAAAAAAAGTGAAATAAAATCTATACGCGCTTTTGTTCAATGTGTACACAAGAACACTTTATTAAGATAAATGAGAAAAATGAGATTATAGCAGCAAAAATAAAAACATGTTCTTATTACATAGTGTTACATAAAATTTATTACAATTGTTTTTCTTTGAGAACAAAAAAATAAAATGGAATAAGATCTATGTTTTTTGCCGTGAATGCACGCGTTTCGAGTGCGGTCCGCTGGTTCGGTACATAATTCGTGTAATTGGACTGTATATATGATAGACAGTTCTTAAATGCGGTGGAGTATAATATACTCACTCGGAGCGATGAAAAACTGCAGCCGATAAGTGTTATTTTTTCATAATTTTTTTTTAAATTCTTTAATTTTTGAATTAATCGTATATCGTATATATATCGTTTCTTATTTTAATGAATTTTTGTGAGTTTTGGTGCTCTTTTTTCTGCAAAATAATTGCACACATATAAAATCAGCTGATAGAGACAGCAATTAAATTATTAACACAGAAATATTACAAAGTAAATAAGTGTTATAAAACGATCAAATAATTAGATCAATTGTTACACAAAAGCTTGTGCAATCGTGTAATATTATACTCTCACTTAGCAATTTAGCAAAATGTTTCAATTTAATTAGCAAATTGTAAATTTATTTAGCAAATTTTAAATTTACAAGCAAAATTTTAATGTTTAACATAAATTCTGAATTTGTACATTTAAAATTTACAGGTAATTAATTCTTTTTAATTTTCTAAACAATTCAAAAGGGTATTAATAAGGTATGAGTGGGCAAAGAACATCACCTATGCGGAAACAAAACGCATCTCAAAAAACATTGGAGAAGGAGATAGTAAATATTACTTTATCCCCCAAGCCAGATGATAGCGTTGAAGATAAGCTATCACAAATATCTGCGATGATGGAGTCTCAAAGACATACCAATAAGGATATGCGGGACCTGCTAGCACAGGTAGTTAAGATGTATAAGTCGGAGCAAGAAAGGGGGTCACTAGTACCGGTAGCAGCTAAGAGTGTGACTTCCATTAGCGTGTAAACTCAGAGAGCACTAAAGCGTTCTGCAAATGAGAAACCGAACGGTCCACCACCCAAAGTTCAGATTAGGGAAATTGAAAGCAAGGAACATGGAACGCCTTGCAATAAATGGCAACTAGTGGAAAATAAAAAGACGAAAACTGTGACAAAACTGGACCTCGTTAAAGCGCCAAGAGTGAAACCTGAAGCTATTCTTATTAGCAAGACAGCAGACAAGTCTTACGCTGAAATATTAAAGCTCATTATATCAAAACCAGAGCTTCAATAATTCGGAAAAAATGTGAACAGAATACGAAAAACAACGAAGGGGGATATATTGATTCAGCTTACCAAAGAAGCTGGAATTTTAGCTAAGGACTTATGCACTGAAATGAAGAACACACTTCAGGATTATGCTAGTGTAAAATCCTTAACACAACGCACCCTAATAGAATGCAGGGATCCGGACGAGGTAACGTCCAACGAAGAGGTGTGCGCAGCGATTGCTGACTAATTTCCAGCAATAAACGTAAGCGACATCAACGTCAAGTTTTGGCGTTACGCAAGGGACAATACACGAACAGCGATTATCGATCTCCCTTCTAAGGATGCCAGTGTACTGATCACAGCTGCCTTAATCAGAGTGGGCTGGGTGCGCAGTAGAATCAGAAAGCGTATCACACCCATGAGGTGCTTTAAATGTCTTCAATTTGGACATGTTGCTAGACATTGCAAAAGCGATAATGATAATCTAGCGATAATGATCTAGCACATTTATGAGATGCGGAGAAGATGGTCATAGGGCAAAATCGTGCTCGGATCAATCAAAATGCATCCTATGTCCGGAAAACTGTAAGGGTGGTAATCTACACTACTCAAGAAGTTCCAAATGCGAATCCTACTGGAAGGCTATGCAGGAGCTTAAGTCCAAAAAATGATTAAATTTCTGCAATTGAGCCTAAATCGATGTGAGGCTGCCCAAGACCTCTTATCCCAAACAGGTTTGGAATTAAAATCGGATGTACTCGTAATTAGTGAATTTTAAAAATCAGAAGAAACCTCTAAATGGGTACAAGATACTTCTGCAAAGGCAACCATATTACCCAAGAGAGATTTGAAGAGTTTCTAGATAAGCTATCAGGAACAGTCAGAAATAAAACTCCGATCATTGTTGCAGGGGATTTCAATGCTCGGACAGTCGAATGGGGCAGTACTAATACAACGCGCCGAGGTAGAGCCCTATTAGAGACATTCACCTCACTAAACCTAAAACAACTGAACAATGGGTATAGCCCAACATTCGATAATGGTAGAGGCGTATCCTACATAGACCTCACCTTCGTCAGCCCGTCATTAGTAAGGTGTTCGCAATGGAAAGTAACAAACCAATATACCCACAGCGACCACAATGCCATTTGCTTATCTATATCGTTGAAAGAGAAATTTGCTTTAAAAAAATCGCAGAGAAAAGCACAGCAAATAGGTTGCAAAACTAAGTATCTCGACAATGATGTAATGGAATTCATGACCGAAAACTTGAATTTCGGAGTTGGGATGCTTCTGAAAAATCAAATCATCTCATGAAAGAACTATGCACGATCTGTGATGCATCAATGCCAAGAAAAAGCAGAAGTAATGGGTGCACATCAAACTATTCTAAATTTGTAAAATGATATTACTATTAAAATATAAATGTGTATTTTTAATATATAGGAAATTTTAAACTATTCGCTAAATATAAATTACAATAAATTTTATGTGATTTTATAAGTTAACCTTTCAGGAGGAATTATTTTTCTTCCACTTTTTGATCTCTGAATATTTTCATTTGTTTTGACATCACCTAAATCGTTATTTTTTTTACAACTTCTTCAGTCTCTGTTTCTATGACTTGTTCGTTTTCTTTTGTACAAATTTCTTGAGATGTTTCAGTTATTTCAATATTTGGTATTTTTAAAATATGTTGTCCATTTCTTCTATACTCTACTCCATTTAAATCTTCAACTAAAAATGATCTAGGCTGTTTACAACTTTCTACTATTCTCCCTGGAATCCATACTGACATAGGATTTTTTTTTAAATATACTTTTATTCCTATCTCTATACGCTTTAGAGTTTTTGAGGCTCTAATATTATGTTGTGACGAATTTTGATTTGTTTTTGAACAAGTATTATCTTCTTTTACTTTGCTAGGCAATTTAGACTTTAATTTATTAAACAATGATGGTAACTTCGTTCTGAGTTTTATAGCCATTAAAAGTTTAGCTGGACTAGCAAAAATACTTTTAGGGGACGCACGATAATGAAGCAAAGCTGTATAGTAATCCGCTCCCGTTTCTAGACAATTATTAAGTAGCTTTTTAATAGTTTGTACTGATCTTTCAGCAAAACCATTTGACCTTTGTAAATAAGGACTCGACGTGATATGATCAATACCCCAGTCAACACTGGGTATTCGATGGGTAGTCGATTTTGAAATCGAGAGAATTAAGTACATTGGTATTCCATGATGTGAAAATATGCTCTTCAATTTTGTTACAACTGCTAAATTTGAAGAACCCGAGTTTACCCATTCAATCTCAATATATGTGGAAAAATAATTTACTATTAGCAAGTAAGCTGTTTTGTTAAATTCGAAAAGGTCTATATTTACTTTGAACCAAGGAATTGAAACTACTTCGTGACTTAGCAAGTCTTCTTTGGGATTAGAGTTCCTGAATTTTATACAAATTTCGCAACTAGATACTAAATTATAAATATCATTATTAACATTTGGCCAAAAAATTAATTCTCTTCCCAAACTTTGACATCTTTGAATCCCTAAGTGACCCTCATATAATCGAGATAACATTTTTGTTCTATAATTTTTTGGAATAATTACTCTATTATTTTTTAGTAATAGTCCTTCAATTTTATGAATACTATCTTTGATACTAAAATACGGGCTAATATCTAAGTCACACAATTTCTTTGATGCGGGCCAGCCTTCTTTCAAACATTTTAAAAGTTCTTGACATGTCTCATCGTTTTTTACGAACTGTTTTAAAACTTCAATATCATCTCTCAGTAAAGCAATTTGAGAAGCTATGACAATGAAGGTCTATATCTTTATCAATATCAGTAAATGATTCAGACTTTAAAGGTGCGCGAGATAATGCATCAGCGACATATAAATATTTTCCTTGTTTATAAATTACTGTTAATTCATATGACAGTAATCTAAGCATAAATCTTTGCAGTCTTGAAGGTATTTGATGTAGAGGTTTATTAAAGAGGGATACTAATGGTTTATGGTCGGTTTCTACAATAATATTGTGGCCGTACACATATTGATGAAATCGAGTGCAACCAAAAAGAATAGCAAATAATTCCTTTTCTTTTTGCCCATAATTTATCTGGCACTCCCTTAAACACGTAGATGCATAAGCAATTGGATTTCTTTCATGCATAATTACAGCCCCCATAGCTACCTTTGATGCATCTGCTAACTGAGTCAACTGTTTAGTAACATCAAAATATGTTAATGCTGTAGCTTTCGTGATTTCTTTTTTTAAATTATTAAATGCTTCCTCTTGAGCTTTACCCCAGTAACCCCAGTAGCTTTACCCAATAACATCTTTTTTTATAAATTTCTAAGATGGAAGTTTTTTGTTGACAAATTCTGAATAAATGAACCTAAATAATTAATCATACCTAGAAAACGTTGGAGATCTTTGCTACTAGCGGGTGTAGGAAATTTCGTAATTGCTCTAATTTTATCAGTGTCTGGTTAAACACCATCTTCATTGAAAATATGTCCAATGAATTTCATGTTAGTTTGAAAAAGTTTTGATTTACTTTTGTTAAAACGAAGAACTACTTCTGTTGCTCTCTTTAAGACTTTATACAAAATGTCATTATGCTCTTTCATTGATTTCGCATAAATAAGGAAATCATCTAAATAAATTATAACTCCTTTAATATCACCAAAAAGAAGAATATTTGGAATATTCTAATGGTGCTGCATTGATACCAAATGGTAGACGTAAAAATCTAAATCGACCAAAAGGAGTGTTGAAAGTACATAACTTGAAGAATTTTTATCCAACGGCACCATTCAAAATCCTGAACTTGCTTCCAGAGAACTGAAAACTTTTGAACCAGCCATCTGCGACCTATACTCATCTAAATTAGGAAATGAAAATCTTGGCCTCACAATAGCTTTATTTAAATTACGAGGATTTAAGCATAAACGGATATTGCCATTTTGCTTAGTAACTAACACAATTGAACTGACCCACTCAGTTGGTTTAGTAACTTCAGTAATAACTTCTAATTCCTTCATTCTTTGTAACTCTTTTTTAAGTTCAAGTAGTTCAAGTAGACTAAAGGGCACTCTATGTTGTATATCAACAACTGGTGGAGACCATTGAACACGTCTGAATATTTACCAAAAATGTGTAATTCGTTACAATTGTTTATTTCTACTTTATTATTACAACATGAAAAATAGCCTTTTGTCTAATATTGTTAAATAACAAATTCACATGAACTTTTCCTATTATAGGTAATTTTTCACCGCTAAAACTTCTAATACTATTAAAATTTTTTTTTTAATATTATTAAGTCTGTTAAAAGTAAATACCGACAATAAGTTTGTTTTCGCTCCAGAATCTACCAGTTCATTTTTACGCCTTCTATATTGACATCAACATTCCATGATTTATTTTGTGCAAAAAACTTGTTTAAGTTTTTGCTTATTGTTCCAACAAATAAATCGTCATCAAATAATTTTGTTTCTTCAGACACGTTTTTTTTATATCGGCTTTTACGATAATGTTGTTGTTGTTGCTGCTGCTGCTGCACTGATGAACGACTGAAGCACGTTTTTGCATAGTGATTTGGCTTTTAACATATATGGCAAATCACTCCATCGGCCGGACATTTGAATTTATGTAATTGGCCACACTTTTTACACTCTTTTTTACTATGTTTTTGTTGTACCGAAACGGGTCTTGCAATCCGTTGTTTCTTTAGCCCAGCAACCACGTTTTCTTTTACTGTTTTCAGTATTGTTGTTACATTTTCTCGTGCAATTTCAATGTTTTTTGCTATTTCCAAAGCTTTACCCCATTTAATATCACCTTCACTTAAAAGACGTTCTTTAATATGTTTAAAGTTGAGGGATGAACCACAAATAAATATATCTCTAACCAAATCTTCACGCAGATCTTTAAACTCACATGTAGTACTCAAGTTTTGTAGCAGTGTTGCGTATTCGCTTATAGTTTCTTCTGATTTCTGTTAGCGCGTAAAGAATTTGTACCGTTCCATAGCCACGCTAGCTTTTGGAATAAAGTATTCACTGAACTTTTTTAACACATTTTTTAATTTTACTTTTTCTAAGTCCATGTTAAATGAATTAAAAATGTCAGTGCAGTAAAAGTGCAACTTTGCGACGTTCTTGATGTTCTTCTAAATTCGATGCAAGCATAAAAATATGGAACTGCTTGCTCCAACTTTTCCATTCTTGTGCCAAGTTAGTAGACCTTATATTTAAAGGCGGTAGCGTTGTAGCACGGTAGTCTTGAGTTATAATTGGTGTGGCTAAGGTGCCTATCAGTGATCTTATGGCGGCTTGGCTATCAGAGAAAATTGAGATGCATAAGTCAGATATTCGATTACTTAGAACCCATTTACGGCATGGTGTATTGCTATTATTTCAGCTTAAAAAACACTACAGTAATTTGGAAGTCGAAGCGAGATGCCAGCAGGAAAGAGCATTGAGTCAAAAAAGTAAAGCAAAAAGAGCTTGCGTGGGGGTGGAGCGTAGAGCACCAGTGATTTGTAGGGCAGCTATCCTCCTAGTTTCGTCAATTAACTTAGTGTGGCACGCTTTTTCAGTTGCCTGCCACCAGAAGGCAGCCCCATACAGAAGAGTTGCTTCAATAACAGCTGAATAGAGCCAGAGTATAATGCGAGGTGGAAGCCCCCAACTGCGACCTATAGCTCTTCTACAGCAGTAGGTGGCGCATACAGCTTTGCGGGCTCTCTCAGCCAAGTTGACTTTCCAGCTAAGTTAAGAGTCCAGAATGATATACAGTATTTGACATTCGAACTTAAATTTAGCGTACACCTTTTATCTTAGGTAAGGAAAATGTCGGTATTTTATATTTCCTGATGAAGAGAATAACAGTTGTCTTTACAGGGTTAATGTCAAGGCCGAATTCCCTGCACCATTCAGTAACAATGAGGAGCGCAGAGTTAATAACATTGGATAGAACTTGAGGGAATTTACCCGATGAGGCAATAGTAATGACGTCCGCATAAGCTATAACACTACATCCGGATTGTTCTAAAAGTTTTAGCAAAGAATTGACCGCTATGTTCCATAGAAGAGGAGAGAAAACCCCACCTTGTGGCGTTCCCTGACAAACTGGTCTGAAGGACTGAACACTTCCGATGTCGGATTTAATAATCCTAGTTTTTAAAAGAACCCATACAAATTTAACCAGAATATCTTCGAGATTAAGCTTTGAAAGGGATTTTATGATACCATTGGGGCAGACGTTGTTGAAAACACCCTTAATATCTAGAAAAGTGGCAAGTGTGTATTCCCTGAGAGAGATGGAATAACGAGATGAATGCATGAAGCGCAGTATCGACAAGCTTGCCTTTAGTATAAGCATGCTGCGATGAAGATAAGAGTACCGCGTTTATCTTGTTCCTGATATGCAAATCTAGAACTCTTTCCAGTACTTTTAGAAGAAATGAAGACAGACTGTTTTATCTATAATCCATGGCATTGCAGTGAGTTGTTTTCCCTACTTTGGGAATGAATACTACTCAAGCCACTCTCCAGAAGCTCCAGAAGGAGCCAGGGGAGAATGACGAATTCGCCCAGTTGAATGTTGGCGCTAATAATGCCGTCCAGACCTGGAGATTTATATGGTTTAAAAGTTTGGATGGCCCACTTGATTTAAATTCATGAAGGTCGGTTCCCTACCTATGTTAGTAATTACCAAGTTTCTGCAAGAATGAAATGAAAAAGACACTCATCTCTCGCATAATTATCTGTGCTACCCCACATCTCATGATGTGCGTTGGCGTCAGCTGCTATTAACACCGGGATCTTTCTGTGATTTGCCTTTGACACCAGAAGCATGAGGGAGTCCTGTAGTGGAGTGGCACCGTGATCATGTGCCATGTATGCTGAGACAATTCAAAGGGACTTGGAGTCGTGTTCGATGGCCATGGCTACATTGTCATTGTCGCTAAACCTAGGGAGTAAAAAGGCATTAATATTATTATTTACTAGAATGTAAGATCTTGGTTTACCTTGACCTTCTGTGAATACTAAACAATATCCGTTTGTATTTTATCCGCAAACCCGATTATTTACAATCCAAGGTTCTTGTATCAGCATTATGTCCTCTCCCTTTTCGGCTAGGCGGAGGGTAATTGCTGCCGAAACAGTTTTAGAATGTTGGAGGTTTATTTGAACAACCTTCAACAGCCTAGATGTTTTCTACTATGCGCCATACCTGTAAAGAACTCGCCAACCAGTTCGGAAGACGAGATTACGCTGCCTCCGTCTTCGGAGGAAAGTGTGCCGATTAAATCGGATGTCCCTATATCAGGATTGATTGGAACGGAGATGAAACCGGTTCTGTCGTCAGAGACCGTTTCCGAAGATGCTCCCCCTGAAGGTTCTTGCCTAGCGGCTTGAGAGTCGCTTTTATATACGCAGAGGGTGAAGCCATAGTGGAAAACCCCATTGCGGACTTGAAGAGGTGCCAAAGATTGTTCGTTTAGAACTACGACAGCTTTGACGACCTTCCAGTTATGGGTGGGGAGGTCGATGTTGCTGGCCCCTAAAAGGGAGAGAATTTTCTCGGGGGAGGTAAGCTCAGAAGGAAGCCACACGCGAAGCGCTGGTCTGAGCAGGCAATGTTTTTAATATGATTCTGGTACCATCCAGCGTCCTTACAGCTGGGAGATGGCTCAGGGTTAAGGGCAATAATTTCCATGTAACACTTCGTTTAATAATATGTGTGGCTAACAAATTAAAACACGTTTTTTTGCCAAAATTCGTTTTTATTCATCAACATCGTCCCCTTTTAGGGAGATACAATTATTCCAACGCTTTTGCAATCTTTCGATACAGCCTTTGTAAAACGATTTTTCTTTGTCTTCAAAATAGGCGTTAGTTTCGGCGATTACTTCATCATTTGAGCCAAATCTCTTACCACGGAGCATCTTTTTGAGGTCTGCGAATAGCCAGTAGTCGCTGGGGGCCAGATCTGGAGAATACGGTGGGTGCGGCAGCAATTCGTAACTCAATTCGTTCAATTTTGCCATCGTTTTCATCGACTTGTGACACGGTGCATTGTCTTGGTGGAACAAAACTGTTTTCTTCACCATATGAGGCCGTTTCTTTGCGATTTCGTCTTTCAAACGCTCTAATAATGCTATATAATAATCGCTGTTGATGGTCTTCCCCTTCTGGAGATAGTCGATGAATATTATTCCCTGCGCATCCCAAAATACAGACGCCATAACCCCTTGCCAGCCAACTGCTGCGTCTTTGGTCGCTTTGGGCGGCTTTCACCGGCTGCATGTCACTCAGCAGACTGCCGATTTGACTCTGGAGTGTAATGGTGGATCCATGTTTCATCCATCGTGATGTACCGACGCAAAAACTTCCACTTATTGGCCGTAAACATGTCCAAACAGTTCTTTGAATCATCGATTCGTTGTTGTTTTTGCTCCGGTGTGAGCAAACGCGGCTCCCATTTGGAAACACGGCACCTTTTTCATACCCAAATGTTCGTGTATTATGGTGTGTACACTGCCTGCTGATATCTGTAGAATGTCAGGAATCTCCTTCACATTCACTTTACGGTCAGACATAATGATTTTCAGTGTTTTTTCAACGTTTTCCGGAATAACAGCGTCATTTGGCCGACCAATAGGTGGAATGTCATCGGTGTCTGTACGACTACGTTTGAATTCGGCATACCAATAACAAATGCTTCTTTTTGATGGAACAGAGTCCGAATAATGTTTTTCAAGCTATTCCTGGCATTGAACAGTATTTTTTTTCATTAAAAAACAATGATAAATCAGCAGACGGAATTGCTTTGAATTCATTTTTTTTTGAAAACTCAAAAGTAGCGTTACTTAAAGCACTGTAACTTGTAAACAAAAGGTCGGATTAACATATGAATTTGACAGTAAGCCTAAAAAGGTTGCCACTTTCGAAAAAAATATTTATTTAGTATTAGTGCCGCCATCTATGTGTCAGTCACACGCATAATTGAACGAAGTGTTACATCTTAAAGAGAGCCCATTCGACTTTCTTCGAGTTTGCTGGACAGATAGCGCCATTGCTGGTGCCAGTGTCGACAATGGCCCAGGTCAAGCTCTGTTTAACTATTTCACTGAGAGGTTTTGAAGATGAGGATCTAGGAGGACCAAATTTAAAAAGGATGCGGTATGCTGACCTCCGCGCCCCATACGCCCTCGACGAGGGGTTAGGTTGAGAACGCGCACCTGAAATTAAGTTGGTACTGGTTGCAGATGGAGCGGTACATGCAACGGTAACATGCAACATATAGTTGCCCATGCGAAAAACATGGATTTTCCAAATTCTCAGTCCACATACTTTTAATGTTTGACCTTGAGATTTATTAATTGTCATTGCATTGAATTGAATTGGCACATCTGTTGGTATAATTGGTATGCGTGGAAGCAATATATTTTCTCTCTGAATTTTCCACTTAATATTGTTGATTCAATTAAGTTCCCCATAATTCTTTTAATTACTAATCTTGTTCCATTACATAATTTGGGTGGGTTTAGATTGTGTAATAAATTGATTGGTGAACCAACTTTTAAAAGTAAATTGTTTGGTGGTAGTCCTGGCAAATCAAACAAATTTAAGAACTCAGTGGCATACATAATGAAAACTATAATTTCATTTAAGTTTAACATTAGCTGTGTTTCAGCAAACATGATCCGCTCAATTTTACATGCAAAACAAAAACAATGGGGTGAACCAGCAATTGATCTGGTTCACTTTCTGGTTCAATGTGGAATGTATGTAAAAGATAAAAGTGGAACGTATTTTAATGTAAATGAGGTTGGCAATGCGATGCAACAGTGTAGTAAAATTATGAACAAATCTACATTTATATTTATTTATTATTGATTTTATTTATTTATTATTTATTTTATGTACTTATTTATTTAATATGTCATTATTATTTATTTCTTTGTTTGAAGTAATGTTTTAATTATTACTATTACTATAAATTAAAATGATTAAAATTAATTAAAATGATTAAAATTAATTAAAATTATTACTTTAATTATTTACGTTTTATTATTATTAAAAAAGTGTTGTTTGATAATTTATGAAAATCAATTAATTTGAAATGAATATATAAACATTAAGTTGAATACATTTATTTAATTAAAACAGAACAATACATAAGGAAACAGGCTCTCCAACATACACGTTTATAAAAAAACCATTGCAAACTGCTTGCAAGTTTAAGCTATATTCATGCTTCCTTTTGAAATAAGCCTAATTGCTTTGGTGAGGTGCATTTATTTTAACATGTGTGCTGTCAATCACGAACGGAAATTTTGCAATTGATATAAGCTAAACACTAGTTCTTTCAATTATTCTCCATACAGAAGCTTTTGGTATGCCAAAACAAATACCAAATTCGCGAAAAGTATTTATATTTGCCATATACCACAAAAATATGTAAATTTCCTTCATTGCTCTCGTTCAATTGTGACCACCACGGTTATTTTGTATTTGCTGATTGGATTTTATTAACAAATCTATTAAAATATGAAACATAATTAATATATAGCAATTGTATTTTTTATGCGCAAATACCAATCAAATAGTCTTTATGGGAACAATTATTGATCGTTTCCATAAAATTTCCACTATATAGCATGGATGCACTTCATCCCTTGAGCTTAATACACTTGGACTAGTGTTTAAAAAGAAAATGGAGGAGTCAGTTTTGCTCGATAATTCTAATAAAATCTGCAATTTCCATTTATTTACTATAGAATTAAATTGAAGTTTCATATTTCAGACATATCAACAGATTTTATTTATTTTCCAAGTTTTAGATTTTTTGTATTCAAAATTTTCTCACTTATTTTTTTAGCGCCAAAATTATTCACATAAATCAAAAAATTTTGTACACAAACCCAACTGTCATATTTCATGCGTTGCCAATTATTTTCAAACGTGATCCGTATCGTTTCAGCAAAGATGATTCAGATCATTGAGCGGATCATGTTTGCTGAAACGCAGCTATTATTAACATAACTGTATTTATTAAAAAAGATTATTTTGACCAATTTTCAATTTATTTCAATTAACATTTGGAATTTCTATTTGTCATTTCTGCTACTTCGTAAAAGTTTGAACAATATACACAAAAATAAACAAAACAGAAATCAGTATCATTCAAACTGTCCCACAGTTTGAAACAGAAATTATTAAATTTATTATTTAAGAATAAAGTATTCGTGTTGCTGTAAAGCTAGACTTTCTTTGTATAATGACAAAGAAGCTTTATTAAAATTTAGAGGGATTTTGAATAACAAAGAAAGAAATAAAGGACAAACACAAAAATTTATTTTAATTTTATTGAAGCTTGGCTGAACTAATATTGAATGTTTTAATAGCCTATGTTACGCCTAAAAACTATATAAATACATTAAGACCGAAAAGCTTTCGGAAATTCTCATTTAAAATTCGCGCGCTGTATATTTTCCGATATTTTAAGTTTATGTAGTTTGGCAGCACTGTCCTTAATTACTATGCCAAAAATGAGCGCGATCTGTCAGACAGTTCGTTTACGGCAGCTGTTGAAACCAGTTCACCTCAGTAGGGCGTTGCGAAAAAAACAATGGAAAAAAATATTGAACAAAGAGTTTGCATCAAATTTTGTGTTTCGAACGAAATTTCGTGTGCAGAATCGTTGCGAATGCTACAAAAGGCTTATGGGGAATCAGTTTTATCGAAAACTCAAGTTTATGAGTGGTACAAAGCCTTCCAGGACGGTCGTACGACCGTCGAAGACATTTCGCAACGCACTACTGAGGTGAACTGGTTTCAACAGCTGCCGTAAACGAACTGTCTGACAGATCGAGCTCATTTTTGGCATAGTAATTAAGGACAGTGCTGCCAAACTACATAAACTTAAAATATCGAAAAATATACAGCGCGCGAATTTTAAATGAGAATTTCCGAAAACTTTTCAGTCTTAATGTATATTGCAAATTAATATTATTTATTCTATTTCGACTATTTACAAATTTTAACTTTATCTACTTTATGAATATGCTAATAGGAATTAGGTCCATACTACTTCAGCAGTCAGGTCAAGAATATATTCCAAACGAGGAACCTCTAACTTGACACTCAGAAGCAAATCAGAGGCATCTAGGTTGATATATGTCCTTACAGGGCACTGGACCATAGAACGGTAAGGAGCTGGACTCGGCCTACCATATCTCCTGCAAAGCATGTCTACTAACTCTCGAAGAAAGGACACCAGAACACTATGTTCAGGCTTGGCCAAAACTAGGCTTAGTGTTTTGGGGTCCCCCTTCTTTACCACACTCAGCGATATATAACTAACTAACTAATATTATGAATAGGTTGTAGGTATTGTACAAGAAGATAATACTTCTAGTATAAATGTATTATACCTAGCTCTGAAACTCCACGATTTTATTGGTGCGCAGTGGCTGACGCTTTGACCTCCATGTAAAATCAAAATACAGGAATACCTAAATTGAATAGCCATTCGAGCTATCCATCCAAGTTTATAAAATATACCTGTTGTTAGTGAGCCTTGCTTTTATCAAGACTCATTGTTGGTTGTGAGTTAAAGAAAATCAGTGTGTGTCAATACTTTTATTTTTCTTCAACCGAGTTAAGCTAGTAAAAGTGTATGTTAATTGCTTTATATTAAGTGATATGTAATACAATAAAAATTAGACATATTTGATTATAGTAAACTATGCTGAGCTGCAAAAAATTCGAACTAATATGTCCAACACAATCGAAAGTAGTGTTAGAAACGATGTAAGAAAACTTATGGCAGTGCTTACAGGCTATTGATCAGTAGACATCCTTAAACAGAAAACGATTCAGAAATTACTGAGCTATTCCTGTATAAATGCCACACTGGCCAAATAAGGTCTAGTATGGCTTGACAAGCAATCTAAATATAGGTTTCCCAAATATAATCTCATTTATCGACCATGCAGGTCTAACTTTTAAAACCAAATGTTAGAAAGTTATATTCGGGTGAGGAAACAAAATGGCACCTATGCGTTGCTTGGTTAAAGAGGACACACTAGCATCCCGAAGATCAAACATACTATATTATACTAATAGATAATGGTACATTTAAATTTCAATCAATAAGAACAATTTATGAGCACTTTTTGACTGTTCTAAATACAAAAAGGATAGTACGTTTACAGAATTTTTTAAATAATATAAGAAATATATAAAAATGATATAGTGATTGAAAAAAACTAAACGTATTTTTCAGTGTACAAATGATAGTGTATATATGAATCCTATGTATATATCATAACATAAAAGATGTCCGCTTAAATATAAAAAATTCAATTAAAATATGCGCTGACGACGTCGAAAGCGTTGACTATGAAACTAAAATGCTGAATTTCCTAGTATAAAGCGGAAATAAATTTTCATGATGAAAGTCAAAATGAAATGGCGATGGAGAAATGGAGAATATTCTATGGTGAAAGCAAATTCAGATTTTTCAATATTTTTAAAACTGTTTATGATGCGCTTGATAAAATGGAAACGAGAAACGCTTGAATTTCAATGGATTGGAATGCATAAAATATTTAACCTTGCTTCTGATGAAATATGTAAACATTTAATATGTGCTGGAAATATTTT
>NC_051846.1:122119997-122125684 GCF_002237135.1 Teleopsis dalmanni | reverse complement strand
GCCCGCCGGTCTTAATAAACAATACTCAATTACCACAAGCTGTAGAAACAAAATACTTGGGCATACATCTTGTTGTGTCCGGTCTTCGGTGGGCGAAGTAACACTGCAGTGAACGTGGAGCGGTGACATGGTGGCCAGCCCGGTATGCTCGCCGGTTTTGGGGGTGATTCTTCTCACGTTCAGCAACAATCGCGGATATCAACAAAAATTCATGTCACCGGTTTGCTGTGGAAGAAAACCATTTTTGTGCGGAACCTACATCTAACACAATCACAATATAGCCATTGCCTAATTGATTTCGCTATATTGTAGCAGCTTGAAATGTCCTCGTCTGTTTTGTCTGTATCATCTTTCACACTACATTCACTCGGTCCCTCTGCAACTTATATACATTCTATTTTTCCCTAGCACTTCCACCACCGCCAAATAACTAAACCTTAATCCTGCATACTATTTGAGTTTTCCATCAAAAAAATTTCTTCTCTTTTTCCTTTTTTTTTTTTTTTTTTCTTTTTATTTATTAGATTCAACAAAAGTCATGACAATAATAATCTTAGTAATCTTAAACCTAACTAATTAAATCATAATAAAAAACAAAAAAAAATATATAAGAGAACAAAAGAAAATATACACAACCAAATCTTTTTACTGAATTTTTAAACAAAGTAACAATTTCTCTTTACACAAGATCGCGTGTCTTACCTTCCAGCTGCTAGAATGACGTCACCCACGCTGCTGTTGACCTAGTTGAAACTTATGAATAATAAAAAAAAATATAGATGTGTGTATTTAAAGGTGTTTGGGACAATCAATTATATGTCTTATATATTATATGTATATATAATATATACAATTATTATATGTATATTATTACTATTTCTCTTATTGTTTTTTTTTTTCTTTTTTTCTATATCATATATAATTCTTAAGATAATCTTTAACATTTAATACAATTCAACTTTTGTTTTTTTTTTTTTTCTTTTTTTCAACTAAATTCAAAAGTATACATTCTTCACAATTTTATAAAAGTTAATGTAATTAATTAATATGTAGTTAAGTTAATATATTAAGATAATATAATTAAAAAAAATAAATAATAATAAAAAAAAATATATGAATACAGGCATGTACGTTTCTGTACAAGGTAAATCATTTAGTACAGGAATACCTGTACACCGCTGTGCCTTAACGGTGTGTATGGATCCTGTTGAATCCTTCCAATAAGAGTGTATTCGGCTTCCAATTTAATATTCTTACGGTCATGTCTTTATTTAAACATATTTCAAAAAAAACTATTCATTTATTGGCACCGAACTCGTGCGTTTGATCCACTTTTTAAGAATATGTTTATAAACGATGCAAACTTAATGAAATTTCACTTCTTATCTTTTGGGTTTTTAAAACAGCGTGGCTTTTATTAGCACATTTTCAAATTTAATGGAATTTTTAATTATTATCTTTAGGGCTTTAAAACAACTTGGCCTTTATTAGCGCTTTTATTCACTGTTTTACTTTTAATCTTAAGTTTTGACATAAGCTTGGCTTTTATTAGCACATTTTCAAGTTTAAGGGAATTTTTAATTATCTCCTTAGGGCTCTAAAACAACTTGGCCTTTATTAGCACTTTTATTCACTGTTTTACTTTTAATCTTAAGTTTAGAAATAATCTTGGCTTTTATTAGCACATTTTCAAGTTTAAGGGAATTTTTAATTATCTCTTTAGGGCTCTAAAACAACTTGGCCTTTATTAGCACTTTTATTCACTGTTTTACTTTTAATCTTAAGTTTAGAAATAATCTTGGCTTTTATTAGCACATTTTCAAATTTCGGTCGTTCATCGACCAACAGCAAAGGAAAAGCAAAAAAAAAGAGAGACCATCACCGTGTCTGCTATGGCTTTTATATTCAATTCGCCTAACTGATAAATTCCTATCATGTTAGTGATCCTGTTAGCACAGCTTGCTTTCGTTAATTTGCGTTAGCTGGCCTTGTTTGACTTGAGGGTAATAACCTCTCATAAAGCTTTTTTTTTTCTTTCCCCTTTTCAATCAAGCTACAATTTGTCTTAGATATTTCAGGTGGTTATTCGCACTTGGCAATACTGTCCCCTCTCATTAAGTCAAACTTTACTGAAGCTTTTGTGAAGTTCGCCTTACTATATTGCACTAAACAAACGAGACTTGAACGTAAAAGCTTTACTTTTCGCCTTCTCTGTTTACCATTTTTTTGTTTACTTCTATTTTTACGGACAGCGTGCGCGCAATGCACGTTGTAGATTTAATAAATTGAAATTCTTTCAATAGTGAGTGCAAATATAACACATTTAAATTCTAATAAAAAATTACTTGTGGACCATATAATAAAAAGGTGAACAGCATACTTAATAGTTATGCGCAAGAGGAATACTGTTGGTGGTCACATTAAAAACACCTTGACAATGTTGGCGATATAATAGAAAAAATAACTGAAGTACCCATGGAGGCCACATAAATTTCAAGGTATGTTAATGTCATTAATATTCACGTTGTTTTATTAATTCTTCGTTTACCCCTACCCAGGCCTACATGACAGGCTCGATACCGTCGATGTTATACCTCTATATAACATGGAACGGACTCGTAAAAAAAAATGGACTGGTAGACTGTTGTTTGCTTGTACAATGTGTGGCCTCGACCCATACCCTGAGTTGCAGAGTCTCATCCTTTACCGACTGATCTAGCCAGGCATTTAATTGTTATGACCCGATTTCTACTCCTTACTGACAAAAGATGTCCTTCGCGTGGTATACCCCTATACTAACCCCATTCATATTTCCTAACTCATATAGAGAAGAACCTATTGCTTTTAAAATCACGCACTTCACGTTTTTCTTTCCTAACTTCGCGTTATAACCATCAGATTGCTTACTTTGTCTGAAGTTGCGTCTATACACTACTTGCCCTGCTCTAAACTGAATTTCCTTTTTCCGTTGATTATACACTCTTCCAGATCTTTGGTGAGCTGCTTTCAATTCTGTTCTCAGTTTCTCTCGCATCAGTAGCTGTTTGTCTGTCGCTTCTAATATTTCAAATTCAGACTGTTGTATGGAGCTCAGCTTTCTCATTATCTCATATGCTGCGCCATGCTGAATCATATGTGACCCAAATACCGCCATATATGGTTCCATCCCTATCGAGCTGTGTTTTACACTTCTGAGTGCAAATGCTGCCTCACTTACATACTGATCCCAATTTCGTTGGTTTTCCTGTATGTAAGAACGAACGATCTGAAGTACCGACTGATTTACTCTTTCGGCAGCATTGGCTTGGGGAGAATAAAATCCAGTTCGGATGTGTTTCACTCCATATTTTTGCAAGAATGACTTAAAGGCTTCTGAAATAAATTGTTTCCCGTTATCCGAATGCATGTATTCTGGTACACCAAATGTGTGGAAAACATCAATTTCAAGATACTTAATCATATTCTGGACTGTAGCTGCACGCATTGGTTTAAGAAATACATATTTTGAGAAGTGGTCTAGCCCTACAAAAATCACCGTATTACCTGTGCTAGTCCTAGGATAAGGTCCCATGAAATCCACGTACAGACGTTGGAATGGTTTTTCGGTTATGGTTTGCATTCCCATTAGTGGTTTTCTCATTCTATTTGATGCCTTAGAAGTATTACAAATCTCGCATTCTTTTACCAGTGTTTGAATGTCACCAACCATTCCTGGCCAGAAATATTTTACCTTTAATTTTGCCAGGGTCTTTTGCATCCCTCCGTGCCCAGATGATGGTGATACATGTACTCGTTCTGCTAATGACCATCGCAATTCAGATGGAACCCATAATTTCCAAGTACTATCCTCTTGTAGTGGGTCGCCACTTCGAAAATCTGTTCTTTTATATACATAACCCTCTGAGGTACACAGGTCAGGTAAGCGTTGTTGTTCTTTGGTCACCATTTCGATAAGTGCCTTATATTCATCAGTTGCAAAGAAAGGTGACTGCAAATCAACATCTAGATTGCGAGTGTCTTGTGTTATCTCGTCAACAAACATCCTTGATAGTGTATCGGGAACAATGTTCTGGTTACCTTTCCTATGTTCTATATTGAAGTCAAATGCCTGTAATTTCAAGCTCCATCTCGCTAGTCTGCCTGATAAATCACGCTGGTTCATCAACCATTTGAGACTCGCATGGTCCGTTATGACCGTAAATGGAAGTCCCTCAACATACGCTCTAAATTTTTTTACACTGAGTACTGCAGCATAACATTCCAGTTCTGTCACACTATAATTCTTTTGAGCTTTATTTAGTTTAGACGACATATATGCTATCGGTTGCTCATCTCCAGCCTCATTCACTTGGAATAACACTCCCCCCACTCCATCTTTAGAAGCGTCACATTGGATATAAAAACGTTCTTGGAAGTTTGGATTCGTAAGTACTGGTGCTGTCGTCAGACTTTCTTTCAATCTCTCAAACGCTATTCTTGCTTCGTTGGTTAGCGCGAATTTAATTAGGTTATTTTTAGTCAGGCAATCGTGTAGTGGTGCTGCAATAGTGGCGTAATCTCTTATGAATCTTCTATACCATCCTGTCATTCCAAGAAACCGTCTAAGTTGCCTCGCTGTCTTTGGCTCAGGGAAAATATTCATCGCTTCTACTTTTGTCGGATCAGTTCGTATTGTCCCATTCCCTACGATGTACCCTAGATATCTAACTTCAGTATGACAAAACTTACTCTTTTGAACATTAATTGTCAGGTTAGCTTTGCTCAGACACCCAGCCACCTGCTGTAATAGACGCATGTGTCCTTCAAAGTCTTCTGAGCACACCAGTAGATCGTCTAGATATACAAACACCCGTTCTCGAAGCGCTGCTGGAATAACCTTGTCCATGAGTCTGCACATGCGTTGCGCCGCATTACATAACCCGAATGGCATCACAGTGAATTGATATAAAGGTCTTCCCGGGACTGTAAATGCTGTCTTTTCTCTGGATTTTTTTTCCAGCGGAATTTGCCAGAACGCATCTTTTAAATCGATTGCGGAAATGTACCTGGTGTCTTGTAGTCTGCTCAAGATTCCTTCAATATGAGGCAACGGATATGCATCCTTGATTGTGCGCTCATTGACTTTCCGGGCATCCAAGCACAGCCTGTTTTTGGTTTCTTTCCTTACCAGTGTTACCGGAGAATTCCAACTGCTATTGCTTTCTTCAATCACCCCTAAGCTCAGCATTCTGTCTAATTCGTCGTACATTAATTTCTGGACAAACGGAGAAATCGGGTAGTGGCGCTATTTCACAGGTATATGTTCATCCATTACCTCTATCGTATGAGTTTCTATTGTTGTGCTTCCTAGACCTAACTCGCTAAACGATGGAAATTCTTTAACAACCTTCTCTAGCATGCTCATTTGCTTCCTACACATTTCGTGCTGTTTTGACGTGACTAGTAAGTCTGATGACTGCGGAGTCAATTCAGACACTGCAACCCCAATGTGATTCTTGGGTGTCCGCTTGCTGATTATTGGTATGTCGAACACTTTCCAAAAATCGATACCTAAATAGAATTGCTGCTGCAATGAAGGGACTACTAAAAATTCCATGTCTTTTGTTTCTTCCTCCCAAAGGACTGGTAAAGTTACTACACCTACTATCGGGGTTTCGCCACCGTTGACTGTTTTAATAGATTTACCT
>NC_051846.1:122098896-122119897 GCF_002237135.1 Teleopsis dalmanni | reverse complement strand
GGAGACTGCCTGGAGAACGTGGGACATGCGAGGTAATATCATGTTGTTCATTTTATTACTCATGTTAACATATCACCTCCTACACACACACGACTACACAACAAGGTGTTACGTACCCACAATTTGAAATTACAAACGGAAAAATGCCAATTTATGCGGCGGGAAGTAGTTTATGTGGGACACAAATGTTGGGGGGTGGGGGGGTTGTCCTTCCCGATCCCTCAAAAACGGAATGTGTGAAAAACATACGTCCCCCAAAAACAATCAAACAACTACAAGCTTTTCTAGGACTGATTAACTGCTACAGGAAGTTCATACCCAATGCCGCAAAGATTTATCTTCCTTTTAACAAGTTACTTTGAAAAGCATAGAAGTTCATTTGGTTTAACAAATGTCAAGAGGCGATGAACGCCTTAAAGGATGCTGTTTTGAATTCTCCGATTTTACAATATGTGGATTTTTCCAAACCATTAATTTTGACTACCGATACCAGTAACGAGGCATTGGGGGCGGTCCTGTCACAAGGGAACCTGGGCGAAGACCTCCCACTATATTTTGCTAGCAGAGCACTAAGTGCGACAGAAAGGGGGTATTCCACCATTGAGAAGGAGTTTTTGGCAATTATATGGGCAAACAAGGAATTTCAGATCTTACTTTCTGAGAAGGTCCTTCAAGATTTTTACAGACCACAAACCCCTTACAGAGGTGTCGAATCAGAAGACTCAAGATACTAGATTATGACGGTTCAGGCTAAAGTTCTAGCAACTATGATTTTGAAATTTGCTATAAACCTGGTAAGACCAATTTCAACGTGGACGCACTAAGCCGTCTGCCAGTCGAACCAAGTAAAATCCAGGTTGTGACCAGATCACTAGCCGCGGTGGCAGGAGAAGATTCTAATGTTACAAGGTCTGACGAGCAGAGGAAGTCAAGAACAACGCAGAAGATTACATCAGATAACGAAACCAGGATAACTTTCCGTCAGAAATTACGAGTGGAAAAGGGAAGCGGGATCCCAAGATGCCATCCGCACATATTTCCGGATTCGGAAGCAATTTAAGTGAGGCGGAATGCAAAGACAAATCAAAGATCACGTGAAGGCATGTCCTCTGTGCCAAAGAAATAAGAGCTCGAGGGAAGATTAAATGCCTACGGTTATCACAGACACACCTCAAAGACCGTTCGACAAGCCATTGACCATTGACAGAATTCCTGAGGAATTTTGTGAACATGGACGGTACAAACTGGGATCAATGGTTACAGGATGCTATGCATGTACATAATAATACAGTACATACGGCCACAAAACAAATACCGAGTAGTACCTTGTTTAGTTTTGACGTGGAGATACCAGTGACGGTAAATAGGAAACCGACACCCCTCTATAATTCCGACGATTACTCTCAAATATTGAAATATCAAACCCAATGTTCTCATAACTTGGTAAGAAAGAATCAGAAGAGGGCGAAGTTAATCTCTAAAAAATATTATGACAGAAACAACAAGAATAAGATATTTAAAATAGGAGTGAAGGCGCTCTTGAGGAACCAAATGAAGATGAATAAGTTTGCACCTATCTGGGAGGATCACTACGTCATAAAGGAGGTACCTAACACGGTGAACGTAAGAATTCTAATAAGGGAAAGGCGAAAACTTTCGACAATAACTTGGTGAAGCCATTTAGTTTATCTTTCCTAAAGTCCGGTTAATAATAATAAGACTTTTTTTTAACATAAGAGGAACCGTTGTATTAACCAAATATTGCCTTTTATGATTTTATAGATCGACGTATTTTCAAACTGAGTACTTGCATTTCTTGCATGTCAGTTGACTCCAATATATTAATAGGTTTTATTTTTATTTATATTATCTTTTTTGGGCGATTCCTTGAAAATATCTCAGTAATATAATTTGCCATTATATTTTTAAGATTTTGTGTAGGAAATAACAAAGTTCTATACATTTTACTACCTTGATGGTAATGCTCATAATAGTTACTATAGTCTTTTCATGACAAGGTAATGCAATTGCTTTTAGTTTAGAATCAACCATTGCTTTTTTAGTGTTTTATTTGAATTTAGTTTGCTTTTTGTTTAGAATCAACCATTGCCTTTTATGATTTGATAGATCGATGTATTCTTAAACTGAGTACTTGTAGACCAGTTGAGTATACCCTTTCTAAAAATTTCTGTTTCGGTTAACTTCAATATTGACTTTATCATCATAATACTATCCACAAATAATTATGCTATGTTTTGATAATATAATTAATATGTAGATATATTTCTTAGCAACTTCTGTTACTTTTATACAGGATTATCTTGATGACAACTGTTACTTATATACCTGTGGTATTTCAACCTTAGACAACCTTTGTTGATTTTTTCATTTTATGAAACAAGATTAGGCATATCAATTATCCATGAAATCCCTCGCAATCTAGCATTCATTTGTATGACAACCTTCGTTGCTATTGAGATTAGACCAACAGATTTTTCTGGGTAAAGTGCAATAGTCTTCATAGCAAATTTTGAAGCAGTTGCGCTTCATATATATATAAATATATATATATATACTTATATAAATATTTATATGCCATTCAAATCAAATGTATCAAATAAACCGTTTAAGAATAACAGATTCGCTATATACTTATATCATTTATATATGTATAAGCTGAGCCAGTTTTCATTACAGGTCTTTATAGAATTTGGTTATTCCATTTTTTAAACACTATGAATAAGCAATAAATTTAATGATTCAGGTAAAAATTTCACAAAGTGGCAGCACGAGCTTCTCACCAATTACGTCATTCCCTAGTATCCGCATGGTAATGAACAAATACCCGGTAAGGGATGACTTAGATCGGTACTCAGACGGCGAAAACGACGGAAATTTAAATATCTAATCTAATAATATCATAGTCTAGCTTATTTTTGTTGCTTCTCTATTTCTGTTTCTAGTACATTACAGAAGAATGTTCCCAGATATGTAACTGGTCACGCTTAAGGACTGACAGGAAAATCGAATGGAGATAAAATATTGATAATTGTAAGAACATAAAAATATTATTTTTCTTTTATTATGAAATCAAATTTGAAACTAAGCGAATTATAGATTGCCGCCTCGATGCCAAATTTTTAAACTACCTGTCTGCGAATTCAACGGATGAGCAACTAACATTGTGCTCGTTTGAATCACTAATTGGAGTATTATTTAAAAATAAAATATTTGATATGATTTTCCTTTAATTATTATAGAATTTCGAATTTGCGACTATGAGGGGACGCAATGAGGAATGTGATTAATACTTAAAAGGAAAATTTAATATATAAACTTGTACAGATTAAGCATTGTGAATTTTTTTTTTTTTTTGTTTTTTATTAACGATTCTTCAAATAAGACAAAAAAATTAATATTGCACCTATTACAAATAACAAAAAAAGGTACTAATAAGCAATTTGATTTGAATATTTAAGGGTAAAAAAAATGAAGCTATTTTGCTACTCGCTGTCCATTAAGTCTGCCACTGTTTTCCTTTTTAGCCGTCTAGGTATTACAACCACCTGGAGAAGACTGGATGCTGTAACGTTGACATGTGTTTTCAATCGCTGTTTGTGAGCAATGGCACACCTTTTTGCCACGACGTCGACTGTTGGTATGTCAAGGTCACGGTGGAGATCACTGTTTCTAATGTAATATGGAGCATTTACGATGTATCGTAGTATTTTATTTTGAAAGCGCTGGATAGTTGCAATGTATTTCTTGCTGGCACAACCCCAGAATTGTATGCCATAACTCCAAGCCGGCTTCAGTATTTGTTTATAGACCATTAGTTTGTTGTGGATTGCCAGTTTAGAGCGCCTGCCAATGAGGTGGTAAAATTTGTTTAGTTTTAGGTCAAACTCTTCTCGTTTTTTCTTAACATGCGCTTTTCAGCGCAGCTTAGCGTCGAGCGTAATGCCCAGATATTTGGCTTCGTTGGCGTGTGGAATTTTTGTGGCATCGATATGAATTGGAATATGGTTATAATTTCTCTATGAGAAGACTATATGTACTGATTTTTCCTTATTTAGCTTGATTCTCCATTTTTTGCCCATGAAGCAATTTGATTGACTGTGTGTTGCAGATTAGCCGTCGCGTCTTCTATATTGTTTTCGATTGCTGTAACTAGTTGGTTTGCAGAGGGTAAGTCGTGTGTATACAGGAGATATAGAATGGGCCCAAGAATGCTCCCCTGCGGGACGCCTGCGCTAATCTTCTTTAGTGCTGAATGTGCATCTTCATATTTAACACTGAAGTACCTGTCGTTTAGATACCATGAAAGCAGCTTACAGTATTGTATAGGCAATAATGATTTAAGTTTATGAAGTAATCCTTCATGCCAAACCTTATCGAAGGCTTGTGATACATTTAAGAACACGGCACAACACACTTTCTTCTCTTGCATCGCCGACTCAATGGAATTTACGATTACATGTATTTGGTCGATGGTTGAGTGGTTTTTTCTGAAGCCGAATTGATGATCCGGAATTAAGCGTCTTCTCTCGATTATTGGTAATAAACGCGCTAGTAGTAGTCTTTCAAAAAGCTTCGATAAGGTTGGCAATAGAGATATTGGCCTATATGAGGATACGTCATTGGGAGATTTTCCCGGTTTGGGTATCATAATTACCTCAGCGAATTTCCAAAAATGGGTACATGTTTCAAACGGAGGCACGAATTGATTAAATCGCATAGGTAGATGATGCAGTTTTTGGGTTAGTTCCGAAGAACTTCAGCCGTTATTAAGTCAAAACCAGGAGATTTTTTGAGTTTCATTTTCAAGATTTGTTTACTCACTTCTTCCGTAGTGACTGGAACAATTGCAGTGTCGCCTTCAGGCCAATTTATACAGGACCCAATAACGTCTTGGCCTTCATTTGGACTGAAGGTTTTCTCTAGGTGTTCAGCAAACAGGTTCGCCTTTTGAGTATTTGTTTTAGCCCACTGAGTTTCGTTTATTTTCACTGGGGCAGACTGCTGCATTGCTCTATTAAATGATTTAGCAGCTTTCCACAGAGACTATTCATTATTTTTGTCTGCCGTGAGGCCCATCAGGAAACTATTAAAGGTATTATTTTTGTATGATTTCATGGCTGTGTGTAACTTTTTAGTTGCTCGGTTTAGTTGCGATTTAATTAACGGACATCTAGTTGCTTGCGAACGTTTTCGCAATTTTCGCTTCTCCGTAATCTTTTTTGTGATGAAGGGTGGGTATTTTTTAACATGTAGAGTTTGGAGTTTTGGTGTTGGTGTACTGTTCCACGCTGCCATCTGCAATTGCTGAGTGAAATGAAGTACTGCGTCATCTAGTTGCTCGCTGTTAACAATATGATCAAACTTGTGCAAATGTACAAGCTGAAGCTGAAAATATTTCCAGTCGGTAAATGTATTTGCTAAACTATATCATGTGAAACTATCAGCAGCACTGGTGAGTGGTCAGAGCTAAAGTCGCAGCCTTCTGAGATGGTTAGGTGAGATGCTGGAATGTTTTTGTAGACAAAGAAGTCGATTAGGTCTGGAACTTTGCTAGGATCCGACGGCCAGTACGTTGGTTTACCAGTTGAAATTGAATTGCAAGCTGTGAGTTGCATGGCTTTGTACATTTCTCTTCCTTTCGTTGTAGTAAGTCTTGAGCCCCAAAACGTATTTTTTGCGTTGAAGTCTCCTTCAATTATAAAACGGCCTTGAAACCGGTTAAAAAGAGATAAGTAGTCTGCGCACTTCAACTAATGCCTGGGAGGACTATATAATGCAGTTATGACCAGCGGCTGATTAAAGGTTTCCACGGAAACAGAAGTAGCTTGAAATTCAATTTTGCTATATTGTTCTAGTAAGTGATGTTTTATCGAGTTTCTAATTATGACAGCGCTACCACCCCTAGCGCAATTATCGGGATGTATGGTATGGTATAGAGTATAGTTTTTAAACATTATATGCGATTGCTTAGTAAAATGAGTTTCAGCGATTAGACCGATATCAATGTTTTCGCTATTTAATACGACTTCGAGTTCATTCTTATGTTTTGTTAAGCCATTCGCATTCCATAAGAACAGTTTCAAACGATTAGTCATAATCTAAAAATTGCATGTTGTGCTCAAACACGCTCAGACGTTGTTCAAGAGTTTTAAATACCTCTTCTTGTAGATTAAGTTTTGTTAAGATAATTGACAACGCGTTGTTTCTTTGTGATTCAGTACTTTGAATGGGTCCCTTTACAGTTTGGGCGTAAGTGACTGTTCTAACACTAGTAGGTCCAGTAATTTTGGATTTACTTTTTGTTACAGCAACTTGATTATTTTCGTCAGCCTTAGTTTTGTCAGCTTTGTTTTTTAATTTTATTTTTTGTAATTCTTTAGCGATTATACAACCACGATAGTTCGCTGGATGCGGTTCGCCACAGTTACAGCATTTAGGCTTATCGGACAGTGTCTTTAGGCACTCCGAAGTTAAATGTTTACCAGCGCAGTTAACACATCGTGGAGGTTTTCCACATAAATTTTTTGTGTAACCGAACGATTGACATTTTTTGCATTGAGGAATTAAGTTTTACGGTTTGATGGGTTCAATCTTTACAATTGTGTTAAGAATACTTTTTATCTCATAGATTTTCTTCACATCTTCGGTTGAGTCAAATGACAAAAGGAACATATCAATCGGTTCTTTAGTCTTCCATTTGAGTTTGTTTATCGCACCGATTGCTTTTAAACCTTGGTTGTTTAAGTCATTTATAATCGATTCTTGATCACACGATTGGTGAAGATTTTTTACTATAACTTTTATTGGCCTAGTTTGCTTGTCTTCGTAGCTGAACCAGGAAATATTTTCGAGAGTTAAGAGTTTTGTAACAGATCTATAGTCAAAAGAGTCAAAAATAGATACTCTGTATGAACCATTATTTATAAGTCTCACAAAAAACTTGTTTTTTATAGTTGCAATAAGTTGAGCATGCAATTTTTTAAAATCATTTATACCATTGATAACAATAGGAGGAGGTCGAGCTATTTTATTAGGGACAGCTTGTCCTTTTTGGCAAGTACTTGTTTCAACACTAGGTCTACTTTGACTAGCTACTTCTGGAGTGGATTCGACCTTACGTTTTTCAGTTGGTCTTTTCTTTTTTAAGATTCAGTCTGTCTCTCTAGCAAGTTCCTTCTCATGGGTTTCATATTTTGCAATGTTATAAGTTGTTTCTGGTACGTTTTTAAAAGATTTTAATTTTTCGTTTTCACTTCTCAGTGCAGTTAACTCATTGGATAATAATAAATATAAATTTTCAAGCTTTTTAATTTTATTCTGAAGTTCTGTATTTTCCTTTTCAAGTTTGATCATTTTTTCTTTATTTCCACCACCGAGAGGTGGGGTATTAGCATCAGTCATATTAATTTTAGATTAATACTATTTTTAGCGCGTATATTTATACTAATAATATAAATATTAATTTAAATTTTTACCTTAAAATTTATAAATAAATATTTTTAGCGTCCTTTCGCGTATTTATTTATTTAGCATTTGTTAGTTATTTAGCTATATTAATTACACAATTACACAATTTCTTTAGTTTTTATAGATTTGTTTACAACACTTTTCTTGTGATTTAATTTCAGCTTAAAAGCTTTATTTGCTGTCTCTATCAGCTGTTTTTAAATGTGTGCGAATTTGAGGCAAAATTAAACACTTCAAAAACAAAGTAATTCCGCAAAACCAAAAATCCACTTTTTTACATATAAACAATATAAATATGTTAATATTTTATTTTGTCGGGCACTATAATTTTATAAATTTCTTAAAGAGTCACTGTCTCGGTTTTTTTTTTGTGATAAATTTAAATTAATTTTTACGTTTTACTCTTAGAAAAAAGATTAAAGTACGCAGTGATATTTTTTGCGCGCGCACCTCAAGTCATCATTCTTTCAATCTTTTGAATGTATAACTGAAAAGCTTAATAGTAGAATTAATACCAAATAGGTAGCAATGCTCTTATTGTATAGTTAAGACAGTGAATTATTAAACGTAATTTTGTTGGGCAATGAGATGCATGGCTATATGTTAGAAGCTATCATTATTCTAAATGACTACCTGTGTCAAAACAATAAGATATTTTAAAAAAAAAAACTAAAATTTATAAACAAATTCACGTATTTATATTATAAAAATATATAATGCCATATGAATATGTATAATAATAAATTTCTAAGGATTGAATTAACATTATGGTTTTTAGTATTCTAAACAAAAATTTTTAATAATATTCATATGTTAAAATTATATATAATATGAAATATGCAATATGAATATGTGAAATATAAGGAAATGTTTAAGATTGACAAAACATTATGGTTTTATAATTATTTTTAAAGTAAAACAAAAAAAATATTTAAAAAAAAAATGTATAAAGAAATTCAAGTATTTGTAATATAAAAAATATGTAATGCAATGTGAATATGTACAATGACAAATTTTTGAGGATTAAACTAACATTATGGTTTGTTAGTATTCTAAACAAAAATATTAATATTTCGCTTTTTTTTAATAAATAAAATTTTTTAGTTTCTTAAAATAAAAAAAAAACAACAAAATAAAAACAGAATGAAGGTAGAGTAGAAAATTTTAATAGAAAAAAAAATTGTTAAACGATTTAGAATGAGCAAATGATGCAAAATATTTTATGCCTAGTTCTGTGAAATTGGCATATTTATAAAAAAAAACCACCGCCAACTGCTATGCCGCTAATCTGTAATTCTTCCGCCGCCAAATGTCGCTATGTCGCCAACTAATACGTAGTTAATTTGAAGAGCGTCAACGCTCCTCCGCAAGGGGGAAGGGATGTTGTGATGCGTAAGGTGTGTTAAAACCGGTTTGGCCAAATATAAACAAGTATATACAACTGCAATTGCAATTGAGTATCATGTTTCAAAACTGTAACAGCGAATTCCTGCTGAAGTCAACGATCCTACTACGTGATTGTAGAATGCGCTGTCACTGCGATTAAGAACATTTTCTGAGCAATAAACACCAACGAGAAGAAAACACTCAATAACTAAATATATTGAAGTATAATACGCCAACATAAAGATATTTTAGTTTACACTATAACCAATATATTATTAATTATTCTAAATAAGTTCAAACTGCAAATAGCTTTGGAAGATAAATAATCGTCAAGAAAATTCTGACTTGTTAAGTGTTGTGGACAAATAATAAATAACTTTGCAAAATAAATAACCATTAAGAAAATTCTGAATTGTTAAGTGTTGTGAACAAAACTTCAGCTGTATTAAGTTATTAATTATTCCGAATAAGTTCAAATTGCAAACAGCTTGAGTCAATATAAGTTATAAGTCAATAAAGTTATAAGTTAAGAATTTCATCTGTTTTTTTTCATCTCCCGAGAGACCACGACAAAATCTACGAGATTTATTCTGCTGGCATTGTGAGAGACATGAGGTTCGAACCATTGACTGCTGTCGTAAACAATCAGGAAACGCGCAAAGGTCGCGTCTTCCAGAAAGGAAATACGTGGCCATAAATCCAGCACCAGCACAACACCCTTTGTAATTGAACACAATCGACTCTATGCAGAAATAAGCATCCAAGGCCAAGCATTCATAGCCATTGACACAGGCGCAAGTAAAAGCTTTGTTCAGCCAAACGTAGCATCATGTCTCATAGGTAACATCACTGACGTAAAAGTAATAGTCCAAATCGCTGATGGCGCACCATGGTATGTGAATAACATCGTTGACACGTGCTTGCTAATGGGAGGACGTGAATATCAGGTAAGTTTGTTAGTGTTGGATGAAATGGTTCATGATGTCGTTTTGGGGATAGACTTTTTGGTCACAGCATCAGGTACGCTCTACATAGGGAATAATGTTATCAAATTTAGTCAAATCTCAAAGACCACATTGAATCAGGTCTCGCTAAATTCAACTTTCGAAGAGGACCAATATACAAAGAAGTTCCTAGATACAGTATTATCAGAATTTGAAACAATGAAAGGACCAGTGACGACGCGTGCCCTATCTGGAAGGGTGTGCGGCCCTTCTTTAATGTTGTTTTTACATGTACCACTTAAATTAAAATATATGAGATTAATAATAACCATATTATATTAGGCAACAATATATTCGCAATATTATATTAACTATTCATTAACAAAATAACATATTAAACAAATTAAATTAATAATTTATATATAAGTTTAATATTATATCAATATGGAAGAAACAAAACTTTTCACATAATTCTCGTAACATCAAACCAAATTTTTTCAAACAAAAGAGTTTTAACTCAGAACCATACATATTTATCCACTGATCAAACAAAATCAAACCCACTTGCACCGTATAAATGTGCGGACAAGTACCCCTCACAATAAGAACAGAAATTCGTGTGTGTTGCTGTTAAAAGGGGAGAGACGAAATGTGATAGAAATGTATGATGATATGAGTTGCAAACTTTAGCCGCTCATGCAACCACTTTGGCAAATCATCATGTTGGATTCGTATGCATGCAGTTGATATTCGAATAGAACAGAAAATTACTCTCATACAATTCCCACTATATAAATCTCTATCTCTGATATTAAAAACGGGAGCATACCCACATTATTTTGTTCATATGCAACGTATGAATGTGCGGCCAACTTCTTTGCACACAAAGGGGAGAGACGAAATATAATAGAAATGTTCTGTGATTTGAGCTGTAAATATATGAACACAACTAACAAGTATAGCAGTTAACAGAAGCAAATTGATTGAGTTTTCATAGACAATTAAATTTAATTGTTTTTGCTAAAACTTTAAAAATATATATATGGAAATGTAATAAATAATCATAATTCTTGATGTGAAGATACCTAATAAATTTATATACCTATGTTATTTGACATTTTGCAAATTATGTTAGGGTGTTCACCGCACACCTCCGCACCTTAGAGCAATCGTCACTGGAAAGGACTCTCTAACATTACATCGCATACAATCACTATGAAGAACGATCATACAATCAAGCAGAGATATTATCCGAGGAACCCGGCGATGCAAAAAGTGTTAGATAGTGAAATCGACGAACTACTCGAACAAGGTTGCATTAAACGGTCACATAGTCCATACAGCTCATCAGTCGCATTAGTAAAAAAAAAGACGGAAGTTGGCGGCATCGATTACCGACAAGTCAACACACGGTAAATTCCAGATGCGTATCCCATCGCACGGATCCAACATATATTGGACCAACTCCGAAATGCAAAGTATATTCGCAGTCTGGACTTAAAAAGCGCGTACTGGCAAGTTCCTATGGCGCAAGACAACAAACAGTACACTTTGTTCACAGTTTCTGGACGAGGGTTGTTTCAATGGCGAGTGATGCCTTTTGAATTACAACCTTTTAGAGACCCTTGATAGCGTAATTGGTCTTGACATGGAACCCCACGCGTTTGTCCATTTGGATGATATAATAGTGATAGGGCCCACGGTAGAGGAACACACGGCAAATTTGAAAGGAGTTTTTCGGCGACTGAAGGCAGCAAAATTGAAGCTGAATGTAAAAAAATGTCAATTCTTTACATAGGAAATCAAATACTTGGGGCATTTAGTGACACCTCAGGGCATTCACACCGATCCAGAAAAAATAGCTGCAATCAAATATCTTCCACCTCAATGTAACGTCAAGGAGTTAAGGAGATGCTTTGGTATAGCTTCGTGCTATCGCCGGTTTGTACCTCAGTTCTCCAGTACTATTTAACCGCTAACGTTGTTGTTGAAATAGGGTAAGCGTTGGCATTGGACAGAAGAACAACAAGCGGCATTTGATAAACTAAAAGAGAAACTATCTTTGCATTTCCGAATTTCAACGAACAATTCGTAGTACAAACAGTGACTTTGGGCTAGGAGCGATATTGTCGCAAACAGTATCTGGAAATGAAAAGGTAATCGCGTATGTAAGTCGTACCTTAAATGCGGCAGAGAAAAATTATACGACAACTGAGAAAAAATGCCTGGCAATAGTTTGGGGTGTGCGCAAGATGAAGCAGTATTTAGAGGGATGTCATTTTGTAGTTATCATCGATCACCTGGCATTAAAATGGTTTAATAGCATCGATAATCCTTCCGTTAGAATTGCAAGATGGGCCTTAGAACTGCCACAGTAGTCACTACGAAGTGCAATACCGGAAAGGGAAATATGACGTTATTGCTAATGCGCTGTATCGACAAACGGCAACCTACGTTAGCTTAGTTAGACACAAATGAGGAAAATTGTCGTTACTGTGGATGGTTATTGAGTTTGAAGAAAGTGGTGCAAGAAAATCCTGCGAAATACCCTGACTACATCATTGAAGGTGAGCAGTTATATCGTCAGATCCCAAACAATTTCAGTATCGAAGACCAAACGTGCTGGAAACTGTGCGTACCACGTGATTTGGGTCATCAAGTTCTGAAGGAATGCCATAATAAAGTCACAGCGGGGCAGTTAGAGAATCAGAAGACAACTATTCGTGTTGCGGTAAACTATTATTGGCCTGGGATGTATTGCGATAATATAAGGGATTACGTAAAAAAATACGATACTTGCCAAAAGTACGAAGTTTCACAACAAATGAGTGCAGGGAAAATGCTAACCACTATTCCAGAAGAACCATGGGTGACATCATAATGCGGACTTCATTGGTCCTGTTGAATATTTGTTTATATTATATTATATTATTATATATGAATATTTTGTTGTTATTAATTTTGTATGAATAATTTGTTATTTTTATTTGTATTGTAATAATTGTGTTAAATATATTTGGTGTAAAAAATAACGTTGTCAATGCAATGCCCAAAATACGTCATACGCTTCTGTTGGCACATGAAAACAAAAGCGTCAAATTTCGTCTGCAAGAAAATGCACTCTTGCAGTTTGCAATAAGTTCATTGTTTGGCATGCATTGTCAAGGTTATTTTAGTTAATTTATTTGTTGTAAATTAATTATCAATTTTAAATAAAAGGCACAATTGAGTTTTTGACAATTCAATTGATGCGAAGCCACATTCGTTATCGATTCTTTTTTGTTCGTTCTAATAGCTTGTAGAGTTGGTTCAAGTACCAAATTTACACCATATAAGCACCTGCCTACTGGATTCAAGTGTTCAGTAATCAGGATAATTTAGGACAATCGTCAAATCACTGGGTTCAAGTGCTCAGTGGTTCTCGTGTTCAAATAAGTCAACATTTAAGAGTTCAGTACTTGCAAACAGTTGATTTCAACTTTTGATTCAGCGTGTGATCATACATTTTGGTGTGATCGTACATTTTGGTGACCCCGACGTGATCGTTAGCAACAGTCAACAATCAACAGTCAGCGGTTAAGTTTCAGCATTCAGCTTTCTAAGAACATTTTGAAGAACATTTGGCAAAAAACTCCAAATCATCAATGACAACTCTTAATGAACTCATAGATGCCCAAAAAGGGCGAAGAGATTCAGCGAATCATCAGGAACTTCAAAAAGGATTCGGCTGAACGCAAGCAAACATCAGCATACTACAGTGAAAGATTTCGTCGGCTTGATGTTGCTTGGAAGCAGTTTGAACAAACTGTCACAATGCTCAGAACTCTCATCGATCAACCGACAGATGATGAGTATTTTACATCTTCCTATTACGAGAAAATAAGAGAACTAACAAATGAATACAGTGAAATATTCAAGACAGAAGCCCTACGGATCAAAGCAGCAGACAACTTCGGTGAAGGTGTTAGTAACCAAATGGCATCACAGCCGCAACTAGTGGCTACGACAAATGGTTTGACAAGAAAAATATCCGCTCGAATGGCAGCTTAAAAAAGGTTAATAGAGAGTTTGTCAGAGAGCGAAGGCATTCAACCACTTCAATATTACGAAATTAAATCAAACACAATCATGCAACATTGGAACCAATTGGAATGTTTGCATGATGAACTCTGGGAAAACTTTGAAAATCCACTGATGTCAGGATTCAATCAAGATGAGTATTACCAAATTGAAGATTTGGTACAATAATGTTTGATAGAGTTGTCCATAAAATTGGATCAATTACAACAGAAACAAGCAACAGTAGCAGAACCAAACATGCGGTCCTCACTGCCATTGCCAAAGGTAACAATCCCAAGTTTTAATGGGAATTACTTAAAATGGAGGCAATTTTTTGACTTGTTTACACAAATGGTAGACAATCAGCCACTACCAGCTGCTCAAAAAATGTGGTACTTGAAATCACATGTGACAGGTGAAGCTGAAAAATTGATAAGTCATTTCAGCATAACCGACGACAATTATTCGGCACATGAACTTCTAAATCAGCCATCAGGCACATCAACTGTGGCAGCAGTTAAAAATTTACATGTCACAACGAAAGAGTGTCTATTAGCACTAAACAATCTTGGCGTTCAAACGACATTTTGGGACCCAATTTTGTTACAGGTACTAATTAAAAAACTCGATCGGGCGATGCTCATTAGATATGAGCAATCTCTGGCAAAACCAAAAGAGATACAAAACATTCAGGAGTTTTTAGCCTTTTTAGAACTACAGTTTCAACTGATGGAAGTTGTAGAACAAGAAGATAAGGTGGCTATAAAAATTAAAGCAAATCGAAATAACTCAGTGTCATCGGCTGTAACAGTTTCTAAAGGAAACAACAATTGCAAACTGTGCAATGTAGACAGGCACCCACTGTATCATTGCCGTAAATTCTTGCAATTTTCACCATCTCAACGATTGGATTGGGTGAAAAATCAACAGCTCTGTTTTAACTGTTTCAGAAATGATCATGTGGTGAACAAATGTTCATCAAGAAGTTGTACCAAATGTAATAAAAAGCATAACACGTTGTTACATTTGGAAGTTAACAATCAAACAAAACAAAACATTCTACCTAGCTCAAGTGGGTACAACACCGCAGTTACCACAGCGACAGCAAATACATCCACATGTCATTGTGATTATGTTTTCTTGCCAACTGCAAGAGCCAAAATAACTGCTTCTAATGGAAATACAAGTGAAGTCCGAGCATTACTAGACTCTGGTTCGCAAGTGAACATAGTCTCTGAGCGTCTTGTCAAAAGGCTCAATATATCAAAAACAAAATCGTTATTGAGCATAGAAGGTATAGGAAAGGTGCAAAAAAATTCAACGCAGCGAGTTAACATCAAATTGCAACCACTTAACTCAAGGTTTACTACAGAAGTCGAAGCGTTTGTGCTTCCAAATATAGTTCCACCTCAACCAAGTTGCAGCTACGATATTTCCAAATGGAAGGTCCCGAACAGCATTCACTTAGCAGATCCAACATTTTTCCAACAAGGGAAAATTGATATTTTACTCGGTGCGGAGTTCTATTTTAGTCTGTTAAGGTAAATTAACGCTTGCTCCTGGGCTTCCAGTCTTGCAAAATTCTACACTTGGCTGGATTGTCAGTGGCAAGGTTGCATCAAATACAGACACATCAAACGTTTTATGTGCAGTTTTTGGCGGTGGGGCGGAGGTTGTTGATAATAATTCATCATTAGAAGATGCAATTGAACGATTATGGCGAATGGATGAGGTGAATACAACGTTTTGTGGTAAGATTGCCGTTTCTGGAAAACTCATTGACGTTAGGAGAATCTCAAGAAACAGCTTGGAGAAGGTTCATCAGTCTTGAACGACGACTAGCAAAAAATGATGTTTTGCGGAAACAATATGTCCAGTTTATGGAAGAGTATGAGCGATTGGGTCACATGACTGAAGTAAACCTGGATTCCATGTTGACTCCAAGATATTTCATTCCTCATCATTGTGTACTAAAACCAGACAGTACAACTACTAAACTTCGAGTGGTGTTTGACGCATGAGCCAAAACTACATCTGGACACTCGTTGAATGATTTAATGTATAATGGACCGACAGTTCTAAGTGAACTCTTTTCAATTCTGCTCCGTTTTAGGCGACCACGGTTTGTTTTTACCACAGATATCGAGAAAATGTATCGCCAAGTTTTGATAAATCCTGAAGATCGACGCTATCAACTTATCATTTGGAGAAGCAGTCCAAATTCAACGATTCGTTATTATCAGCTAAACACAATTACATATGGGACTCGAGCAGCTCCTTACCTAGCAACAAGATGTCTGGAAAAGATAGCATTAGAAAACAAGGTGAATTATCCATTGGGAGCTCAAATCCTGTGTGACAATGTCTACGTTGACGATGGGCTCGGTGGATCAGATAGTTTAATTACGGCTATTAAAGCTCAAAGGCAATTAATCCATATTTTAAAGAAGCATCAGTTTTACCTACGGAAATGGAGTGCAAACCATCCTCAACTTTTGAAAAACATTTCTCAAGATGATCAAGAGGTAAATCTAGATTTTACTAATGATAATAACGAGTCAATCAAAACGCTGGGATTATTTTGGTTGCCCAAGGCGGATTTATTTGGAATTAAGGTCAAAATGGTTACTGAAGGAATAATCACGAAGAGAGTCGTTAGTTCTGATTTAGCTAGACTGTTCGACCCACTTGGTTTAGTAGCTCCAGTAATAGTCAAAGCAAAGATTTTCATACAACACTTATGGCAGTTGAAATTATCTTGGGATGATCCACTTCCTACAGATCTTTGTACAACATGGTCAACATTTAGAGAAAACTTAAGTACTCTTGAAAATCTTCAGGTGGCAAGACATATCTTCAGAGGCGAGGTTCCATCATCAACACAGCTACATATTTTTGCTGACGCATCTGAAAAGGCATTTGGTGCTGCAGCATATGTCAGAGCAATTTTAAAAGATGGTAGAATAATAGTGCGACTATTATGTGCAAAGTCAAGAGTCGCACCACTCAAAAAACAAACGCTACCGCGACTAGAGCTATGTGCGGCAGTCTTAGCAGAGGAACTCTCAGCAAGAGTGAAAAGCGATCTTCAAGAGAAGGACCAGCCGGCATTTTTGTGTACAGATTCAGAAATTGTGTTGTCTTGGATCAATTCACAGTCTTCATCATTTCAAACATTTGTAGCTAACAGGGTGGCAAGAATTCAAACTTTAACTCTGTCTGAACAGTGGCGACATGTTAGGTCAAAGGACAACCCAGCTGAAGTGTTATCAAGAGGACTTTCAGCAAGGGCGTTGTCAACATGTGCACTTTGGTTTCAAGGACCGTTCTTTTTGCTTGGAAGGCAGGAAGTATGGCCACCAAGGCTTTCATCATCATTACAAGTTCCAGCCGATCTGGAGAAGAAGAAGGTTGTAGCTGTAGCAACTCAAATCAATGACGCAGATTTCATATACAGGATTCAGCATAAGAATTCATTTAAGACGTAACAAAAGATAATAGTATATGTTCTTAGATTCACTAACAACGCAAGAAAATCAAAGGAGTCACGTGCCACACATATAGTACTTAGTGCCAAAGAATTGGATGCAGAATTAATAACTATAATATGTCACATTCAGGGTAATGATTTTCATGAAGAAATCAAACAACTGAAGAAACAAGGTCATGTTGATAAATCTAGTTCAATCAGTAGTTTATCTCCATTTATTGATAATGCAAATGTTCTTAGAGTAGGAGGACGCTTAGAAGCCTCATCATTACCACACGATTCTAAACACCCAATGCTGATCCCATACAATGATCCATTGGCAAAATTATTATTCGTGATGTTCCATGAAGAAAACAAACACTGTGGCCCGCAGGCACTATTGAGTACAGTCCGACAACGGTTTTGGCCGATTAAAGGTAAATCAACAGCCCGAGCAACGGTTCAGCGATGCATTCGATGCAACAAAGCACGTCCGCAACAATGCCAACAAATTATGGGCAATTTACCAGAATCAAGGATAACTCCTGCAAGACCCTTCATTAATGCTGGTGTAGATTATTGCGGACCATTTTGGATCCACTACAAGGTGAGGGGCAAAAAGCCAACAAAGGCATATACATTGTGACCGAAAAGTTTCCGGTCAAAGTTAAATAAAACGCAAAATTCTTAATCTTCATCAATATTTATTTTATCTCCTTCAAAATATGCTCCATTAGAAGCGATACACAATGCCAACGTTTCTTCCAATCATCAAAACATTTTTTATAGGCGCTTTCCGGTATGGCTTTGAGTTCCCTCTGCGAATTCTGTTTTACGTCTTCTATGGATTCAAAACGCGTTCCTCTGAGTGGTAATTTGAGGTTGGGAAACAGGAAAAAGTCACACGGTGCAAGATCAGGTGAATACGGTGGCTGTTCGATGGTATTTATTGAATGTTTGGCCTTAAAATCGTTGATAATGTTGAACAAATTGAGGTGAATCGGAACAAGCCGGGCGTTGACACGTCGCATACACAAATTGTCCACCAAAATCAAACGAGCCATCTCACGACCGATGCCTAGCTCTCGTGCTATCTCTCTAACACTCACATGAGGATTTTTGAACACGATTTCCTTTGCCTTTTCAATGTTTTCGTCGGTGGTAGAGGTCGAAGGTCGTCCAGAACGCGGCATGTCTTCGACGGTCGTACGACAGTCCTGAAAGGCTTTGTACCACTCATAAACTTGAGTTTTCGATAAAACTGATTCCCCATAAGCCTTTTGTAGCATTCGCAACGATTCTGCACACGAAATTTCGTTCGAAAAACAAAATTTGATGCAAACTCTTTGTTCAATATTTTTTTCCATTGTTTTTTTCGCAACGCACTACTGAGGTGAACTGGTTTCAACAGCTGCCGTAAACGAACTGTCCGACAGATCGCGCTCATTTTGGCATTAATTACGGACAGTGCTTGCCACTAATAACTAATATCGACAAAATATTTACAGCGCGCGAATTTAATGAGAGTGACGAAACTTTTCGGTGCACAATGTATTGTCTTTTGTTGCTTTTCTACAAAGGCGGTACATCTCGAGTTAGTGACCGACTTATCAACAAATGCTTTCATTGGAGCATTAAAACGATTTATAAGTCGACGAGGGCGTTGTTTGAATATTTACAGTGATAACGCAACAAACTTCGTAGGCGCCAAAAACCAGTTAGCAGAATTAGAAGAAAGCATTTATTCTAATGAAGGACAAGAAGCAATAATCTCTGCCTGCAGTACCACAGGAATAAACTTTCATTTTATTCCACCAAGGGCTCCACACTTTGGCGGTTTATGGGAAGCATCCGTAAAGTCCGCAAAATATTTGTTACTACGCAGCGTTTCAACAGCATCATTGACGTATGAAGAACTCGAAACAGTAGTGGTGGAAATTGAAGCGATATTAAATTCACGACCATTGACTCCAATGTCCAATGATCCAACTGATTTGACAGCATTAACTCCAGGACACTTATTAATTGGAGAAGCTCTTACAACTCATGTAGACAGCCGATCGAAACCAGAAAAACACACGTTATTGTCACGTTGGAACCTAGTTTCTCAGTTAAAACATAATTTCTGGAAACGCTGGTCTAATGAATATTTGATGGAACTGCAACAACGTAACAAATGGAAAACACAATCTGCCAACATACAGTTAGGAGACATGGTTATAATCAAAGAAGATAACGTCCCAGTGATGCAGTGGCCCTTGGGACGAATTGTACATGTGTACAAGGGTACAGATGGACATATCCGAGTAGCTGATGTTAAAACATCGGCAGGCATTTTTAAACGCCCAATTCATCGATTAGCTATACTGCCTGTAAATACAGATGATCAACCAACAATGGCCGAAGCTGATCACGAAGTACCTCCTGACAAGTTAATTATGAAAGATAGAAAAGAGTCGTATGAAGAGCCCAAGACAAAACGTAGAAAACTGCCGACCAATTTGTACTGTTCTGTATTACTTACATTATTACTGATATTGCCAATAGTAATAGGATCTCCAATTGACAATAAAGGGTTTGGCACAAAATTGGGTATTCACTTTGAAAATCTGGGCACAACTGCCATATCAACCACTGAATGGAATCTACTAGTTTATTATGATTTAAGTCTTTATTGGACGGAAGCAGCAGCTCTAAACACAGGAATAATGTCGCTACATCAAGCTTGTCAACAAATGAAACCAAACGCATCATGTGCGAATACAGTTAATCACTTTAAACATATTGAATCCGAACTACAACTCGATGATAAATTACTTCATGATCATCGCTTCAAAAGAGGAGCAATTGACCTTGTAGGCAATATTGCACATTCACTGTTTGGAGTATTAGATTCAGAATATGCCAAAGGAATGTCAAATATAATTACAGAAGTGAAACAAAATGAAATACAATTATTGACGCTATTTAAGAATCAGACATCAATTGTCGATTCAACAATCAACATAATGAAGAAAGATAAAATAGCAGTTCAAGAAGGTTTTGACCACATTGACAATGAAATAAAGGCATTGATAAATTCAATAAAAGATACAAATAGAGAGGTAAATCAATTACGGCTCAATCAAGTTTTCAATGCAGGAGCCATTCAATTAACACTGGTAGCACATAATCTACAGAAGATACAATCTGCTATTATAGATGCTTTAACTGATACTCATCATGGAAAAGTGAATCCATTGTTATTGACACCAACACAATTACAAAAGGAAGTTAATCAAATCAAACTTCATTTATCACCATCATTAGAATTACCGATGCCAGAAGATGAGTTAATATCCCTTTACAGACTAATGAAGGTTAAAGGTGGAATCACACAGCAGAATGCAGTTTTTAGTATAACACTACCCTTGATTGAACATGAACGATTTGAATTGTTTCAGCTAATTCCAATCCCGAACTGGGTAAATGACTCCATGACGGTAATTGACTCCTGCAGTTCTATTTTGGCTATTAATACGCAGCATGATCAATATTTTCCTCTTATAAAATCCGATTTAAGTCTTTGTGAGACCATTAAGGAAGAGGAATTTCTTTGCACCAACGTCCGCATACGATACAATTTTGGTTCCGAAGTATGTGCGTGTGAGGTCAA
>NC_051846.1:122092020-122098796 GCF_002237135.1 Teleopsis dalmanni | reverse complement strand
TTATAATTACTTTTTAAAAAGAAAAAGTTAAACTTTAAAATTAAACAAAAAAAAGATTAAAATGAAAAAACATTAAATAATTTAACACAAAAACCTCACATTTTTCTTTGTAAACAAATAACGTGCATTGCTCGCACGTTGATAAACCGAAAATGAGTAAAAGCTTTTACATCTGCTTTCGTCTAGTTTTTGTTTTGATCAGTGCAATCAAGGCGAATTATAGTGAAAGCTGCATCAAGTTCGACTACTGAGAGAACGAGGTGTTACCAAGCAGAAATGAGTAAACCAGAATATGTAAAAGACAAATGCTAGTTTTGCGTAAAAATGAAAAATGAGCTTTTGATAAGGTCATACACCTTGGTTTGCAAAAGAAAATAAAACAAAAAACCAAACAAAATCAAAACAAAGCAGATATGTAAGGGGAAAATTTTATAACTGGAGAGTGGTGGAAAGTTTTAGAAAAACTTCGGCGCCAAGAATCAAATTAACAGGACTAAGAACGTTATCGAAAGTTGGCAGTTAGGAGCAACTGCGATATAAAAAGGCTAATACCGGTGAAGAAGGGGATCAATTTTCGTGAAGCCAGAGACTAAGCAGTGTAGTGAAATTTTTCTTACTAATGATCGTTAAAAAAATAATTTTTATTTCAAAAGGATAAGTTAAATTTTTGTGTGAACTAAGCAACAGTGATTTGTGCATTAAATGCAAATTATTTAACTGGTTAAATTAATTTTATTTTCGTTTTGAAAAATTGTTAGTGCAGTAAACGAATAAATTAATGAGTGATTGAAGAATTACCAAAAAAGGATATTTAATTATTCGTAAATTGGAAACTTATTAGAAAATTTATTTTTCAACAGACAAAATTAATAAGTGATTATAAATTCAACAATTACGAAAAAAAAGTAAAAAAAAAATATAATAATAAATTTTACAAACATATATAAATTGATCAGAATCAAACAATTTTCTGTTACCAATTTGATAAAGTAATTAAAGTGATGCAACACACCAATGTATGTCTCAAACATATAAACGAGCATAAGACTCGAAGTAATGGTTGTTAATAATAAATAAAGAGAAGACTTAAAAAAATCATTAAGACTTTAATATGAACTTAGTGGCCAGAATTTAATGGTCTAAGAAATGTGAAAAGAATATATACGAAGTGCAGCCACAGATATTAGCCAGAGAAAGCAAAGCCAGTTCAAGATACCAAGAAGAAATCAGCTAAGGCGAAAGTTCGAGGTTGTAAGGATAGGCAGGAGAACAGAAACTTTACGGTAATCCGGAATACACAGGTATTTGTAGCTGTATGTAAATAACGCATCCCTATTGTAACGGATACCCGCTGTGCTGACTAAAACGGAGTGAAAGAAAAAAACCTATATTCTATTATTTTAAATTTTTTAGTTAAATTAAATGAAATTAATTAAATTTAAATATATTTTTTTTTTTTGAAAGAAAAAAAAAGAAAACAAGTAAAGTAAAAATTAAATGAATTTAAATATATTTTTTTTTTGAAAGAAAAAAAAAAAAAAAACAAGTAAAGTAAAATATATTGCTAAAATATGTTAAAGTAAAAATATTCTACAATCTAATTTGGTTGTTGGCTATTAAATATATAACATGATGCCTAAGCACTGAAGCTTTATTTAATTGGATCATTAACACTTGATAAAGAAAAAAAAAAAAAAAGAGAAAAATCCTAATATTTCTTTTTTTTTATGCATAAATATAATTATATTTTTATATATATATATTTTTTAAAAGTTTTTATTATTATCCGAGTTATATATATATATATATAAACATCATATTTTTACACATATATTATATTTCGGTGTTTAAAACGCAATACAAATTTTACCTTAAAAGAAAATAAAATATCAAATAATAAAATTTAGCTAGGTGCATCGGCAGCTAAGATGACGTCATCAGAGCAGCTGGAGTAAGTACTTGGGTTATCTAATTGTTGCTGATTTTGTTTATTTTTTTTTTCTTTTCATTTTTTTTGTTTATATTATGTTTGAATGCAAAAATTTTTTTTTGTTGAATTTTTTTGAATTTTTTATGCTCATTGCATAGGCATTAGTTAGTTATAAAAGAAAAAAAAAAAAAATATAATAGAAATAAAAAGAATATATATATAAAAGTGGAATATATTGTCTAAAAAAAAACAACAAAAAAATGTAAATATCATCTAGGAATTATATGTATACGTAAAATACGTTAGGATTATCTATTTATCGAAGAAATATTGTAAAATATTGTAAATATGAATTAGTATAAATAACTATATTTGCGTAAATATTCTTGATAAGAATTTTTTTTTTTTTACTAAATTGAAATAACATAAGCGTTATAAGACAACTTTTATAATAATAGTATATCATAATAAAAAAAAAAAAAAAATATATACATATATGTAATTTATTTTTTTTGTTGTTATTTATTAATTATGAGCTCATGGTGAGACGTTGCTGAGTAAAAATAGAGGGGTGTTGTTAGTGTGGCGGCCTAAACATCTGTTTTATTAAAGGCAGGGATTCTTTGAAAAGAAGTTGCATTCCTATATTCTTCGCGTGAATTTAAAATGAAGCGGTTTACTGACGGCAAACAAGCATTACCAGATGTATTGCCAGTGTTTCCCACATTTGAGGAAACAGTGACAATGCAGGCTGGTGATGTAAAAAACGTCGATTGGGAGATAGAACGGACAATCATATCGGAAATGAAAAAAATGGGGTTGCCCAGAGGCCGAACCAATGATTTAGGTATAAGCTTATCGCATACTGAACTTCCCAAAGCAGCAGTGGTAATAGTGCAAACCAGAAACACGACTCTTCCAATCATATTCGACGAAGATTTTTTTAAATTCAAGAAGCCCAAATAGATAATAGTGATTTCAATTGCAGATTTTCTTTCAGGGTCACGTAAAAATGAATTAGATAAATAGTAGTTTTTTTTTTTTGTTTTAGTATTGAAATAAGTAATGTAGTTAGTCAATTATATAAAAATGAATAAATGTAAGGGTGAATTAATTATGAATTATAGATAAGTTTAGTTACGTTAGGATATGGATTATAGATAGTTTAGTTAAATTAGGATATAAGTTGAAAACATGGCATGAATTTTTTTTGTTGTTGTCTACAGTGTAGCCTCAGTTGTCAAGAACCCCACCCCAAAACTGGCGAGCATACCGGGCTAGCCACCATGCCATGAGCGGCGACCGAGGGCACTAATTCTAATACTAGGTGGACACAACACAAGTTAAATGAACTGCTTACAAAAACAAGAGATGTAGTTATGCAGAAGGAAGCTACTTTAACTTTCACTCTGAAACGTTGACATGTGTTTTCAAATGCTATTTGTGAGCAATGGCACACCTTTAAGCCATACATCTAAGAAGACGGCACAACACACTTTCTTCTCTTGCATCGCCGATTCAATGGCATTTACAACTATGTGTATTTGGTCGATGGTTGAGTGGTTTTTTCTGAAGCCGTATTGATGATGAGGAATTAAATGTCTCCTCTCGATTATTGGTAATAAACGCGCTAGTAGTAGTTTTCAAAAAGCTTCGACAAGATTGGCAATAGAGATATTGGCCTATATGAAGATATGTCATTGGGAGACTTCCCCGGTTTGGGTATCATCATTACCTCAGCTAATTTCCAGAATATGGGTACATGTTTCAAACGAATTAATTAAATCGCAAAGGTAGAGGAAGAACTTCAGCTATTATCAAGTCAAATCCAGGAGATTTTTTGAGTTTCATTTTTAAAATTTGTTCACTTACTTCTTCTGTTGTGACTGGAACAATTGTAAGTTCGCCTTCGGGACAATTTGTACTTGACCCAATAACATCTTGGACTTCATTTGGCCTGAAGGTTTTTTCTAGATGTTCAGCAAACAGGTTCGCCTTTTGAGTATTTGTTTTAGCCCACTGAGTTTCGGTGATTTTTACTGGGGCAACTGCTGCATTGGTCTGTTAAAAGATTTAGCAGTTTTCCACAGAGAGTATTCATTATTTTTGTCTGCGTGAGGCCCATCAGAAAACTATTAAAAGTATTATTTTTGTATGATTTGATGGCTGTGCATAATATTTTAGTTGTTCGGTTTAGTTGCGACTTAATGAACGGTCATCTAGTTGCTAGCCAACGTTTTTGTAGTTTTCACTTCTCCGTTATCTTGTTTGTGATGAAGGGCGAGTATTTTTTTCCATGTAGAGTTTGGAGTTTTGGTGTTGGTGTACTGTTCCTCGCTGCTGAGTGAAGTACTGCGTCATCTAGTTGCTCGCTGTTAACAATATGATCAATCTTGCCCAAATTTATAAGCTGCAGCTGAAAATATTTCCAGTCGGTAAAGGTATTTCTTTACTTAGGTGTGTTCTGGTTTATTGTTGGATTTTGTGAAACTATCAGCAGCACTAGTGAGTGATCAGAGCTAAAGTCGAAGCCTTCTGAGATGGTTAGGTGAGATGCTGGAATGTTTTTGTAGACAAAGAAGTCGATGATATCTGGAACTTTGCTAGTATCCGACGGTAAAGTGCGTTAGTTTATCGGTTGAAAGCGAATTGCAAGCTGCGAGTTGCATTACTTTGTACATTTTTTACGTTGAAGTTTCCTCCAATTATCTAACGGCCTTGAAACCGGTTAAAAAGAGATAAGTACTCTGCGCACTTTAACTGATGCCTGGGAGGACTATATAAGTTACGACCAACGGCTGATTAAAGATTTCCACGGAAACAGAAGTAGCTTAAAATTCAATTGTGGTAAATTGTTCTATTAAGTGCTGTTTCATCGAGTTATTAATTTTGACAGCGCTGTATGGTATAGAGTATAGTTTTTAAACGTTACTTGCGATTGCTTAGTAAAATGAGTTTAAGCGATTAGACCGATATTAGTGTTTTCGCTATTACGAAAACATATGACTTCGAGCTCATTTTTATTTTTTGTTAAGCCATTCGCATTCTATAAGAATAATTTGAAACAATTAGTCATAGTCTAAAAATTGCATATTGTGCTCTAGCGCGCTTAGACTTTGTTTTAGGGTTTTAAATACCTCTTCTTGTAAATTAAGTTTTGTTAAGATAATTGGCAACGCGTTGTTGCTTCGTAAGTTAGTACTTTGAATTGGTCCCTTTACTGATTGAATGTAAGTGACTGTTCTAACACTAGTTGGCTCAGCAATTTTGGATTTACGTTTTGTTACAGCAACTTGATTATTTTATTCAGCCTTAGTTTTGTCAGCTTTATTTTTCAATTTTATTTTTCCTAATTCTTTAGCAACGATACAATTACAAAAGTTCGCTGGATGCGGTTCGCCACAGTTGCAGCTTTTAAGCTTATCAGACAATGTCTTTTGGCACTCAGAAGTTAAATATTTGCCAGCGCATTTAACACATCGTGGAGGTTTTCCACAGTAATTTTTTGTGTGACCGAACGATTGAAATTTTTTGCATTGAGGAATTAAGTTTGACCGTTTGATGGGTTTATTCTTTACAATTCTGTTAAGGATACTTTTTATCTCATAGATTTTCTTCGCATCTTCGGTTGAGTCAAATGGCAAAATAACATATCAAGTGGTTCTTTAGACTTCCATTTAAGTTTGTTTATCTCACCGATTGCTTTTAAACCTTGGTTGTCATTTATAATCGATTCTTCATCACACGAGTGGTGAAGATTTTTTACTATAACTTTTATTGATCTAGTTTGCTTATCTTCGTAGCTGAACCAGGACATATTATCCGGGACATACAGATTTGTGACAAATTTGTAACAAGATTTGTTACAAATCTGTAGTCAAAAGAGTCAAAAATAGATACTCTATATAAACCATTATATATAAGTCTCACAAAAAACTTGTTTTTTATAGTTTCAATAAGTTGCGCGTGCAATTTTTTAAAATCATTTATGCCGTTAATAACAATAGGAGGAGGTCGAGGAATTTTATTAGGGGCAGCTTGTCCTTTTGGGCAAGTATTTGTTTCAACACTAGGTCTAGGTTGATTAGCTACTTCACGAAAGGATTTAACCCTACGTTTTTTAGTTGGTCTTTTCTTTTTGAGGATCCAGTCCGTCTCCCTATTATTGAGCCTAATAATGAAAAAATACTTACTTGTTGAAAATTGCTTTATTGTTTTTCGAAGTATTCTCCTTCATGATTAATACTGATTTCCATACGTTCATGTCATTCGTTAAAGCATTTTTTTCAATGTTCTTCAGACACCTTCAAAACATGGTTTTTAAATGCAACAATAGCTTCCTCCGCCGATAAAACTCATGGGTTGCCAAATCAAGACTGTATGTAAATCAGGCGGATCACCCATTAATTCGACTTTTCGGTTGTTAGACGAGATGTGTGAGCACTCGCATTGTCCTAATGGAAAATCATCTGATGGCGCTTGTTTCTTTTCCGTATTTCACTGAAGACTTTCGGTAAACCAATGATTGTGTACCTTCTGGAATTGACCGCTTTATGTTCGTTTATAAAAAACGGTGTTTAATTTTTATAAAGGAAAGAGCAGCGAAGTTTAAAATTATATATATAAGGTCCTGCAGCACTTTCATGAGGTCCTGTTTTTACCCGTTGCTAATATACATCAATATATTAGATATACTTGCGGTGAGTCCTATAGATATTTAACTATATGCCTATATTTATTGTGTTTTTATTATGCACATGAGTTCGGGTTCTTAATAAACAGGATATAGTGATGCGCAAAATATCAGTCTATGCCACACCAAGACTTTGGTGAGTGATACTTTATC
>NC_051846.1:122055881-122091920 GCF_002237135.1 Teleopsis dalmanni | reverse complement strand
CTGGTGTTATTTTTGACAGGGACAAGGTGAAATGGGCGATCAACTCATTTCAACCATTTAAGGCGCCTGGAGGCGATGGTATCTACCCTGCTCTATTGCAGAATTGCATAGATATCATCATAGACCCATTAATAAAACTCTTTAGGGCTTGTTTTACTATGGGTTATATCCCTCATTCCTGGAGAGGAGTGAACGTGATCTTCATTCCCAAACTTGGGAACAAACCTATGGACCAACCTAAGTCCTACAGACCCATTAGTCTTACGTCTTTCTTATTGAAAACCGTCGAAAGGCTGATTGATCTGTACATACGGAATAAATTGGAACAAACTGTCCCACTCCACTCCACCCAATATGCCTACTCAAAAGGCAAATCTACAGAGGTCGCGCTGTATCATTTAGTCAGCAAAATCGAAAGCACGTTTCAATCCAAAGAGATCGCCTTATGTGCATTTCTGGACGTAGAGGGAGCTTTCGATAACACATCTTACGAATCCATATCTGGAGCACTGGCCCGTAAAGATATAGACTCATGTACAATAACGTGGATAGATAGAATGTTGCGTGATAGGAACATATCCTTCAAGTTAGGTAGCACTATCGTCAGCATTAATGCTGTACGGGGCTGCCCCCAGGGTGGGGTTCTCTCACCATTGTTATGGACGCTGGTAGTCGATGACTTACTAGTTAAACTGGAGCAATCTGGATATCATGCCATAGGTTATGCAGATGACCTGGCAATCATTGTTACAGGTAAATTTGACACCACAATTACAGATGTAATGCAAGCGGCATTACACAAAGTCTCGAACTGGTGTATCAAAGAAGGCCTAAGTATTAATCCAAAAAAAGCGGTAATTGTGCCTTTTTCCAGAAGGTACAAAGTAAATATTGGGTCCCTATCTATTAAGGATACGGCTATCGAATGCTCCGATGAAGTCAAATATTTGGGGGTCACCCTAGATAAGCGTCTTAACTGGAACACTCACCTGAATAATATAATTGGCAAAGCCACCCGGGTCATGTGGACATGTAGGACCTCATATGGTAGAACCTGGGGCATAAGTCCTAGAATTATATCATGGTTATACCGCACAATGGTCAGACCCATTGTAACCTACGCAGACCCATTGTAACCTTGTTTGGTGGAATAAAGCGCAACAAAATGCTGCAATAGTCAAATGCAATAAACTGCAAAGACTCGTATGTATCGCTATGACGGGAACTATTCGAACATGTCCCACATCAGCACTGGAGTCCATAGTGGGTCTCACCCCTCTGCATCTCTTTATTAAAAAGACAGCAGCTATGAGTGCAGCTAGGCTACACCCTGTCATCGACATGCACGGAAGTCTCGTCAGTCAAAACTCTATCTACAGACTAGTTCCTGGCATAGAGATCTGCGATAGGACAGATCGCATGAACATGGAACTTCGCTTCGGTAGGAAGTTCGAAGTCCTCATACCCGATCGACTGGACTGGGTAAATGGCACTCCTGGATTTGAACCAAAAGTGATATCATGGTATACTGATGGCTCAAAAACCAAAAAAGGAGTTGGTGCTGGAATATTTGGTCCTAACACCAGAATCTCGCTCGCGCTGGGTATATGGCCCACTGTCTTCCAAGCAGAGGTTCACGCCATCGAGGTCTGCGCTCGTATCAACATTAACAAAGGGTTGAAAGGCGCCCGAATCTGTATTTATTCTGATAGTCAAGCAGCAATTAAAGCGTTATGCTCCTGGAAGTTTTTCTCAAAGCTTCTAGCAGACTGCTATGACACACTGCAGCAGCTGGCAAGCAATAATAAAGTGACACTGTGCTGGGTGCCTGGTCACACAGGAATCCATGGCAATGAGTCTGCCGATAGTCTTGCACGGGCAGGATCCGCCACTCTAATATGTGGCCCAGAACCTTTCTGTGGATTAAGTTGGTCTACAACTAGGTCTCTAATCAATGATTGGATTTCAACCGAGAGAAGTCGCTACTGGCGCGACAGTCGAGGTAACCGTCAGGCTAAAGAGCTGGTTCTCCCTTATAGCTACAATAAGATATCCACTTTCAGCAGAACAGAGTTGAGGATGCTAGTAGGATATCTAACGGGTCACCATGGGCTACGTTACCATCTCAACAAAATGGGCCTATCTGAAGAGATAGATTGTAGACTCTGCTTAGAGGCAGAGGAGACAACCAGCCACATCTTATGTGACTGCCCAGCTCTGATCTGGGTCAGGAGGAGATCACTGGGTCGGGAATTGCTTTCACCTTCCGACATTAGGAAGTCCTCAACAACCGACATTTTGACCTTCATTCGAAAGGCGGAATGTCTATTGTTCAGTTAGGGTCTGTTGTAGCACAAAAGATCAATCATGGTCGCAGTGCTCTGCTCAAATGGGAGCTAGTACCCTGTTATTTCTATTCTATTCTATTCTATTTAGAAATATCATATGAAAAAAAATGTAAGAAGAGAAACATTATTTCAGATGGCTTAAAGATCAGAAAATATAGATGACAAGTGGATGTGAAAAAGCGGACAAATTTAGGTTGAGGTAAGGTGAAAATGAGTTAGATAGGACTAATCAAATTAGGTAGCTATAAGGAATTTAGTAGGGCCTTTTACTTCAGCTCATGGTGACTACGGTAGGGTAGTAAGGGTGGGTATGTCCAAACTGACAGACATGGACAGAGACAGTGCGAAGTGGTACTGGTAGCTCCAATTTTAACCTTAACAGTTTCTTTTATACACATTTTTTTTCTTTTTGTTTTTATGTTCCTTATTTTTCTTTTGATCCATTTTGGTCATCATAATTGCATTTTTTTTCGTTTGTGTAAAAAAAACAACCTGGAACGATTTTTTTTTGTTACGATTCAATAGTGGTATAGCAGAGCTAATAATCCACCCTTTTTTTCGATGAGCTAGCTGACTTCGCCACAGTGCCAGAACTTTACTCCGTTTACGACACATTTCAAGTTGTTGAACGTAACATGCGTTATCTGTATCCGCGGTTCATTCAATAACAGTTTTGTCCTATTTTTTGTTACCTTTAATTAAGTTTTGAAGCCATTCCTGGATCTCTTCCGCTTTAGCAATAAAACGCTGATAAAAATTTATAATTGCAATGAATCGCAATTTGGAAAATGGTTTTGGAAAATTTGCAATTGTCTCAAATATCTTGTCTGATGGACGGATTCCTTTATGATTAATGAGATGACCAAGGAATGTTACTTCTTTCTGTGCGAACACACATTTCGCAATGTTTATTTTCAGGCCATGTTCCTGTAGTCATTGTAGCATATTGCGCACATGTTGTATATGCTCGTCTATGTTATCGGATGCGATGCAAATATCATCAATATAACAATATATTATTATTATTATTTTTTATTAAAAGAGTAGACGTGAAAATTGCCCAACAGCCGGTACTGCTGCCAGAAGAGACCTATTGTACCAGTTTCACTATTGATTAAACAAAGCCCCTTAAAGCTTTATGAATAAAGTCTAGAACTAAATCTAGAGAAGAGTTCTTAATCTGTTCTGGTGACAGAAACTCTTTATGAACCAGGTTTCTTCTGTGCGTTATTAAAGCTGGACAGTCACAAAGAATGTGCATGGTCGTTTCCTCATCTTCGAGGCATAATCTGCATTCCTAGTTAGCAGATAATTGTAGTTTATGAAGGTAATTTTTCAGACCATAATGACCTGTAATGAAACCCGTTATCAACCTTAAATTACATTTTGAGAATTTAAGAATGTCTTTGTAGGAGTACGGTGTTATCAGTGCTTTGCTTTGTCTGAGTCCTGGAAAGTTTACCCAGTACTGCAGCCGCATATGATTTTCCATTTCCTTGAAAATATGTTTTGTACTGGCCCAGTTTATTCCACAAAAGGGTTGAGGGCCTGTAAAAGCAGTTTTTGATGCAGTTCTGGCTAGCTCATCAGCTTTTTCATTTCCCAAAACTCCTCTGTGGCCCGGAACCCAGTAAAGGCTTACCTTATTCCGAGTTGCAAGTGATTGCAGAAGCTCGTAACACTCAAGGACCTGTTTTGATTTGAAAGTCCAAGAAGAAAGAGCTTTAAGAGCAGCCTGGCTGTCTGGGTAAATAACGATTTTCGAGCCAGAAGATTTTTTCATTAAATTGGATCTTACGCATAAGTTGATTGCGTGGATTTCAGCTTGGAAGACACTCGGCCATGTGCCCATTGCCTCCGAAATGATGGCGTTGGGTCCATATACACCAGCGCCAGTGCCTTCATCCATCTTTGATCCATCTGTGTACCAAACCAAACCTTTTGGTTCAACCTGTGGGCCTCCATTCTCCCACGTTAAACGTGATGGTAGGTGTACCTCAAATTTTTTGCCAAAACGATGGAGTTCTGTTGTATAGTCTCCATCGCATTGAGGAATTTTATGTGCTCCAAATGTTTTTAATATTGTTGTATGACCATAGTCAAGACAACCCTTGTTCATGTGGAGTTTTAAACAGCAATAGATCCAGACTGTGTGACCTTTTGCCACCAAACCAGGCAACCATATGTCATGATAGGACGTACTACTGCCTGATATAACCAAAATATAATCTTTGCGTTTAGGCCCCAAGTTTTATCTATACAGGACCGTGTTGTCCATAAAGCCCTTAATGCTTTGTTATATACTTTATTTAAGTGTGAACTCCAAGTGAGTTTACCATCTAGGACAACACCTAGGTACTTTGTTTCACTGGAGAGAAAAATATTAGTGTTTCCTAAACGTACGGGACCTATATAACAATATAACTTCGTCCATGAATCTTTGAAATGATTATGCTGCATTACAAAGTCCAAAAGTCATCACAATAAATTCATGCAGGCTGAAAGGTGTAATTATTATTATTTTTTGCTATATCGTCTACCGCAACAGGTATATTAAAGTACACCTTTTCCAAATCCAACGTTGTAAATATGCGTTTCTCATTTAAGAAATGCGTGAAATCTTGCATGTGTGAAATGGGATAGCGGTCAAGAACTGTTTAGGCATTAAGTCGATTGTATTTGCCACAAGGTCGTCATAAGTCATTTCCTGTGAGCACCATATTTAGTGGACTCGCCCATTCGCCTTTGGAGTGTCTTCAAATTCCTTGCTTCAACATATACTCGAACACCTGCTTGGCTGCTGGCAGTTTTTGCGAATTTAGCCCCCGTCCACGCAAGAAAACTGGCTGACCAGTGGTGATAACATGATGACGAACCGTAGTCTTAGGTACGTTATTTTAATCGTATGAAACGGGCATTTTGATCTCCTTAAATTAGCTTAGTAGCTCTTTAAATTTGTGGTCGTTTTGAATGGAAAAGACTGGGTCATATGGAGTGTGTTCCCATGCACATTGGGTATTAATTGGTTAATGGTATTTGGGGGTTTTTGGGTTAGATTAAGGCCCCTATGCACTGCAACCAGTTTGATCTATTGTGTACCTCTTTGTATTTAGATATTTAGTATCTCGAGGAATCGAACCAGCTTCTTTTTAGAGAGTTTTCGAAGGTCTTCATTCTCTAGTTAATATGTACCTAAAATATTGGGTACTCAACTTTGTTTGCGCATCGCTCAGGCATCTACATTTTACATCTACCAAAAGACCGAAATGTTGCAAGAAATCAGCATCCAAGATTGGTTTTGACACATTGGCGATTATAAAATTCCAATCAAACTTCCTACGAAGGCAGAAGTTTATTGATAGCAACTTGTTACCGTATGTTGACATAGCCGAACCATTCGTTGCATACAATGAGCGCGATGTTGATTGTAGCTTGGAGTTTCTGAACCGAGACACTGGTAGTATTGAGAGATCAGCTCCAGTATCTAACAGGAATTTGCATTGTGTGTTACGATACGTGATGAACAGGTAGCTAGACGTATTTACAAATTGGACTTCATCGGTCGCCTCCGATGAAACCAGAAATGATAGTGTTATATGTTTTTATATATATATATATATATATTGTGTATATTCAATTTATTGATTTAATTGGCAAAAATGTAATTAAATTTGTGTTGACACTGATATATCTTGTATTTATGTTGTTTCCACTATTTACATTTTTATTACGCCGAAATGTTATATAATTTTTCATATATCATAGTGTTTATTTACTTTATTGTTTTTTTCTTTTTATTAAAAAAAAAGATGTGATTAAATTTGTGTTGATAATTTACTTACAAAACTTTTTATTTCATATTCAATTTAATTACCACTCTTATACATTGAACTTATATTGTTTCCACTATTTACGTTTTCGTTCTTCAGTGTAGACTTTATTAAATTTCAAAAAAAGACCAAGAAAAAGAACTTTACACAATTCAGATTTTTTTTTTTAAATGAAATGGAAAAAAATAATATTGCTAAGTTACAATTCGGTCAGAAACTTCCTTTGTTTTTCACAAGCTCAACTGCACAACAGCTCTGTTTCTTTTTCTTCTACAAAACATCACGCCACCTTTACCATTCTTGCAAAACCAGACCAACCTTCTATCTCAAAAACAAACCAAACATCACAGTTAATCTGATCTTGCAGGTTCGGTTTACAAAATTAATCTTGCAGTGGCACGAGTAAATTAAATAACTTAAATTATTAAACTATAAACTATAATACATTAAATTATAATATATTGAATACATTAATTCAATAGTAAATACAGAAAAATAATATTAATAATTAATAATAATAATAATAACAAAATTACAATAATATTAATTATAATAAAAAAAAATGATAATAATAAAAATAGTACTAATAATAATAATAATAATAATAATAATAAAATTATAATAATATTAATTGTAATAAAAATATAATAACAATAATAAAAATAGTACTTTTGAATCCAATAATAAATATACACAACATCAATCCCCCTTTAAAAAAAAACATTTCGGAATGAAATGTTTCAACAAGACAAAAAGAACAAAGTTATTTACATCAACGACTGTGACGAAGTACAATTCCATTTTTAATCGTCATTCAGACTCATATGCTACCATTCCATTGTCTTTGGTTAAATACAAACCCCTCTATGTAATTTCCCTCTATTTCCCTCTATGTAATTTCAATAAATTATTATATATAATTTTTTCACGGCACTTAATTATTAATTTTACGTTTACCGCACCTAGAACATCTACTACCTTATAAGGACCTTCCCATATATGTGAGACTTTATTTACTCTACATTGACTCTTTAGCCAAACTCTATCCTCTATCTTGAACATTTTCTTATTGGTTTCTTTGTCACAGTATTTTTTAGCCTGTTATTTTGCCGATTCTTGATTTTTCTTTACCAGCTCGTGAGCTTGCTGTATTTGGTATTTTAAAGTTTTTGAATAGTCATCATCATTACATAGTGGATTTCCTCCCCTCCGCAAATTGCCCGGAATCTCAACTTCAAACCCCAATAATGTCCATGTAGGAGTTTGTTTGGTAGTAGTATGCACTTATTGTGTACCTGCATGGCATGACAGAGCCACTCATCCAAATTAGTTCCATCCTCATTTACGAAACTTCTTAGAAATTCCGCCAGAGGCCGATGACTTCTTTCCAATGCTTTGATTGGGGGTGGTAGGGTGAAGTGTGCATCTTTTTAATACCTAAGATTTTAGATGTTTCACTAAATAATTTAGATGTAAAATTTGTACCATTATCCGTTCACTAATATTCTGGGTATATTAAATTTCGAGATGATCTCATTGAAGAACGCTCTGGCCACAGTCGCAGCTCTGGCTTCGGCATCTGGAATGGGTACACACAGCATGTACTTTGAAAAATCATCTTGAAAAGTAAGAATTAATTTATTTCCTACAATATCCATGAAGACTTTGTCTTATGGTCTTTGTGGCGTATCTGTTAAAACCATAGGCATCCTCTCCCCTTAGAACTTTTATTTCTCTGACAATACTGGCAGGCTCCCACATAGTCCTTTATTTGACGTTACATTCCAGCCCACTTAAATTGCTTCCTGATACGTAAATACGTTTTTAAAGCACCTTGATGTCCCCCTAATGGTGAATCGTGAAATGTTTTTAATATACCTTGAATATCTTTCTCGTTCGTGAGAAAAACAGCATAATCTTCCTTCCCAGGATAGCCTCTGTCCGTTTCCGAACTATTATCCATCTGTTCAACTTCGGTGGCTAGCAACTCTTCTTCTTTTTCCCTCTTTTTAGACCGAGTTACTACCGCAATATTATCACTCGGTATCCTACTCAGTGCATTTGCATTTTTATTACCTAGTCGTGTATCCTGATTTTTTAAATTTACTATGCCTTTTAATGGCTTGTGATCGGTAAAAACTTCAAATTTTCGGTCAAGGAAAATTTCTAATCGCCCAAACCTCCATAGCTAAAACTTTCTTCTCAATTGTTGAATATCTTTTTTCAGTGCTACTTAGTGTACGACTCGCGAAATACAAAGGCAAATCCTTTCCTGGCTCTCCCTGAGATAGAACAGCTCCTAATGCCTCATTACTCGCATCTGTTGTCAGAATGAACGGTTTGCTAAAATCTGGATATTGTAAAAGTGGTGGACTTGTCACTAACTATTTTAATTGATCCATTGCCACTTGACAATGTTTTGTCCAGATGAATTTTGAGTCTTTTCGAAGCAATTGATTTAAAGGTAAGGCAATCTTCGCTGCTTGCGAAATAAATTTTCTGTAATAATTGATAAATCCCAAAAATGATTGTAATTCCCTTACATTTCGCGGCGATGGCATATCTTTTACACATTTTACCTTATTAGGATCCGGGATCACCCCACTATCTGAACATAGATGACCCAAATATACTACTTCACGCCTCAAAAATTGAAATTTTTCTGTCTCTAATTTCAAGTTATTGTCACGTAGCGTTTGTAACACCCTTCTTAGTCTCTCCTCGTGCTCCGTTAAATTACTTCCGTATATTACAATAGCGTCCAAGTATACAAAACAGTCGAAGCCTCGTCAGTATGACATTCATTATTCATTGGAAGGTTGCCGGCGCGCCAGTAAGTCCAAAAAGCATTCTTTGAAATTCGAAATGCCCTAGCCCTGTACTGAAAGCAGTTTTATTCCTATCTTTTTTATCTACCATCACTTGGTGGTAGCCACTGGCTAGATCCAAGGTTGGAAAATATCTACTGCGTCCTAGCTGGCCTAAAATTTCGTCTATTCTCGGTATCGGAAAAACTTGTTTTATTGTTCTTTCGTTCAGCTTCCTGAAATCTACGAGCCGCCATTTCTTATTTCCCTCTGCATCAGGCTTTTTCGGTACTAGTATTATTGGCGAATTCCATGGCGATTTACTTGGTGTTATTATCCCGCTATCCAGCATCTCTTTAACTTGGTTGTTTATTTCTTCCTTATGAGCTTCTGGTAATCGATATTGCCTTATATTTGTCGGCGATTGCTCGGAATCTGTCAATACATCATGTTCTAGTACCGAAGTATGGGAGAGCCTATCCACTGGTAAGTGAAAAACATCACTAAAATCCTTAAGAAGACTTAACATTGACGATCTTTCCTCTCCATTGAGGTCGTCCTGTAAATGTACTGTTTTCATTAGTAAGTCCAAACGAATTGACAAACTTTCGTGCTCTGTGAAATTAATATTTGGTATCTCAATAACATCATTACTCCTAAACTGCTATATGCTAATTCAATGGATCGCAGCAATCCTACCTGATAGTCATTTGCATTCAAGACTCGTACATATCCTACACCCCTTCGAACTTTTACGAGTGATTCTCCTACATACACATTTGGTAGAATTTCCTTCTTATGACCACTATGTCTCCAATTGTCACTCCAAATTTCAACGGAATAAGCACTGCTGCTCTTGCCGGGATTGTCACGCTATATGCAGTACAAATTCACTTACGATCATTTAAATCTATTAATGGCAAAATGGCTATTACCTCACCATCATTTACAAACCTCAACTCCTTCTGGACTGTATCCAGTATTGAACGATTCCACAACTTGTCCCCTGGGTAATCACATTTCCTCCGAAGGCTCCAATAAGTCCATTCGCCTTTCCCCTATTTATTCGCACAATATTTTTTAATGCCTCTAACTTCAACAAACTAGTGTCTGCTCCTGAATCCACTAAAACAGTAGACGATTGTTTTTAGCCTCCTTACAGGGTATCACAATATAAGCATCGTTAATCGCTTTATCCATTTCCGTTAGATCATAGTAACATACATCAGCTTGCTGTGTCACTTGAATTTTTCTACGCTTTGCCTTTTTTGTGTGCTTACTCGTCTTCCAGATTCCAGTCTAGTGTTCTAGACCGGCCCGATTTACGTTTCGTTGAACCGCAGTTAAATCTACTCGACAAAGTTTTGCAATATGTCCCTCTTGTTCGCATCTAAAACAACGTATCCTGGCATTAAATATTTTTTCTTTTCCGTTTTGCTGAAATACTGCCTCCGTTCGTTGCTCTGCACCACTCATTACTGCTGGCCCTACATTTGTGTTAAAACTCCTACTTACTCGCGTACTACCAATTCTGCAAAAACTGTTCTGTTCGTGCCCTTTCACCCTACAAATAGGACAAAACAATCTTTCTAATCTTACATAACAATGCTCTATGGTATGTCCCAATTTTTTACAATAATCGCACACTAATCCTATATGCGTTTCTTCCAATCCATTTCAACATTCTTATCTGTATTTGCTAAATTAACGGTGGAGCACGAATCTTCTACTAACTCTTCAGACATTTCTGCTACCGAAATTAATTCTTGTAGTGGCTTATCTTCTGACCCTATGAATGTGTGTTTTAGACTCTCACTACTTAACCCCTTTATAAAATATCGAACCGATAGCCGTCTATATTCCCTTAAGTGTGATACAATTTCAATCTCCTCTCCTTGGTGCTTAATTATTTCCTCTGCCTCACTCAATAACGCTTCAACCCGACTTCCATAAAAACTAGCAGTTTCCCCCTGCCTCTGTCTGCATGATGTTATGTCTATTCTAATGTGTTCTAAGCTCCTTTTCTTTGTGTATGCCTTTTTAATTGCTTCACATAGGCCTCCCACAGTGATAAACTGTTTATTTGCTATATGTTCGTATACCGCTCCTATTAATCTTTGTTTGACGCAACTCACTATATGTTGCGGATCAGCATCTGGCAACGCTTGTTGTGTTAGCTCACATCCGGTTACAAATTTACGTACCTCCCCCCTCAGATCAGGGCCTTCTGTACCTGCAAAGTATGGCACCAATTTTGTCAATACCTCCATAATACCTACTATTTAAGACATTTCTTTGTAATTTGTATTCTTCCCTAAATCAAATATTTTTTCTATTAGGTTTGTTCCCAGACCTACCTGTAACGGGGTAGGTGTTTTCACCCTATGACAAATATCCAATTTTCTTTTAAGATTGCTAACGTGAACTGCTGGATAGTACAATCTTTTTCTTTACTATCACTAACTTTTTGTGGGTCTGAACTATTACTTTGTTGATTTTTCAACTCTATAATATGTTGTTCTGATTCCTCCAACAAATTTGTAAGTTCTGCAGCTCTCCCTTTGAGTTGCTCGCACTTTTTTTCCAACCCACTCTTCGCTTCTGAAAGCTCTTTTAATGTCTTTTCTAACTCTGCACTTTTAAGACACTCGATACTGTCAATTAGTTCATTAATATATCCTAATTCGTCTATTTTTGACAATCTTCTATGCCTAATTGTATCTTTCGTCAACTGAATAAACTCTTTGTCTGAATTTAATTTTACGAGTTTCACCCAAGCTTGAATTTGAGTCTAATTCTAGTTTCTAATTCCTGTTCTAGTTGATCAACCCGTTCCTCCATTTAATATCAATTATCACAACAATCTTTTATAACCGCGCCACAGAATTATAGCAGATGTACCATAACTTTGGATGAAATCTCAACCAATAATATTGATCCCAAATACTCACTTCCGATTTATTATTGAAATCAAAATGATTTCGACTTACAATTTACATTAAAAACATTTAAATTCCCCTTAATATACTTGAGGGTTAATAATTAATTTTATATATAAAAAAAAATTAAATAAAATGAAATTATTTTAAATTATAAAATTTATCTTACAAATTACATTGACAACATCTGTTCCACTTCCTTCCTTTTGTTTAAAGTTAAACGCCTTAAGGTCAATCAACAGCTAGCTTCCAGTTATGTTTTCATCAACGATATTTCACCTTCTCTTAGTTCATTGAACTTATTCTTCCTCTACTTAAATTTTCTTCATATATATAATATAGGATATACTTAATGCAACTTCCACTGCTGATGTCCTTATAATTATTTTTAATATATGCACCTTTGCATTTCCAAACGAATTTTTATTTCATTAATTTTATGCTTAAAATTCTTTTTCCACGTACGTAATTTATTAAAACACTGCACGCGGTACCGGCTGCGCCAAAATGTTATATGATTTTTTTATATATATATTTATGTTGTGTATATTCAATTTATTGATTTAATTGGCAAAAATGTGATTAAATTTGTGTTGACACTGATATATCTTGTATTTATGTTATTTCCACTATTTACATTTTATTTATATAATTTTTCATATATCATAGTGTTTATTTACTTTATTGTTTTTTTTTTATTGAAAAAAAAAAGATTTGATTAAATTTATGTTGACTCCAATTTATTAAATAATTTAATTACAAAACTTTTTATTTCATATTCAATTTAATTACCACTCTTATACATTGAACTTATATTGTTTCCACTATTTACGTTTTCGTTCTTCAGTGTAGACTTTATTAAATTTCAAAAAAAGACCAAGAAAAAGAACTTTACACAATTCAGATTTTTTTTTTTTTAAATGAAATGGAAAAAAATAATATTGCTAAGTTACAATTCGGTCAGAAACTTCCTTTGTTTTTCACAAGCTCAACTGCACAACAGCTCTGTTTCTTTTTCTTCTACAAAACATCACGCCACCTTTACCATTCTTGCAAAACCAGACCAACCTTCTATCTCAAAAACAAACCAAACATCACAGTTAATCTGATCTTGCAGGTTCGGTTTACAAAATTAATCTTGCAGTGGCATGAGTAAATTAAATAACTTAAATTATTAAACTATAAACTATAATACATTAAATTATAATATATTGAATACATTAATTGAATAGTAAATACAGAAAAATAATATTAATAATTAATAATAATAATAATAACAAAATAACAATAATATTAATTACAATAAAAAAAATAAAAATAATAAAAATAGTCCTAATAATAATAATAGTAATAATAAAATTATAATAATATTAATTGTAATAAAAATATAATAACAATAATAAAAATAGTACTTTTGAATCCAATAATAAATATACACAACAATAAGTAGTAACATATTGGATAACGCCTTACTTGCACATCAGTACTGAGCGGATGACGTCGTTATTGTTATATTTGAAATAATACACATTCAGTTTAATATAAAGTTATAATATTAATTTTTAATATATATAATAAAAAAAAGAAAAGAAGCCATTCAAAACATGCAAAAACAAAAAAAGAATTTTATGATAAACAGACAAAAACCGTTTTGATAAAAGTCGAGAAATAATGGATCCAGAAATCGCCACTGTAATTAAAAAACAGGAAGAGACGATAAATGAACTTAAACAACAATTGCAACAACAACTTCAACAACAACAGCTTCAACAGCAGCTACAACAACAGGTTCAACAGCAGCTACAACAGCAGCAGTTACAAGAACAACACCAATATTTACAAGAAATTGTTCTCAGTGATGACAAAATCATCAGCCATTTTCGTCACCTTAAGCCGTTTAGCGCTGCAAAAGATGGCAACCTGTTCGCTTATATTAACGCAGTAGATAGAGCTTTTCTGCTATGTCACAATAATCCCTATTTTGAGGAATTTGTTACCCAAATAGTGGTCAACGTTTAACAACTTGGATACAACAGCAATTGGAATGAAGTAAAGCAACGTTTGAAGCAGACATTTCAACCACAGCAAACTTATGCACAAGTTTACAACAGTTGCCGGAAATTAAGGTTAGCAATTTAAAAGAACTTTTTGACTTTTTTCTAAGCTCAAGTTATAAATTAAATGAAATCTATGAATTTGATGTTACAAAACCTTCCGTTTATAAACCTGAAAATGTAGACAGAGATCTTAAAGATCTATTGTTACAAAAAATTGACGGAAGCTACCGAACACATTTGGACGAAAAAGCCACATTAATAGAAACATTTAATCATTTTTCAAAACCTAGAATTTTAGAAGGTAAAAGAGCTATTTCTTATAATCATAGAAAAATTGACCAAAAACGAAATAGATAGTAGAACTTTAGAAAAAATTATAGACAAGACAATAATGATCAAACTTTACAACGAAAGTTTAGTCACAACAAATACAACAGTTTTAATACAGAACAGAATAAAGGCAACATTTCTCAAAATAGTTCAGGACATTTTCAACAAGGAAACCTGGTTTCAAACAACAGTAATCGGAGTTACCTAAACCAAAATAAAAATATTTCTATACAAACCCGTTCTAATTCACAAATGAGTGTTGACACATAAAACACTAGATATAGCTAAAATAGAACAAGACCATAGCCTATGGATGTCGTTAATGTATAAGAAGATGTAAATTTTTCCAAACGCCTCATTCTGCAAATTACCCATACTAACTATAACAATAGGTAACAGAAAAATTAAGTGCCTAATAGATACTAGTTCGGATACCAGTATAATAAAATCAAGTATTCTAGAAAAACATTTTATCGAAAAAAAATTCTCTAGGCCTTTTTGCTTTAGAACAATAAACGGAATAAATCAAGTCACTTTCGAAGTTATTACTCCAATACCTGGAGAATCTGATGTCTCAGGTACCGTCTCCTAGAAGGTAATTAACTTCATTAGCGAAAATTACGAAGCGTTAATAGGCCAAAATTTTCTCATCCTTCTTAAAGCTAAAATAGATGTAGAAAATAAATTAGTTAATATATTAGGAACCACCATACCTTTCGAAAATTCTAACCCGCATAAAGATCAGGAAATTAGTGTATTTGAATTTAGTGATATTAGGAACTTAGACTTAAATCATTTAAATCAGGAAGAAATGCAATCAGTAAAAAATTTATCACAACAATTTAACGAACTTTTTTTCAAAGAAGGGGATAAACTTTCCTGTACCCATGAAATACGGCACGAAATAATAACAACAACCGACCGACCAATCCATTCAAAAATTTATAGATACCCCAAACCCAAGAAATTGAAATTCAAAAGCAGATAAAAGAAATGCTAGAACAAAATATAATTAAAGATAGCCATTCTGCTTATAGTCCCTTGTGGGTAGTATAAAGTATATTTTATTTGAATAAAAATATGCATAAATAAATTTTACTTTAGATTAGTATAAGTTATATATATTAAAATGTATTTATATTAATTCTTGAATATAATTTTATATATAAAAATGGATTTTATTAGTATAAGTTATATATTGAATTTTATTTATATAATTTTACATATAAAAATGAATTGGTATATTTAGACTAGGTATAAGTTATTTATAAAATATATTTTCTGAATTATAATAAAATGTAGTATTTTCGTCTGCATAAAATTTACATTATATATTCAAGGTCACAAAAACATCCATTGTAAAAATATTTCATTCATAAAATGAACAAACAAATCTCAAACGCAGCAGCGAACATTCACACGCACAAACAGCACAAGTCAAGCCAAGCTCACGGCAGAGCCGTTACCTCGCAAAGAAATGCATTGTTTATTTACGCACACGGAATTACACATGTGCGGTTGTGCGTACAACTAATAAAGTTAGAATAATTTCATATAAATAGGCGAGGATTATGTATGAAAATCCTCGCCGGCACACCGAAATGAGTAGAGACGTACTCCAACGCTAAGTCTTTTGAAGCAAATAGTATTTTGATACTATAAGTTAAATAAATTGGTAGTGAATAGAACTTTGTATAACGCCTCTGTTTGTTTAACGTCTCTGATGTTTTGATATCATTGGCAAGAATCTTGTGTAGAACTTTGTATAACGCCTCTGATGTTTTGACATCGTTAGCTAGAATCTTGAGTAGAACTTTGTATAACGCCTCTGATGTTTTGATATCATTGGCTAGAATCTTGAGTAGAACTTTGTATAACGCCTCTGATGTTTTGATATCATTGGCTAGAATCTTGTGTTCAAGTTTGTATTATGCCTCTGAATTTTTGATATCATTGGCTAGAATCTTGTATAGAACTTTGTATAACGCCTCTGATGTTTTGACATCGTTAGCTAGAATCATGAGTAAATAAATTTATTGCGACGACCCGGAACGCGACTGAGTGATACCTCAGTAAAAATTAAACGACGAATCCGTGTCGTTACAATAGTTCCTAAAAAAGTTTACAGGTCCGGTTCCCAAAAATGGCGAATTGTTGTTGATTACCGAAGACTAAATGAAGTTACGGTGAGTGACAAATTCCCAGTTCTTAATATTGATGGAATTATGGACAATCTTGGTAAGGCTCAATATTTTTCTTTTATTAATCTTGCCAGATCCATCAAATTTTGATGGATAAAAATGACAGAAAAAAAACTGCATTTTCTATTCCACTAGGCCATTATGAATTCTTGCGAATGTCTTTTGGACTTAAAAATTCTCCATCGGCGTTTCCACGTCTTATAAATTCTGTACTTCGAGATTACATAAATAGAATTTGTGTCATCTATCTCGACGATATCTTAATATTTAGTACCTCATTGACGGAACATGTAGAAAATTTAAAAAAAATATTTCAAAAATAAAAGGAAGCTAAATTAAAGATTCGGTTGGAAAAATGTAGTTTCCTAAAAAAGAAACCGATTTTTTAGATCATTTGCTTACACCTGAAGGTATTAAGCCAAACCCAGCTAAAGTTGTGGTAATACCAAACCTAAGGTTGCATACAACCCAGAAACAAATTAAATCTTTCTTGGGTATTACTGTTGTTATGTAGGCCTATGTGAAGGGAACATGTTGATTAATAAAGAAAAAAAAAATTTTTTTCGAGACTTTACCTCGTATGTCCCACCCTGTCCAAGAGCACCTTGCGAAGCACCTGTTTCTATTACCGCAACTGGTCACACTTGTGTTTTTTGTTTGGTGTTAGTTACGCTTTTTATTTATATATATTATTTTACTTTTTATTGTTTTTACTGAATCACTAAAAGAAGAATTAATTAATAATGTGCATTGCGCGCACATGCCAAGAAAAATAAGTAAAAGCTTGTGCTTCTTTTGAGGTCGTTTGTTTTGATTTGGAAGATTGCGGCGAAAGCTCATACACATTCCGAATTGCACGTTTTAGTGCTGCCAATAGAGCAGAACAAATTAAATTAGGCGTTTTTCTTTGTTTTTTTTCGGAATGTAGAAAAATACAAAACAAACGTTAGTAGCAACAGTAAGGAACAGATTTTTCCCGCTAATATTGGTAACTGAACAAAAAGTTTAAGAAAAGGCAGTTACATGTATTAGCGGGGATATAAATTTTGAAGCGGTGAGGATAAGGGTCTCTTTTGTTGAAGAAATGTGTTAGAGGACGTAATAAAGTAATTTTACTGAGTTTTTGAAAGTGTATAAAGTGAACCGAATTTAACAATCCAAAGATATTAATTTATATACTGTTTCGAAGTAAGTGAAAATCGGCTATAGACCAGTTTTCGAATAAACGAAAAATTTCGTTAATGCTTAAATGAGTTTAAAAGTAATTTAAATCACAAGCAAAAGTGTTAATAGAGGCTATAGACCAACTTTCATAGAAAAAGAAAAATTTTGTTCAAAAGAGTTTAAAAGTAATTTAAATTACAAGCAAAAGTGTTAATAGTGGCTATAGACCAACTTTCATAGAACAAGATAAATTTCGTTTAAAAGAGTTTAAAAGTAGTAGTTTTTTTTAAATAAAATATTTAACAATTGACTGCTTAGAATTCGAAATTGTGAACAATAAAGAAAATTTTGTGAAAATTTGCAGATCAAGGTAATGCAAAAGTAGCAGTTCTTTTTAATAAAATATTTAACAATTTTTTTTAACCTTTAGTTTCTTTATTTTTCTATTTGTTTTAATTGCTTTTCTTTTAATTCTTAATTAATACATAAATAATAAACACATAAATTAATTTTTAATTGTGAACATAAATTTTTCAAACGTCATAAAATCTCTTTAAGCACATCAGCAGTTGCTTTGCTATATAGACCTGGTGTAAACTTAATAATAGAGTAAAACAAAAAAGAAAAAAAACAAGAAAAACACAATTAGATATTTGAGAGATTAATGTGCATTAGAGATGTTTCATTTATTTTTATTTGATTCAGATATGTAATTTACTCAAATTATATTTACAAGTATACATATAGATATGTGAGAATTGAAGCTATTTATTTATTTTCTTTAATTTTTTTTATTTTTATTATATTTATCTCTTTTTATTTTATTATATATATATATGGTTGTGTATTGAAATTGCTTTGTAAATATCTTAAGAATTTTTTTTGTTTACATGAATATACTAACAACAATTGAGAAAAGTTTGTTAAAAATGAAAATTTGTTTTATATGTCAATAAATTTTAATATTTTTTTTTAATTATGAATATGTATATAAATATATATTTTTTTATTATATAAATAAAGCTTATATTTAAGGTGTAAAAATTTTAAATTCAATTTTTTTTGTTTGTTTTTTTTTGTTTCTCTTGAATATAAGTGACAGATATAATTTTTTTTTATAGAATTGGCCTAATCATGGTTAGATAAATTATAGGCCCTATGGGTAGTACAGGGACATACCACGAGGTATGTGTAAGGTGAAATGTTAGTAAACTGATAGTACGTATAAAACATTTGACAGGATTGAAAGGCAGATAGGGTTACTGGGAGGGGTAAAAATGTTCCTTATTGGTTTACATAGATTTGGAGACATATATATATATATATATATATATATATATATAGAATTAGTCAATGGCACGATTTTTATTTATTTTTGTTTGTTGTCTGCGGTGGTAACTGGATGCCAAGAACCACACTCCGAAACCGGCGAGCATACCGGGCCTGCCACCGTGCCATGCTCGGCATCTAAGGACCACACTAATAGCAACAGGCAGACATAACACTGGTTTATACAGGAAATTTATTAAAGATTATTCCAAAATAGCTTATCCAACGGTCGTATATCTAAAAAAAATGCTAAAGTAAATGTTAATGACCCAAATCATATCACAGGTTTTAAAAAACTAAAGAATATTTTAATAAATCTCTCAATACTAAGATACTCTATATTTAATAAACGTTTTAAGGTCATTACTGATGCCAGCAATTTCGCAATTGGAGCAGTTCTAACACAAGAAGGGCATCCAATATCTTTCGCTTAACGAACACTAAATGATCACGAAAAAAATTACTCTACTATCGAGAAAGAACTATTGGCGATAGCATGGGGAGTAAAATACTTTAGACCCTATATTTTTGGAAGGGAGTTTGATCTACAAACAAATCGCCAAATAGACTATATAGCAGGGAAAGAAATTAAAATAGCCGATTTTCTAAGCCGTATCAATTGCGACGAACTTAGATGATTTGCTAAAAATCAAAAATTTAAATGCTGGAGAACAATCAGACCAAATTTCAATGGAAGTTCAAACCAATTATTCTCAAGAAAATATATCAATTATTAGAACTAATGATATTGACAACTCAAATGAAGGTGAGACTATTCATTTTCAGCCAGAAAATTTCAACGATCACTTTACAATTCTTGACACTGTCGTAAATCGCTTTAGTAAACAAATTATACTAGATGAAAATAAGGAAACTGAAGCAGTATATATTTTCAAAAACAAGCGTATTTTTATAGACAAGGAAGATATTTCCTCCAGAAACGTTACCAATATAATAAGAAGACACTTTGATGAAGGAAAAATAGCAATATTTTCTAAACTCAATAATTATTATTACAATAAGTTACAACAAACTCTATTAAGTTCCTTTTCAAATACAAAAAGTATATCTTTCGTAAAGTGCAGCTATTTTGCATCAGACTTAGAAGAAGAAACAGAACTCAAAAAACAAATATCATTATTTCACAAACTTGAAGTCGGACATTCAGGATTTATATCGACATATGAGGGAATAAAACACAAAACCTATCATCCGCAACTAAAAATAAAAATACATGAAATAATTAACTATTGCGATATATGCAATAGTGGGAAATATGAGCGTAACCCAATAAAGCCTAAATTTCAAATAACAGAAACACCAAATACGATCAATGAAATTGTTCATGTAGATACTTATGTCAATAGTAAAGAATCATTTGTAGTGTTTATAGACAAGTTTTCGAAACATGTATTTTTTAATTTACCAAATAGAAATAATCAAACGATAATCGGGAAGATAAATGAATTTTTAGCCATTAAGGGACACATAAAAAAGTTTGTCTTTGACAATGAGTTCAACTCAAGAAATGTGCGAGATTTTCTAACTGCAGAAGGTATAGAGTATCATGTTACCAAACCGAATAGCCATACAGGTGTAATTAGTTTATTGTTACATCATATTGTCTTACTTTAAAAATCAAAGACTTGTCGTTTTGAGTGTTCTTAAGAGACTATCTTTATTCAATTTTATTTCTTAACTCTAACATCAATTCTTACAACTAATTTCCAATAGAATCTTATGTATCGATTCTATTGGTTGATACTTACATTTACTTACGTTTACTTACGTCTAATTGGTTAACCCAAATTAGACGTACATAATAATTTACAAATATTATTTATTTACTTATTGGTCATTTATTCATATCTATTTCACAGTGGCACACATCTGGTAACCAACTGTATTGAGGACAAATCATATTGCATGCATAATCGCTTGCAATATGATCTGTGAAAAACTTAACACAAATTCATGTGTTTAGCATGCCGCAATCCAAATTGTCAAATTGCATATTGAAATAATTAAATATGCATACAAATATTTTGTCATAAAGAAATGACAAAATAGACGAGTCAAATTTCTGACTCATAAATTATTTTATATTTGACAATTAGGTCTTTCGGTCATGCTTGATATTTGAGAGTTTTGGGTTGGCATGACACATTAAATACCGCACACAACGTATTGTGTGTGGTCATGGTTAATATGTCACTACACCCTCACCCTTTAAGAAAAATTTTTATTTTTGAACAAAGTTAAACAGAAAAATTTTTAAAAATATTATTTTTTTATTTATTTATCTTTTTGAATTGACCATGACCTTATATTACAAATTTGGCATAACATATGTATGTTAAGTAGCATATGTTTAGTTCTTAAATTTTAGGACTTAATAAATAAATCATAGGCTTTATTTATGTAGATATATTTTGATATATTATAACATAGTAAGTATATATATATAGCATAATTATGTAATTCATTATAATTATTTCATTAACATTATAAAATTTGTTAAAATATCTAATAATTTTAAAGTTAATTTAAATTGTATATGTATTTAATAATAAGACAATATTGTAATGTTATACTTAAATTGTGAATTTTATTTTAATAAAAAAAAATATATATATTTTTACTTCATTTTCTCCTGAATAACTTAGTGTTATTTTTATGTAGAGTTTTCGTTTCATTTCCAATGTCGATACCAACATTACTATCCTCTATTTTGATTACTTTATAGGGACCTGTATATGGGCTTGTGCCTTTTCGTGTTCTGTGAGTTTTTATTAATATTTCGTCACCTACATTTAAATTTATTGGCGAACTATTTTTCTTTGAAATTTCTTTTCTCCTAGCTTTTGCACTTATGCTAAACTCTCTTGCTCTATCAAGGGATAATCTTAGCCTTGCCTTTAATTCGTTGGCATAATTTTCTAAGTTAAATATTCCCTGATTGCTATGTATTTGTTCATTTGGTAATGATGGTAACTTACCAAATACTAATTCATGTGGGGAGTAGCCTGTGTCAACGTGTGGGGCAGTATTATAGGCAAAAGTATAATATGGTAACCATTCGTCCCAGTCATCGTCGTTAGCAAAGTTGAGTAGATATTCGTTTAGAACTCTATGGTTCCTTTCTATTGTACCTACCGTTTCATGGTGGTACGGAGTAGAGAAAATTTGTTTAATATTCATAATTTCTGTAACTTTAGTCAGCAATTCGTTTAAAAATTCTGTTCCTCTATCTGATTTTAAGATTTTAAAGGAGCCGAATTTTAGTACGAGTTGTTCTACTAAGGTTTTAGCTATTGTTTTGGCCTCTTTATTTACTATTGGATATGCAATTATGAATCGACTTAATTCACATTGCATAGTTAATATGTACCTGTATCCATTGGATGGTCTTAAAGGTCCAACAGTATCGATTTGTACTGTTTCAAAGGCAGTATGCGGTGTCGATGTTATTTGGAATTCCTCACGGTTGTGTCGTATTTGTTTATTGCGTTGGCATTTTTCACAGGTGCTAATATATTTATGAACCATCTGTTTCATTTTTTTCCATGTATATTTTTGTTTTAATTTTGTAAAAGTTTTGCGAACTCCCAGATGTCCGCTATGAGGATTGTCGTGATATTCCTCTATTAATCTGTATTTCTTCATGATGTCCGTAATGTTTTCTGGTTTCTTGTATAACAATATATTTAGTTTATATCGACTTTCATTTTTCTTCTCTCGTTGCAACTTATTAATCATTTCTTTAAATTTAGTTTTATCCATGGATTTAATTATTATGTCATCATCGCTTAGCGCTAGCATTGTTATATTCAATTCTTCTAGTTTCGAAATTAGCTTCACCATAATCGAAATCGGCTTCGGAGGTATTTCGCATAATTCCACTGTGACTTTTTTGTCATCATAACGTATGAATGCATCCTTATTCTTATTTACAATTTTAAACTGCAGTGTTCTCATACCTCGAATATCACTAATAGAAGTACAATCCCAACAATAGAGTTGATCAGGCTCAGCTGGTTTTGTCTCTTTTTGTGTATTCTTATTGGTAGTTTTATTGGCAGCGGTACCTGTGGTAGCTGCAGCGCGCGTTTTACTTCTAGTCGTTATACATATTTGCGATATTTCTTTAACATTACTTATTGTTTCTCCATCTTCGTCTGGATTTTTCAATTTCCGACTGGACATCTTGTTTTCATTAGTAGGTATCAACTTTTTTAAAATATTACTGTCTATTTTTATTCTAGACAGGGCATCAGCATTAGTATTAATTTTTCCCTTTTTGTAGATTATTTCAAAGTCATAATCTGATAAATCGATTCGAATCCTCGTCATTTTTGACGAAGGATTCTTGTGCACGAATAATGAAATCAAGGGTCTGTGGTCAGTTACAACATAAAAATGTTTGCCATATATGTATGGTCTGAAGTAGTTTATTGCCCAATGTATCGCAAGTAGTTCCTTTTCAATAACTGGCTTGTTTAAGTCGTGTTTTTGTAAGGCTTTGCTTGCGTAGCAAATTGGCAAATCTGAACCAACATTACCTTGAGAAAGTACCGCACCAAGTGCATAGTCAGAGGCATCCGTTGTTATTATGAACGGTTTATCGAAGTCTGGATACTTCAATACAGGAGGGCTCATTAGGGTTGATTTAAGACGTTCGAATGCTATTTCACAATCAGTATTCCATACGAATTTTTGATTCTTTTTTAATAAAGAATTTAAAGGTTTTGATATAGATGCAAAATCTTTGATAAAACGTCTGTAGTAATTACAGAAAGCAATGTATCTCCTAACTTCATCTACGTTCGTAGGTTTAGGATAATTTTGAATGACTTTATATTTGGCTGGGTCTGTTTTGACGCCATGTTCAGTGATTAGGTGTCCTAGATATGTAACTTCGTGTTTTAGGAAGTTGCATTTTTCAGGATTTAATTTTAAATTGCAATCACTTAATCTCTTGAAGACTTTTTCTAGATTGATATTGTGGTGTTTTAGGCTGTTGCCAAAAACAATGATATCATCGACATATAGAAATGCTTCGTTTTCAAGGCCTGTTAACGCTAAGGTTAGCATTCGTTGAAAACTGTTTGAACTTATTTTTAGACCGAAAGGTAGTCTTTTAAATTCATAATGACCATTGATGGTCGAAAATGCAGTTTTTTGTCGTGATGAGTTATCAATGGGAATTTGGTGAAATGAACTAGTCATATCCAAAGTTGAAAAATATCTTGCTTTACCAAGCAAGTCTAGTATGTCTTCAAGGCGTGTTAGAGGAAATTTGTCATTTATTATTTTGTTGTTGAGTTTTCTGTAATCGATTACGAGTCTCCATTTCTTCTCATCATCTGATGATTTCTTGGGTACGAGTAGGATTGGTGAATTGTATGGGCTTTTAGAGGGTTGTATTATGTCATCGTCAAGTAATTTTTGGACTTGCGATTTAACAACATCATTATGACTATGTGGTAGTCTATAATTTTTGATGTATGTTGGCACATTATCTGAAGTTGAAATATGTTCCGTGTAGAAATTGTTGCAGGATATTTGTTCTCCTTCCATCAAGAATATATGTTGAAATTTAGTTACCAGTGAGATAAGTTCCTTATCGTCACATTTGTTATGTTGCGTTCCTATTTGTAATTTATTTAAAAGTTTTTGTGAACGTGGTTCATTATATTTGTTACAAGGGTCTTTATTAACTTTATAATACTCGTTCAAAGGACGGGTTTTAAAATTTAGTGTATTTAGAGTAACACTGTGTTCATTCGTGTTCAAAACTCGAATGTGGCAGTTTCCTCTTGCTGGTAGTATTGTATTTGCAATGAAAACACCTTTGTCAATTTCTTGAGAAATCAACAATGTATCATCATCGAAATACATGTCTATAGGTAATATATGTTCTGTTCTTGCTTGTAGAACAATTGGTTTATATGATATAGGAATAGTTATCTGTTGTTCATTGTGGGTAACTGTTAACGAAAAAGTGTAATAATCAATATTACATTTAAAAATGGTTAGGAAATCTCTACCGATGATGCCATCTACCTCAATTGGAAAATCCTCTTCCACCACCGAAAATTCATGCTTTAAATTTATATTTTCAAACATTATATGAAGAGTCGTGATGCCTATGGAATTTATATAGTTGTTTGTGATACCAGATAATATACATGTTTTATTCGAATTATAATTTAGATTAAACTTGTTTTTTATTAGTGACACATCTGCTCCTGTGTCGATTAATAATTTTATATAGTTGTTAGTGTCATGGCAATGAACTTTTACATAGTTCGATGCATGTGGGTTGAATGAGTAGATATATTTTTTTATTTTACCAGAGGTGAATTCTACTGGTTTCCCTCTGGTGTGTTGCAGTTTTCCTGTGCTGCTATTAAGCGAATGTTCCTTCCGTTTCCGTTTCTGTTATTGTTTCTATTGTTGATTTGTCTCCAGTTGTTATTGTTGTTACCTCGATTTATTTGGACATTCCTGTTGTTACTGTTAAGAGAATTATTTTGATTCCTATTTGAGTTGTTGTTATTTTGATTGTTGTGGTTTCTTTGACCACTATTATTATATGTATTTCTATTGTTATATCGGTTGTTTCCGTTATGGTACCGGTTATTTCGATTGTTATTATTATTATTATAATTGTTATAATTATTGGACCAGTTGCCAATAAGTCTATTGCCATTTGGTCTATTGCCATTTGGTCTATTGCCATTTGGCGTGTTACCACGGTAGTATAGCATTCTTTGGTTCTGTTCAGTGAAAAGTAAACTTTCAGCGATTTCTCTCGCTTCCTGGAAAGTTTTGGGCTGTGACATCTGTACAGCTTGCGAATATGTTGCATTAAGGCCCTTTTTGTATGCCAGTAATGCATTCTCTTCGTTAGTTGCTAGCATCCCTTCAGCTTGTGGCGAGGTTGGGCTATAATTTCTCTTTAATAGAGACGCTGTATTTAGGTCTGACAATAGTTTGGCCATTTTATCACTATATTCCGTGATCGACTGGTTGTGGCCTTGCCTAATTTCACTTATTTTTTGTAAGAGAATTGGAACTGTGTCTTTCGGTATGTAAATTGACTTGAGTTTCTCTACTAATGTTTCCATTGAAGTTGGAAAACCTACTGGCGAAACTCTTATCTTCACATTGTGATTGAGTTTGCAATCTACGATGTGCTCTAAGAACTCCTGTTTGTCTTCGTCTCTAATCTTCTTGCTATACAAATTTAATCGTCGCAAGAAAGAACTTAATTCTTCTTGCTTTCCTGTAAAAACGGGTAGGAGTTTTTCTACACTTTCTATTACAGAGTCATACGACGCCATATTTGCTATTTGTGTACCGTTGTTATTTTGATTACCACTTGTTGTGTGGTTATTTATGGTTATAGCGTCAGGTGTCTGTTCAGTTGATGTCATATTCAAGAGATATTTTCTTGTTTGAGTATATTTTTCTAAAAAAACTTCTTTTAGAGCTAAAAATTCCTCAAAATTTTTGGTTATATATGTTCTATAAGCCTTTTAAGGTCATCTAACCTATTTAGTTTAATGGCTATCGTGGGCTTAGTATATCCTCTGATACTAGCCTTTTTTGCGTTTTTAAGAATATCCTGAACTTCCCCTATGTATGTAGCAAAGTTTTCCATAAAATTATCAAAATTCAAAACGAGATCAAAATTAGTAACGAGATCGGACAAGAAAATGAAATTCAACACAATTCAAATTCAACAAATTCAATAGAAAAAAAATTTTTTATACATTTTTTTTTTTTTTTTATATTTTGTATGAGATATAATTCATAGATATGATTCATTATCTTTTTGTAAAATTTTTTTTTTTGAATATATAATATTATAGTTATGTCATAATTATTTAAATGTAACAATAAGAATAAAAAAAAATATATATATATAATAATATTATAATTTGTTTAAATATAATAACATGCTAGTGTTTAAACGTTATTAGAATTTAACGCCGTGTGTACACGTTTATGTACATATTTTTTTATGTACTTGTTTATTTTATATGCTACTAATAAAATAATAAATACTATAAATAAAGTTATAATTACTACCTCTATATTTCCGGTGCTTGTAGCTGCATTGTTCTGTAGATTGTTGTTGGTCACCTCTGTCTTCTGTTGGACGTTGTTCTTCGTGTTGTATTCATCACTGGAGAACCATCCCATCGTTGAGTCGTTGATGATGAAATTTGCTGTATTTATAAATTGAGAAGTTTTCTTCTTGAATCAGATGAATATGTTGTTGTTACTGATGAAGACGTCTTATATGCCACGAAATTGAATCCAAGAAACTGTTGTTTTTGTTATTTGTGCACATACTCTATTAATGTTTATTAATGTTCATGAGTTTTTTATTTTTGTTTTGTATAACCGCGCACTGATTTAAAAAGTTGGTTAACATAATTTATAAGATCCTTATGTTTATGTTGGTCTTTTAGTAACAAACCTTTTGACTTATAGGTTTGTCCACACACAAAACAGTTAAATTCGCACATTTTTAAAGTTAAATTATGTTACTTGCACTTATCGTTCAATAAATTGTTTTTATTTTATAATTTATATTTGTTTTACATTTTTACCACACAATTAATTTTGTATTTTCACAGTTGCATTTTATTGTTACTATAATTACTTGCACTTATCATTCTATAAATTGTTCATATTTTATGAATAATATTTTCGTTTTAAAATTTAGTCCTTCCGATTTAGTATAAATTGTTCATTTTTTTATTAATAATATTTTCGTTTTAAAATCTAGTCCTTCCGATTTAGTATAAATTGTTAATTTTTTATTAATAATACATCGTTTTAAAATTTAGTCCTTCCGATTTAGCAGGATCGCCATGTAATTAGTTTATTGTTACATCATATTGTCTTACTTTAAAAATCAAAGACTTGTCGTTTTGAGTGTTCTTAAGAGACTATCTTTATTCAATTTTATTTCTTAACTCTAACATCAATTCTTACAACTAATTTCCAATAGAATCTTATGTATCGATTCTATTGGTTGATACTTACATTTACTTACGTTTACTTACGTCTAATTGGTTAACCCAAATTAGACGTACATAATAATTTACAAATATTATTTATTTACTTATTGGTCATTTATTCATATCTATTTCACAGTGGCACACATCTGGTAACCAACTGTATTGAGGACAAATCATATTGCATGCATAATCGCTTGCAATATGATCTGTGAAAAACTTAACACAAATTCATGTGCTGAGCATGCCGCAATCCAAATTGTCAAATTGCATATTGAAATAATTAAATATGCATACAAATATTTTGTCATAAAGAAATGACAAAATAGACGAGTCAAATTTCTGACTCATAAATTATTTTATATTTGACAATTAGGTCTTTCGGTCATGCTTGATATTTGAGAGTTTTGGGTTGGCATGACACATTAAATACCGCACACAACGTATTGTGTGTGGTCATGGTTAATATGTCACTACACAGGGAACTCTGATATTGAAAGATTAAATAATACCATTACTGAACGGATTAGAACATTAAATTTAGAACAAAAACGTCCCATCGCTTCTCAAATGTGTAATGCCGTTACATTTTACAATAATTCTTATCATAGCACTATAAAAACTTCACCATTAGAAGTTCAAAACAACAAGGTGGAACATAGTATCATTAAAGAAAGAATACATCAAATGAAAAACAGAACAATTTTTAAACAAAACCAAAACCGAGAAAACTATGTAGAAAACAGGGAAGAAGGTTTTATAAAGAATTATAGGAACGTTAGACATAAAGAAGAACCTAAATTTATTAGAAGAATCCTAAAAAATGTTCACACGTCAAACATTAAAAGACCCTCTAAATTCACAGATACTTAAATTCACATTAATCTTTACTACCATGATGATCATAACAACAGCCCAAGGACTTATGACAGTCAACTCAATACCAGATGAGATGGGCTATACAATTATACAATTAGGGACGGTCGAAATTGAAAGCGAAACGAATACAATTCTGCACATAGTAAAACCTAAAGAGATCCAAAGAATTTTGAAAATTTTTAGTAATAATATAAAGTTGATGAATATAAAAAAGGATAAAGAGGAAATCCTTCTCACAGAATTAGATCATGTTGAAGCAAAAATTAAATCTATTACTCCGGGAGAAATCCATAGGTTAAGGCAACCAAGGGGATTGGTTAATGGGATTGGTTCCATATATAAATGGTTGTTTGGCCTCTTGGACGACTCAAATAGACAGGAAATCTTAAAAGTAAACAATGAAATTAATCATAACCTTATAGAAAATTCAAGTAGATAAATAATAATAAACAGTAATTTAAACAAATCCATTAGCACTTTAAAGAAAATTGTGAAAGATGACAGGATTAAGATCTTGAATTCTTTAAATCACATAAATACAGAAATAAGAGAACAAACACTGTTTTATGAAGCTTTGTATAAAATCGAGTTTATTGGAAAAAAAATCGATAAAATACAAAATAAAGTGGCGTCTGCCAAATACAATATCTTATTTCCGAATATATTAAGTAAACAAGAGATTGAATATTTCAAAATTGACTTCTATAAATTAAAGTTAGCCAAAATGGGTTTATTAATATACAAAAATGACACTATTATAATTTGTATTAAAATTCCGAGAAACTATGTATTAAAAAATTACCCCGTAGTAAAAATTTAATACGCATTGAATGTTTGTAAGACACTAAATTTATTTTTAAAAATGAACTGCTTATATAGTAACTTAAAATCTATCCTTATCACTAAATGCATGATATTGGTTTATCTCTCAAATTGAAGATACAAAATATTTGATCATAAAATAAACAAAGAAAATATTCTATCCTAAATACACAAGTAATTTGAGCATGCGTAAATAAGCAATTTGAGCAGACAAGAAAATACTCTATCCTAAATAATCAAGTAATTGTTATCTTCTTGTGCGTTGGTGGTATTTTGCTTACATGAATGATATGCAATTTAAACAACCACCACTGCTAATGTGCACGGATTTCTTATCCTAAATACATTAAAAAACCAATTTTATCATGCCTAAATATAAAATAGCTAAATAGTAAAGGCCGCAGAGTTTTCCTTAAGATAAGAATGTTGAGAAAATTTATTTAAATTTGAACATTCTGCGGCCCGCCAAAGTGTAATAAAATATTTTAGTACTAGGTTTCTTGTGGTCGACGAATAATAATCACATTCGCCTTCCCCTTTAACAAACATTTTCTTATAAAGTAAACTAGGATAATCATGATAAATATACATAAAATACTTAATGATATATGTCCAGTTGCGTGATGGAAGTGTAAACCTTTCAGGGTCCAATCTTCTGCTTGGATGCGGTGAATCTGTTGCTTAATTTTAATGATGTCTTCTTTATGATCGATTAAGTGTGAATTTAATGGCTTCAATAGATCAGCTGATGTATCTTGCATATGTTTTATCAATTGTATACCAAAATCCCCTTGAGTTGATACATTGTTATGATTGCTTGCTGGTATTTGCGTCTTTCCAATTTGGCCAGAGCACCCTGATTGCAGTATCAACAGACCCTGCTGTGGAAGTGAAAACAGGTCTTGATGCTTCTGGTCACAAAATACGTGTAAAGTAGCGTTTAATGATGCCCTAAAAATCCATTGCCGACGATTATTTAGATTTACCCACATATGTTTGTTACTGGCCTCTACAAACTGGCATACAATCTTCTTATGTGGTTTCAAAGGGGATACTTCACAGGAGTTATCGTTTGCATCTTGCCATGCCCAAGTCTCTTCACATAGATATTGTCGGTCAGATATGGTTTTACATTGACGCCACTCCAATTCAGACATTAAATGGTAAACATCACTCTCGTGACTGTAGACTAGGTAAGGTTGAGCTATGGACGCCACTACGTTCGTATCGCCATGTTTGACCGGAACTGGAACTACCTTAAAAATGTTAGAAAATTTTATTGTAATCAGAGGAATTTGTATTTTGATAACTAGCTTGCTGTTGACAATTATTGCCTCTCCTGTTAGAAGACGGATAATTGTGGCAATTTGATTGGATGTATCACCAGGTAATTTCATCTTCTCTGGTAGCCATGCTTTTATTTTTGCAATTTCCAAGCTAAGTTGTTCCGGTCTTAACAGAACTGAACTAATTTTTCCATGATTAACATCTATTAGTAGCCTTAGCACTTGAAATTGAATCTTTTCTATTTCTTGTAGTTGAGCCTCCATCTGATTTGCGACTGCCATAAATTTAATGATCTCTTTATAGACAAAATATTGTTCATTTGTGATCTCGATCATGTTCTCAACCTTTTCCTGAATTTGCTTATAACCTTCGTTTACTTCGTTGGAGGTTTTCTGTAAAACATTTATCGTAGCATTAACCAATGAGGTTTGATTGCGAAGCAGGTTTTCAATCTTGAATTGGTTGCTTAAAAGATTTCTCATGTCGTGTTCTAATTCTTCACGATCGTCATTGTCCATTAATCCAAACAGTAGGTGGTATATGGAACCAACAGCATTTAAAGATCTCTTGATACGATTATTGTCTTTTAAGCCAAATAACTTATTATTGGATTTTACTTCGGCAATTTTATGTTTCATTCTTATCAGAGTTTCTTCACAATGATATCTAAACTCTCCAAGTCTACCACATATCTGCCAACTACGCTCAATTAAATCTGTTAGCTGCGAAACTGATGCTATATATGTCGTTAAATCGTAATAGACCACCATGTTCCATTTTGAAGATGTAACATCCATTTTACCTAAGTGATCTAAATAAACCGCTGTTCCTTCATTAAATGGAGATATTATTGTTTTTGTTGTGTTTTGTACCGCTGCTACTTGACCAAACACTAACAAGAACATTGCTAGAAATATTTTGGAGATGTTCATTTCTGGTTTCTTAGATGCTCCCTTTAACTTAGGACCGATATCTGGATCATGATAAACATCTAAAGGACATATTTTTGTTACCGGTCTTTTTACAATGGTATCTTGCATCTTAACTGTAACAACTCGAGTTTTGCCATCCGTACCATTATGTGTTTCAATAATTTTACCCAAAGGCCATCTAGCTGGTGATGTGTTTTCATCTTTGATAAGAACTACCTGATCTTTTTCTATATTTGGGGCAGAATGCTTCCACTTGCGACGATGTTGAAGACTTGCAAGATATTCATTTTTCCATTTATTCCAGAAATCACTTTTTATTTTCTGAATTATTTTCCACCGATTAAGAGAATCAATTGATTTTGAACAACTTTCCTCTGGAATATCAATTAAAGGTCTTCCAACTAGGAAATGGCAGGGAGTTAAAACATCAGTATTCTCTGTATCATCTCGTACTTCACATAACGGTCTAGAATTTAACACTGCTTCCACTTGAATTAACAGTGTCGACATTTCTTCATAAGTTAATTTCACTTCACCAATGACTCGTCTTAAATGATGTTTCATCGACTTGACTGCAGCCTCCCAGATTCCTCCAAAGTGAGGACCTCCCGGGGGAATAAAATGCCATGTAATTTTTTCCGCTGCCATCGTTCCAGCAAGTGATGAAAGTTTTCTAATAGCTTTTTCATATTCATCATATATTTTCTTAGCAGCACCGACAAAATTTGTACCATTATCTGAATATAAATGCGAACTTTTGCCTCTTCTACCGAAAAATCTTCTAAGGGCAGCCAGAAACGCGTCTGTTGACAGGTCACTTACAGCTTCTAAATGGATTGCTTTCGTAGCCATACAAATAAAAACGGCTATATAACCTTTATATGATTTCTGACCTCTTCCTTTCGATACTCTCATTTGTACGGGGCCTGCATAATCTATTCCTGCATGCTCAAATGGCTTCGATATTGACACTCTGCTTTCCGGTAGGTTCCCCATTAACTGTGTAGCGGTTTCACGCCTATATCGTATACATCTAACACAACTTCGAACATACCTTTTAATAATATTTCTAGCATTAATTATCCAATATTGCCGCCTCAGCATATTTTCCATTAGTTTTATACCGCCATGTAGTGTAGTTTTATGATAATCATCAACTATTAGCATCGTTAAGTGACATTTTGGTAATAGTATTGGATGTTTTCTAGCAAAAGAGAATAGAGAATTTTCTAACCGGCCTCCGACTCGCAGTATTTCATTTTTATCCAGAAACGGGTAAAGACTACAAATTTTATAACCAGATGGAAGTTCTCTTCTGTTTTTGATCAAATTGATTTCTTTTGTGAAATATAAATGTTGAGTATGCCGTATTATAATATTTTCTGCCTCCCTTAATTCTTCTACTGTCAACCACACAGGAAACTTCTCCTTTTTTATTTTTCTGATGAATCTGCTTATATATGCAATGACGTATAATAATTTCCTATAATTGGAATACCGTTCTATTATATCGTTGATTATATTCTGTGAAGAGTTTATATTATTTGTTGCACAAAGAACAGATTCAGTTGGTGTTGGCCAGTTTGATTCATCTTTTAACCATGTAGGACCATTCCACCATAATCTATGTGCTGCAAGTTTTTCTGGTTTCAAGCCCCTTGAAGCCACATCCGCTGGATTATCTTCTGACCTAACATGATTCCACGTTGCCGAAGGCATGCATTGCTTGATTTCTCTTACACGAGTCCCAATAAATTTATCTTTAGTTTTATTTTCGTTCTTGATCCATGATAATGCTATTGTTGAATCGCTCCAAGCATATATTTTGACTTCTCTGTTTATAACTTCTTTAATGCTTTTCATAAGTTTTCCTAACAGATGAGCTCCACATAACTCCAGCTTGGGTAATGTCTTTTTGTTTTTTATCGGATTTACTTTAGACTTTGCTGCTAGAATAGTAATAGCATTAGAAGTTTTAGCATAAACTACTGCTGCATAAGCCTTCTCTGAAGCGTCCGCAAATCCATGAAGCTCTAAACTTGTGTCAGCTAAAGTTGATATCCATCTAGGAATTCTTATATTTTTAATAGTCGAAATCCTTGAAACAATCGCATTCCATTCGTGAGATAATTTAACGTCTAACTTCGTATCCCACGTCAAGTTCATAAGCCATAATTTTTGTATAAATAATTTCGCCATTGTTGTTGTTGGTGTCAACCATCCAAGTGGATCATAGATTCGAGCCAATATAGACAGTGCCTTGCGTTTAGTTATGTTAGTACTATCTACTGACTCGATGTAAAAGGTGAAATTGTCTGATTTCGGCACCCATTGTATACCGAGCGTCTTAACAGCTTCTCCGTCTTCTACTTTAATAATATAACTGTCTCCAGAGTCCGAAATTTCACCTAAAATTCGCTTTTCGTTTGCCATCCATTTTCGCAAATGAAATCCAAACTTTTCTAGCTGCCGACTTTTTTCAAATTGAATGTTTACACATTCCTTTATGGAGTCCGCACCTGTCATCAAATCGTCCATATAGAAATCATTTTTTATTATCTGATATAACTTTGAGTTTTTATCTGCACAATCATAAGCAACTTCTAGTAGAGCTCTTTTTGCCAAGAACGGTGCACAAGAAGTTCCGTAGGTTACTGTTTTCAGTACAAATTCTTCTATTGGTTTTTCTGGATCTTCACGCCATAGGATAGTTTGGTACGGCTGATCTTCTTCTGCTACCAAGACCTGCCGATACATTTTTTCTATATCAGCTGTCATAACGTACTTCCACAATCTCCACTTGATTAGTAGCTGAAATATGTCCAACTATAGCTTAGGTCCAGTGTGTAGTATTTCATTCAAGCTTTTTCCGTTAGTAGTTTTTGCTGAAGCATCAAATACTACCCGAACTTTTGTTGTTGAATGGTCATCTCTTATTACAGCTTGATGAGGCATATAAAATTTACCAAATATCATTTTAGAAACTTTCTGCATGTGACCCATTTCCATATATTCCTTCATGAACTTGATATATTCTTTTTTTAGCTTAGAGTTTCTTTTAAATCTTTTTTCCAAACACAAAAGCCTGGCCATAGCCATTTTCCTAGAGTCTCCTAGTTCGTTTTCTTTTTTAAATGGTAATTTTACGATAAATCTGTTTTCCTTATTTAGCGTTGTTGTTGATTTAAACCAGTTTTCACATTCTTTATCAGTTTCATTTATTTCAGATGCTTCACAAACTTCTTCAATTTCCCAAAATCTCTCAATGTTTGAAGTAACTGCTGATATTATAGTTTTGACTGTATTGTTTGTGTTGATAACTCCAGATAATATCCAACCAAGGGAAGTTTCTTGACCTAAGATTTTACCCCATTTTCTCAAACCCGGCTGCAATATCTCGGTAAGGATATCTGCTCCCAGCACTATATCTATCCGGTCAGATTTATTAAACATAGGATCAGCTAAACAATAATTGTCCCATTTTTTTAAATCTTCATTAAACGAATTATTAGGTTGTGCTGATGTTAGCTTGCTAAGAACCATAGCTTTAATTTTGTAACTGTTATTGCTTTTAAATCTTGGACGAATTACGAGTTCTACTGTTGATTTTGATGTTCCTACTAATGTATTTCCTAGTCCAATCAGATCCGTTCTTGATTTAGTTCTATGTAACCTTAATATTTGTGCTGCTTCCTCTGAAATTGATGTCCTCTGTGAACCTTGATCTAGCAGCGCTCTTAACAAAACCTTTTCACCACTTGCAGAATCCGCTTGAATCTGTGCTGTTGCTAATAAAGTGATTGCACTATTTTCTTTGGTAATCATGCTTGCAGCTGCACCAGCACTAGTTTGTGGTTTATTTTGCACAATTCTCTGAAAGTGTAGCATACTGTGATGCTGTCCTCCACATTGCTCACACTTTTTATCTAGCTTATAGCATTTCTTGTCATTTTTGTGTGTAAAACATATTTTACATAACTTTGTTTTATTAATCCAGGAGTTTTTATCACTAACCGATAGCTGAGTAAACTTCCGGCATTCAATAACAGAGTGACCTACTGTGTTACAAAACATAC
>NC_051846.1:121987976-122055661 GCF_002237135.1 Teleopsis dalmanni | reverse complement strand
TTCTGGATATAGGCATTTTAACCGTTTTTTTTTTATAAACGCGTCCGATATAACCGTTTAATATTTTAACCTGCTGTTCAAGCCACAGGCACGCATAATAAATTCGACGGATTTTATCAAACTCGAAGTAGCAGCTATAAATATATAATCTGTTGTTTAAGCCACAGATACGCTTTTCACAAATTTAAACACTTGCCTGTTGTCTAAGCCACAGATACGCTTTTTCACAAATTTAAACACTTGTCTGTTGTCTAAGCTACAGATACGCTTATTCACTGATTCTAATACCTTAAGTATCTTACCACTGGTGGTGGATACAAAAAAACTCGAAGGACCAAAAATATTAAAAAATTACCCCGTAGTAAAAGTTTAATACGCATTGAATGTTTGTAAGACACTAAATTTATTTTTAAAAATGAACTGCTTATATAGTAACTTAAAATCTATCCTTATCACTAAATGCATGATATTGGTTTATCTCTCAAATTGAAGATACAAAATATTTGATCATAAAATAAACAAAGAAAATATTCTATCCTAAATACACAAGTAATTTGAGCATGCGTAAATAAGCAATTTGAGCAGACAAGAAAATACTCTATCCTAAATAATCAAGTAATTGTTATCTTCTTGTGCGTTGGTGGTATTTTGCTTACATGAATGATAAGCAATTTAAACAACCACCACTGCTAATGTGCACGGATTTCTTATCCTAAATACATTAAAAAACCAATTTTATCATGCCTAAATATAAAATAGCTAAATAGTAAAGGCCGCAGAGTTTTCCTTAAGATAAGAATGTTGAGAAAATTTATTTAAATTTGAACACTATGTGACGGCAGATCTAAATCTAATTATTCCATTACCAAACAAAAATAATTTAGAAATTGTAGGAAAAAACGAATTAGTAATAAACATTAGCGGAAAATATTATAATTATAAAGAAAATACCTTGCTCAAGGAACTAGAATTAAGTAAGAGTTGTATATTTTCTAACTCATACCAATATAAAATAAACAATGTAACAGAAGTTATTCCTATTGAAGATGATTCTATATTAATAAAAAATGCTGTAAATTTAAGCCTATCCTAAAATTGTACAAAAAGGAAAGTAGTTTTGAATAAAAATAATTTAATTAATTTTTCAAACTGTCAAATAAAAATTTCAAACATTGAATATAATAATCAAAAAAAGGAATTCTATGAAAAATATCAATTACAATTGGATAACTCCTTAACGCAAGAAATACCAGAATTTGAAAATATTCATTTAGAAAAATTTAAATATAAAAAAGAAATAAAAGAATTGTATTAATCATTATAATTGTGTTATATGTTTATAAAAGAAAGGACCAAATAAAAATTGTAAATAATATTCAAGACAATAAGGTCGATGAAATCGAACTAAACCAAATTAAAAGAAAGAATGGGATTGAACAAATTTTTTTTTTTTTGCTTTCCTTACTTCTCACTGTAAGGACGGAATTTTGTACAAATTTCCGCCTTATATAAACTTATAATTTTTACAATAATTTCGTCTGCGTAACAATCTATTTATATATTATAAAGAAACAAGCAGCGAACATCCACACGCAAAGCCAGCACAAGTCAAGCCAAGCTCACGGCAGAGCCGTTACCTCGCGAAGAAATGCATTATTTGTTTACGCACGCGGAATTACACTTGTGCGGTTGTGCGTGCAAATAATAAAGTGACAATAATTGCATATAATTAGACGAGATTTTTGTATGCAAAATCACTTAGCGCCAGCATCCCGAAGTGAGTAGTCACCTGCTCTAACGCTAAGTCTTTTTGAAAGTCTATAGTATTTTGATACTAAGGCTAAATAAATTTGTAGAATCGTATATAACGACTCAGATGTTCTGACATCGTTGGCTAGAGTCCAGTGAATAGAGTAATGTTATATAACGCCTCTGATGTTCTGACTAGAAGCTATTTAGTGGAAATTTGTATAACTTCTGTAGCATAATAATTAGCATAAGTTAATTTGGAAGCTCTCTTGAGTCAATAAAATTTTATAATAAAGACAGTCATTTTAACACTACAAACAGCGTCTTTGCTTTTCCTTGGTCTCAGAGCTTCGAACTAGTCAACAAAACAAATTTATTGCAACGACCCGGACCGCGACTGAATGATACCTCAGCAAAATTAAAATTCACCTAATCAAACAACGAAACATCTACATTGCATCCTACTAATTATTTTATTATCGTTGTTCGACCTAATCAAACAACGAAAGATCTACATCATACTTTATTATATTCTATTATCTTTAACTAAACATTGTAACTATAAATATTGTTGAATGTTTTATATTTTTTTTGCTTTGTTTAATTTGCTTTCTTTAAAGTAGTTAAAATAACGCGCGTGCTGCTCATTTTTTATTGTCAATATGCAACCCAATGTTGACTTTCGTCAACCTTGCACATATACGGTACTTCCAAATACAAAAAAACAACATTAATTTTTACAGTTCTTTAGCTTCACTATTGAACTGGCATTCTCGATCGCGCTCTTGCATTTCAAGTCCCGAATAAACAGCACGCGTTTTTGAGTCTAAAATTAAATTTTCTAAGTAATCTTTAAAATTATAATTTCTTAACTTATGTACATTGAATTTAAAATTTTAATTTCTTAAATTAAGTGTAAAATTAATTTAAAATAAATACAAAACTATTGTAGTTTTCATTTTTAATAAATTTAACTTAAATAAAATATAAAGTATTGTGATTCTCATTTTTTATAAATTTAACTTAAAAAAAATACAAAAACCATTGTATTTTTCATTGGCGCCCGAGCATGGACAAAGAAGCATCCAATTTCATATATTCTGATGAAAACACGTGCATGTTATCGCATGCTCTCACTTTGTTGGGTTAAGTATAAAACAGAAAGTTATTTTGTAAGAGAAAATATAGAGAACAAGTAGAATTTAAATTACGATCTGAGCAAGCTTTGAGTAAAAAGCTTTATTTGTAAGCTCGGACCATTTGAATATAAAAGCAAGAGCATCGCTCACTTTGTTGGATTTTGTCGGCTAAGCATTTTAAAGTAAATATCGTAATATGTAGAACATTGAAGTTTTCATTTTTAGTTTTAAGTTAGTTTTAAGTTTTCATTCTTTTGCACGGTTTTAAGAGGGTTAGAAGCGAATTCTACCCATTAATAAATTTATCTTTTTTAAAACACATAACCGAACTCGAATGAAATAATTGGCGCCCGAGCAGGGACACTCGTCACAATTGCAGAAAACATAAAAAGTACGCGACGCGAGTGTAAAATATAAAATTCCTGCAATATATAACACCCGATAACAAAGGTGTTTGCAGTGGATTAAAAACTAACAAGTATCCTAAGAAAGGAGAAAAGAAAACCTTGATAAACCTTGATAAAAAAGTGTTATTCGGAAAGTGATCAAAGTGCTATTTGAATAAAACATTTGGTGGATTATAAAGTGAATAACAAAGTGGTGAAAAATTAAAAGTAACCCAAAAAATTTTTAAATCACAAAAAAGCCAAATTCAATAATAAAGAATCGCGCGGTCATAAACACTAATTTCAAGACATTAAAATAATTTAATAAGAAAGTGACTTCCTATAATCAGCCGCTTCGAACAAATTATTTATCTGCTGCCAACTGGAGCTGAAGAAAAGGATTCCTGGACAGCAAAGAACCCAACCATCAACAATCAAGTATCCTCATCATCAGGAGAAACGTGAGTTAGGTTTAACAAAAAAATTAATTTTTGTATGAATAAAATCAAATTATTGTTATTATTTTTGAATTGCCATCGTGAAGAAAAAACGAACATAAAACTTTATTGAAAAAATCTTATTAAGAATATTAAATATTATATAATTCAATTTAAAATTAAAAAAAAAAACGAACATAAAATTATATTAAAAAATTATTACTAAAAATATTAAATATATTATTGAATTATATTAAAAAAATAAAATTTGAAAATATTATTTTTTTCAAATATATTAAAATTAAAACTATATTGAAATTATATTGTTAATCACCCTTAAATCTGGAAGAACTAAAATTAATAATTAAAAAAATAATAATATAAAAAACATACTGTATAATAAAAACTATAAGGCCTTACAACAACCCAACATCATCACCCTCAACATCACCATTTGCCACATTTCTTAACGAATTGGTGGAGGTATTTTTCTTTTTATATTACCAATAACCAAATTTCCCTATTATTAAAAAAAAAAAAACAACAAGTTTTTTAAAAGTCTTAAGAAATTAACATATCTAAATAAATTTCTTTCCAGTATTAATAGTATTAATGTTACAGAAAATATATTTTTTTTGCAAGAAATTAATCATTTTAAATAATACCCTAGTACATTTAGATTAATAAAATATTATAAAAAATATAATAATCATACAAATAAATTAGAGTTTCAAATTAAATTTTTGAAATTTTCAATATACATTTTAAAATAATTGTTAAATCTCCGTAAGGTAAAATCTTGGTCGTAATAGCTACATAAAAGACTTCATCTTCTTAACGTTGTCAAACACTAGTAATCAGCTGTTTGGCAACAAAAGGAGAATGAAGTAAGCTTTAAGCTTGATTAGGGACATGAGAGCAGCTTCTGTGCTGCTCTTCCTCTTTTTGGTTGAACGGTCAGACGAGTAACAACTGGTAAAAAATAGCACATTTAACAACAAATTGTCCAAACTACCTGGAAATAAATAAAGAAATAAATAAACACATAAAATACAAATAAGAATTTTGGAATTGATCTTTTTATTACAAATTTGATTAGTAAGGCAAACTACGAGTTTAAGTGCTCGGCAGTTTACCATTAATAAATACAAAATATATCATCCAACGCGTGCATGTGCGTGTTGGAAGTTTGATATAACTTCTTGGAAATTAATAAGAACAAACGCGTTCTTATCATTTTGGTGACCCCGACGTGATTGCAGCATTAACAGGATCATCACTTGGTGCGTAATCTACGGCAGCTAAGAATTTGGTGCATGTACACATAACGTGATTGCATTAAGACACGTGATCAATTATATTCAGTCAAAATTCATCTGGTACCAACTGTTAATTTCATATAGGTATTAATTTTTCACGTAAAAAATGGCAACCATTGAAGGAGATAAGAAACAAGAAGGGATCAAGCCGGTGTCGACCGAAGACAAAAACGTGACAAAACCGTTACGGAATCAAAGGGCGCTGATTCGCGTCATTGAAAAGACCATGAAGGAAATAGAATCAACATTTGAAGAACCGCAACAAGAAGTGGCTTACAGGACAAGTCAGGCACAGCTGGAAAATTATCTCAGCAAGTTAGAACAAAACAATGATATAATATGGAACTCCACCACTGCAGACACGGTAAAGGACTACAGTTGGGATGTGTTTTTTGAAATAGAAACAAAACTACACAATAAATTGATGTTAATAAAATCAAAGCTAAAATTGTTAAATTCTAGTGATGGTATCTCAGAAAATACAGTAACATTGCAATCAGTAAAATTGCCACAAATTACGCTTCCAAGTTTTGACGGAAACCCATTAATGTGGGTACAATTTCGCGATTTGTTTTTACAGCTCATTGACGAGCAACCATTTAAACCAATGCAAAAAATGTTTTATTTAACCACCAATTTAATCGGTGAACCGAAAAATTTAATCAAACATTTGCCAGCTTCAACAGAAAATTATGCCACAGCATGGCAAATTTTAAGATCTCGATACGACAATAAACGTCTACTCATTACAGCGTTACTCAACAAGTTGTTAAGCCAATCGTCTTTAACTGCGGAAACTTCATCAGGTTTGAAGTCGCTGCATGATGTCACTAAGGAGTGCATTTTGGGCTTAAAGGCACAGGGTATTCTAATAGAAGAATGGGATGCAATATTGGTGCACCTCACGTTAAAGAAATTAGATAGAGGAACTCAAACAGCATTTGAACAATCTCTAAAGGATAATCGTTCACTCGTGTCGTTCGAAGAACTTCTACAGTTTATTGAAAGCCGATTTCTGTCACTGGAGGCTTTTGCCAGAGGATTCAACGTAAAGGTCTTAAACACATCGAGAGTAGTTGCTGCAACAAACGAAGGATCAAATTACGAAAAACTATGTCCGGCATGCAAGAATGATCGTCACCCATTGTACACGTGCAAGTCATTCATACAAGAACTTCCCACTAAAAGACTTCAGTTAGTTAAACAAATGCGGTTGTGCATTAATTGTTTAAAGTTTGGCCATTTTGCAAGAGAATGCTCGTCAGGCAATTGTAAAATATGCAATAAAAAACACAATTCTCTTTTACATCTGGAAGATGCAACATGCACTAACCCAAATAAAATAACAAATTCGAGTAAGTCAATAAGCCTGATCTCCAATTATAACAATTACAACAAGGGTTATGTTGTATTGGGAACAGCACGCGTAATAATACAAAGCAATAAAGGCATCAAGGTTGAATGTAGAGCATTATTAGACTCCGGTTCACAAGTAAATCTTGTAACGGAAAGACTCATCAAAAAACTAGGAGAAAATCCAATGAATGTATCCGCATGCATCGAAGGTATTGGACAAAGGAAACAAAATGCTCAAAGGCGAGTAAATTTGGGTTTTAGTTCCAAAATCAATGAATATGCCGCAAGAGTGGAAGCGTACATGTTACCAAGTATCGTGTCTGATCAACCGAGCATGCAGCTCGACATTTCAAATTGGGACATACCGAGCAATATTAAGTTGGCTGATCCTTGCTTTCACCAAAAGGGTAATATTGATCTCTTACTGGGGGCAGAATTTTCACATGAACTGCTGTCGATCGGACAGATTAAAATTGGCAATAATCTTCCAATATTGCAAAATACGTTACTGGGCTGGATTGTGATAGGAAAAATAACTGACAACAATTTAGGTGTGCAGATGCAAACATGCGGCATTTGCTCGGACGATGAAGAACAAATAGAAAAGGTGATAGAGAAATTTTGGCAACTCGATCAAGCATCACCTACAAACAAAAACGTAACTCAGCAAGAAGAGTTGTGCGAATCACATTTTATAAACAATGTACAAAAAACCAACCATGGTCGATTTATTGTGAGATTACCGTTTCAACAAAATCCATCAATTCTCGGAGAGTCTCAAAACACAGCGATAAACCGATTTTATGCCCTAGAAAGAAGATTAAGCAAAGATGAAGCAGTCTGGAAGCAGTATGTAGAATTTATGGATGAGTACGAAAAGTTGGCCCACATGAGCAAAATTCATATCGAGGACATCACATCACATTATTTGATCCCACATCATTGTGTAATTCGACCTACCAGTAGTTCAACAAAATTGAGAGTAGTGTTTGACGCATCGTGCAAGACCAACAACGGGTTATCATTAAATGACATATTGTTAACAGGCCCAAAAATTCAGAGTGAATTGTTTTCCATTTTACTTCGTTTCAGATGCCCCAGATTTGCATTTTGCACAGATATTGAAAAGATGTATAGACAAATCCTTATACATCCAAATGATAGAAAATACCAAATCATTGCGTGGAGAAGATTGCCTAACGACCCATTGCAGTTTTATCAATTAAATACAGTAACTTATGGCACAAGGTCAGCGCCATATCTGGCTACGAAGTGTTTGCAGCAACTAGCAAAAGACAAATCAACTAAATACCCGCTTGGAGCCTTGGCAATTATAAATGATTTTTATGTGGACGATTGTCTTAGTGGATCAGATAGTCTTGACACAGCTTTAGAAATACAACGTCAACTTCACGATTTATTGGAATCAGCTGGTTTCAAATTGCGAAAATGGTGTGCTAATAATCCTTTGCTGCTTCAAGACATAGCAAAAGAGGACCAAGAGGTCGATTTAGATTTCAGCAATGAAGACCAAGCATCAGTCAAAACATTAGGATTATCGTGGCAACCAAAGCGTGACAAATTCAGCATAAGGATTGATTTAACCCCATCTAAGCGAATAACAAAAAGATCGATAACTTCTAGTTTAGCAAAAATATTCGATCCCCTGGGTATTTTGGGTCCAGTGTTAGTAACAGCAAAAATACTAATTCAAGATCTGTGGCAACTCAACTTATCATGGGACGAAGCTGTGCCGAGTGAAGTACATACCAGATGGATTAATTTCTGTGACGAGTTAAGGTCATTGCACCATTTTCAGATAGATAGGCATATTTTTGGACAGCAGATTGCTTCATCGGTGCAACTCCATGCATTTTGTGACGCTTCCGAAAAGGCTTATGGAGCAGCTATATACATTCGAGCAACACTGAAAGATGGACGCTTGATCAATCGACTGCTATGCTCTAAATCTCGGGTCGCCCCACTCAAAAAGCAAACCATTCCACGCTTAGAATTGTGCGCTGCTCTTCTAGGAGCCACATAAATGAATAGGGTAAAGGGCGATTTAAATCATAAGACAGAATCATATTACTGGACTGATTCTGAAATTGTACTCTACTGGATTAATTCATTGCCAGCAAAACATCAACAATTTGTAGCAAACAGGACTGCGGCAATTCAAGACTTATCCGCACCAAGTCAGTGGCGAAATGTAAGTTCAAGACTAAATCCAGCAGATGCCTTCTCACGCGGCATCAAACCATCTCAATTGCAAACTCATAATTTATGGTTCTATGGTCCTATGTTTCTACATGGTCGTGAAGATATGTGGCCAAATTTAATAAGGCCCTATGCAATCAGCCAGACAACGCCGAGTTAAAAAAAACTTCGCAGAAAGTGATGCTAACAGCAACCGAAGATGATACTGAATGGATATACAAGGTAAACCACAGAAATTCTTTTAACACATTGCTTCACATTGTTGGTTATGTGCTACGGTTCATAAGGCGTAGTAAGCGACTTCAATTTAATAATCATACCAATGAATTACATCCGGAAGAGTTAGAAGAATCACTTAGGTACATCGTGAAATGCATTCAGGCTACTGAATTCAAGGAAGAGGTAATTGATTTAAAGCATCGCAAACTGGTGAAAGCATCTAGCTCGTTAGCTGCATTGACTCCGTTTTTAGATAAATATGATATCGTTCGGGTCGGAGGAAGATTAGACGCATCAAATCTAACATATAATGCTAAACATCAAATGCTCCTCCCATACAATGACTGCATAGTTAAGCTATTAATGAAGAAAATTCACGAAGAAAACATGCATTGCGGTGGCCAAGCATTATTGGCAGCGACACGGCAAAAATTTTGGCCGATCAAGGGGAAGGTAATGGCACGGTCCATCGTGCAACACTGTATTCGTTGTACAAGGTGTAGACCTGTAACTTTCAATCAAATTATGGGAAATCTTCCACATGCTCGAGTCCATCCAAGTAGACCATTTCTTAACACGGGAGTCGATTTTTGTGGACCAATTTGGGTACACTACAAAGTAAGAGGAAAGCGGCCGCACAAGGCATATATTGCTGTTTTCTGTTGTTTTGCCACCAAGGCAGTACATTTGGAGCTGGTAAGTGACCTAACTACCGACGCATTTATTGGATCAGTTAAACGTTTTGTTGCGAGGCGTGGGCTTTGCCAAAATCTATTTTGTGACAATGCAACTAATTTTGTTGGAGCCAATAACAAACTGAATGAACTAGTAGAAATAATTTACTCAAAAAAATCAGGAGAAGTAATTGAAAGAGCGTGCAGCAAAAAAGGTATTAAATTTAACTTCATTCCTCCTCGTACGCCTCACTTCGGAGGACTCTGGGAAGCAGCAGTGAAGTCGGCGAAACATTTACTTGTGCGCAGCGTTGCCACAGAATCCTTAACGTACGAAGAGTTAGAAACAGTTGTTATTGAAATAGAGGCGATTTTAAATTCAAGACCGATTACTCCAATGTCGAATGATCCAAATGACTTTGAAGCACTTACGCCAGGCCACTTTCTAATTGGTGAAGCTCTTACAGCACCAGCAAGTACAACCACAACAAATTTAAAGACATCATTACTAACGAGGTGGAAATTGGTGTCCCACATAAAACATGAATTCTGGAGACGGTGGAACTCTGAATATCTAAATGAGCTACAATACCGACGTAAATGGCGAGAAGAATGCAAAAATTTGCAAGAAAACACTTTAGTCATCATGAAGGATGGAAATTTACCTCCTCTTCAGTGGGCATTGGGTCGAGTAACCAATATACATAAGGGTACTGACGGAATGGTACGTGTGGTCGATGTTAAAACAGCATCAGGTATTGTGAGACGTGCCATACATAATTTGGCTCCACTTTTTTCTGAAACCAACGACAGTGAAGATGACAAGATACCACCAATACAACCAAAAGAAGCAACAAAGCAACAAGTGACAGCATCAAAAAGGCCTATACAGGTACCAAATTCATCGGTTAGTAGTATCAATCATTTCGGACGCAATTCGAAGGTATCCAAACGATCGAGCAACTGCTGATCTCACACCAAAAATCTGGGGAAGACAAAACATGATGTAAAATTTTTAAATAATATAAGTACACAGTTATCTGATGAGGCGTCCAGCGATGTACTTCAGTCTATGATTCATCAACGTAATATTTAATATGGCTTAAATTCACTTTTAAATTTAAATTTAAATTTTATAAATACATTCAAAATTTTGAATTAATAACCAATAAATTAATTGTAACTAATTGAAATTATTAAAATTCACATATGAAACTTTTAATTGTTCTTATAAACTTAATAACAAAAAATGTTAACAATGCTTTTTACAATTTTGACAGTTGAAAATCATGTGCAATTTAAGATGTAAACAAGCAAAAAAAACAACACAGAAGCAAGCTCTCATGACCTAGATCAACTTGTTTATTTAAAATTAAGGTGCAGTTATGCCATATCAATTGCAGGCATGCATTTTATCGTACTTTTAGTTAAATTATTCAAATTATTCAAATAATTCAACGCGGGGGAGGATGTTAAATCTCCGTAAGGTAAAATCTTGGTCGTAATAGCTACATAAAAGACTTCATCTTCTTAACGTTGTCAAACACTAGTAATCAGCTGTTTGGCAACAAAAGGAGAATGAAGTAAGCTTTAAGCTTGATTAGGGACATGAGAGCAGCTTCTGTGTTGAGTTCAAGCTAAAAGACTTCCTCTTTTTGGTTGAACGGTCAGACGAGTAACAACTGGTAAAAAATAGCACATTTAACAACAAATTGTCCAAACTACCTGGAAATAAATAAAGAAATAAATAAACACATAAAATACAAATAAGAATTTTGGAGTTGATCTTTTTATTACAAATTTGATTAGTAAGGCAAACTACGAGTTTAAGTGCTCGGCAGTTTACCATTAATAAATACAAAATATATCATCCAACGCGTGCATGTGCGTGTTGGAAGTTTGATATAACTTCTTGGAAATTAATAAGAACAAACGCGTTCTTATCAATAATTATATGTATAAAGTATTACAAAAAATTTTATTATCGATGTTTAATACCTACAAATACAATATATATATTTCATAATTGATAAACATTTTTCTATAGATATTAAATTTTGTAGCAATTTTCCCTAATAATAAGGAAAAACGGTTTAAAACTATAATAAATTTTTTAAAACTTAACATAAAAATACATAAGTCTAAAGTTTTGAGGAAATATATCTAATAGATTTTAAGCAATGAATAAATTCAACTCATTGAAGTAATATTATTTTTTTAAATTAATCCACTTTTTAGTGATAGAAAATTATAAAAATACAACATTACAAATGATTTATTAATTATAAAAATTGTTAATAAAAGGAAGAATATTGTTTATAGAAGTTATAAATTTATTATTTAGCAATTATAAACTATAATTTAGCTATTATAGTTATACCTCATAATAAGTATGAAAATTAAAAGTAATATTACACAAGTAAAGATGAACTTGGGTACTTCAATAATAGTTTACACTTATATTATATAAAAAGAAATAAAACGTAATATAAATATTTTAATTTCCCACTAAAAACATATTCGTGTTGTTATTTAAACATATATATATATTAGATTTTCCTAAAAGGAAAACCTGAACACAATTTAATAATATTAAATAAAAATATGTATTACACTACTAAATATGTTATACACATATTTGATATTAGTTTCATATCACCCTACGTGACTAATTTTTGCATAAATTATGTAAAAATTCCAAAATAAAATTCTAATAGAAGTCAAAATTGAATTAAACTTTGAAAATAAATATTGAATGGCAAATATAATACAAGTATAATAATCTCTTAGTTTAGATTAACCACTATGAAGAAAATTAGAAATTAAAAATAACAATAAACATTTTATAACATTGTTTTGATAATAATAAAATAAAGAAGAAAAATAATATAATAATTAATAATATATTATTATAATATATACAAAATAAATATATTTAAATAAAAGCAGAATTTTAATAACATAACTGAACTAATTATTATTAATAAAAAATTTCAACAAAATTAAAATCAAAAAATAAGTATATATACGATATAAAAGAAATAATATGATGAAAAATAAAGATCTTAAACGAAAACCCATGACAACGACTGAAGTTTACCGACTTTCCCCAACGACTCAAAATTAAATAAATTAAATAATATTCCGGGGCAAAACAAGCCTGGGAAGCCAGCCGATGACAATACCGGAAAAAGGTAAAAATAAATAAAAATAAAAGGAAAAATATCGATATAAAAATATATAAAAGAAATATATATATAAATATAAAGGTATCCACCTTGGGATAAAGAATATCCTAAGGCGCCAGCCGAAGAATTTACCGGCAATATAAGAAAATAGTTATATAAAATACATAAAGATACCTCCTTGGGATAAAAAAATCCTAAGGCGCCAGCCGAAGAAATTACCGGCAACATATTAAATGAAAAATATAAAATAAACATTGATAAATATATTACCTTGGAAAAAACTCTAAAGTTTGAGCCGAAGCAACTATCGGCAATATATAAATCATGAATCAATTCCAATATTATTTTGCATGTGTAGAATGAGGCTCCTTAGTAGCTTTATTAAAATAAAGAGGAAAAGGGGATACATTTAGTATCAGCCACTTCATTGTATTATAAAAAGAAAGCGGGAATTCGAACAATTGTTGAAACTCCTATATGGAGTAAACAATGTTCATATCTAACTTTCGTGGAGGATTTCATAACAATAATATATTGAACCCTAATGGACAGAATAAAAACAAGTTAGAAAATGTATTATTTTAGCTAGACCCACAGCTACTGAAGACTTTTCTGCTACCGTCAAACTGTCTCTATAATAATTAAAGTATCCAAGAGTAAATGAATAAATTAAAAATTCCAATATTTCTAATAATAAATATTCCCTATTTAAATTACCGAGTTATATACGAACTTGACGATCAATGACTATGACTAATGACTTCATATAATAAGAAAAAATACAAAAAAAACAAAAAGATATATATATAAAAGATAATAATTAAATAAAACAATTAATTAAGTAGTAAATACAATACAATGAATAAATACTTTTAATTTATTTTAAAGAAATTAGTTTATAAGGTTACCATTTTGTTACACATATGATAGCATCTATATTTGACTTAATAAAATATTCGATATATATAAAATAATATTTATAACATACACATAAAATAAAATAGAATATACGAAAACATATAAACATATAAAAAACAAATTATTTATTACATTATTAAAACTTCCTGAACCTAATACAGCAAAGACATATATTGGTGACACTACATTCTCAAGAATCCCATTATAACTAATAAAAATATCTTAATTAGAATAATTATGCGATACAAATAAATACTATATATTTTATATTTGACCATAAATTTAAGCGCATTCTTGAATACACAACTTCCCACACGAATAAAACTAAGAAATCATTTATAGTCAATCACACAATAAAACTGAAAAATGTATAACCAACAGACATAACAACATATTATTTTAACATATTAAAAGAAAATAAAATATAAAAAAACACACCAATTGGCGAGGCCCCAATTCTTAAGAAAGAGGGGGGTACTGATATGAAACAATAATTTTTTTTAAATTAATTAATGTTTAAATTAACTAATGTAACAAATATATATAAATATATACAATATGAATCTGACAGAGATTCCGAAAATTATTTAATGAAGTATCTTTAAAAGCTAATTTAAAATTACATAAAAATTAATATATTTCTTTTTCTTCACTTAATTAATTAATTACAATTCTTAACCACAGAACTGTAACACTTATTAAATTTTTAGCACATAGATACTTAAATCTTAGTTTGTCGAAAAATATAGTAACGAACCACTTAGATATTGTGCCTAACCAATAAATAACTTACGTATTTCCGATAATAAAAGACTAATGATCCGTTTATAAATTTCTTTCATAATACTGGTTATCATTTGCTAATAAACAAACCTTTGTCAAATTTTAAAATAGATATAATAATTACTACTGACCGGATATATGGCCAAATATTTAAATATCTTTACCATAAAAAATTATAAGCTTACCAAACATTTTCAAAATCAAATAATTGTAACTACTAATTAAGTTTACATAAAATTCATGAAAACAGCAACGAACAATTAACAACCAACTCATAAACATTTAAAGCTCTATTCAGTATAAAAAATGATTTAAAATTTAGAAAATAGTTCGCGAAAGACAAAGGTAACGAAACAAACAAACAGACTAATACTAATTGAACTACAGAACCTATTACAAACAGTTACACTAGCCAAAGCAGGTATATTAAACACAGCGATACTAGATTTAAAAGAAATCCAAGACATAGTCAAACACGAGAATACCAGAGTCACCTTAACAGATTTAATGGACGTATCCAAATTCAAAATTTTACAAAACTCAGATTTAATAGTAATACATATTACATATCCTATTATCAAAACCAATTGTAAATTATATGAAAGTAGAGCTATAAGTAAAAAAGATGGCAAATTATTAATTGGATGTAACAATATATTTCAAAATGTTCAAATTTGTAAAATAGAATTAAGTAATAATCTTCGTAAACTATCCTTAAATGGGAGCCGCTTAACAAACCTACTAAATCACCGTAAAGCATCATGCACTAAAATAAAAGAAAAGAATAGAAATTTAATGTAACAATAGACAATATTACATATCTAAATTAAACAAAAAACAATTGTAATTAATAATCATTTAAAGATGAACTATCCAAAATTTTAAGATAATAAAATATATTGTAAATCATAATGAAGAATTTAAACTTGAAAAACCGAAACATAATTTCAAGATCAACGCAACGCTTTATTACCTCAGCAGCAACACTCTTGCAAACAATCATCATCATCGTGTACGACAGTCATAAACTGAGCAGACGCATAAAACAGTCCAGACATAAACAAATTTTTCAAAACCTAGACGTAAACAAAATTCTTCAAACACACAAAAATCAACCACCAAATAAATCAGCAAGCAACTTCAAAAAGAAAAAACAATAGACAGCCACCGCATAAGAGCAGCCGCTTTATCTCATCTAAAGAAACGGGACGTTTCTCTTTAAGAAAGAGGGGTGTTATCGCATGCTCTCACTTTATAGGGTTAAGTATAAAACAGTAAGTTATTTTGTAAGAGAAAATATAGAGAACAAGTTAGAATTTAAATTACGATCTGAGCAAGCTTTGAGTAAAAAGCTTTATTTGTAAGCTCAGACCATTTGAATATAAAAGCAAGAGCATCGCTCACTTTGTTGGATTTTGTCGGCTAAGCATTTTAAAGTAAATATCGTAATATGTAGAACATTGAAGTTTTCATTTTTAGTTTTAAGTCAGTTTTAAGTTTTCATTCTTTTGTACGGTTTTAAGAGGGTTAGAAGCGAATTCTACCCATTAATAAATTTATCTTTTTTAAAACACATAACCGAACTCGAATGAAATAATTTGCAGGCTGCTGCTATTGGTTGTTTCTTGATTAATTCTTCATTGCTACTGTTGGCCGCTGCTACGGCAGTTTCCTGCTTAATTCTCATTGCAGCTGTTGGCCGCTACTACTGCAGTTTACTGCCATTAATTCCTCATTGCTGCTACTGGCCGCTGCTACTGCAGAATGCTACTGCATATCGCTGCTGCTGTTCGCTGTCACTGCAGATTGATACTGCTCTTCATTGCTGCTGCTATTCACCACTGCTGCTGTTTCTTTTTCTTTCTGGATGGAGTGCAACTGTAACACCACTGCCCTTTGTCAGGTAAGAAAGTGCAAGTAATGAAATTGTTGTACCAGGTTATGCTCTGACTAAACATAATAGTCAAAGAAAGTATTTCAAATAACTTTTGCACTGGTAATTATTTGCATTTTTAAAATACATATGTTTATATTTATTCGTATACATAATAAATAATTTACAAAACGTGAAACAAATTTACCAAGCTTAGGTTGAGCTTCATAAAACATATATGTTCGGTAAATCCAATTGTTTAATACAAATAATTGAGTAATTTGCAGGGGCAAATTATATACAAACTGAATGCATTTTTCGTTTTCGTTTTCGCTAGTTACTCGCATCCACTTTGCTGAAATTTATTCATAATAACAATATTTGACTATTTATCGTTTTTTTTTCCTTATTATCGTTATAAACAAAGTGAGTGCATCTTTCGTTTCGTTACTTTCTCGCGTTCACTTTTGTTGGAATTTACTTACAACGTCGCTCAACAATACTCAAATATTATTATCGTTCTTTGCGCTGCATTGCCTTCTTTTTGGAATGCTAGTAAATTGTGTTCACTATGTCAATTAAAAAGCGACCACCATCCTCGCAAAAAAATGAAGATTTGGATAAACTAATCCAGCAGCGAGAAACTGTAGTGGCCAAAATCCTGCGTATTAAAAAAGTAATATTGGAGAAAACTTTTGATTTAAACCCTGAAGAACTGGAATGTAGGTTGGACATTCTCAATTCATATATTAAACAGGCCATGACTTGCCAGCAAAAAATAGAATGTATCAATGAGTTTGATGTATTTCGACCAGATCTAGAAGAAATTTGTGTTGCTTCAAAATCATTGCTCTTATAGGCGTTAGGTAAAAACCACAAGTTTAGTATCCCTGATACTTCGCATGAATGCGGCAATCATCGTTCCAGGCTGCCAAGTATGCGTTTACCTAAATTTAGCGGGAAACATTCTGAATACAAAAACTTCATAAGCCTTTTTGAAAGCTTAGTGCACAAGGATCAGTCGCTAACTGATATTGAAAAATTCAATCATCTCATTTCGTGTTTGTCTGAAACATGCCTTAAATACAGTTAAGGCATTTCAACTTACTGAAACAAATTACTCAAAGGCATTAGCTAGTTTAAAAAGAGTTTACGATAACACTTGTTTAGTCTTTTTGGATAGTATCTCGCAGCCTTTTGAACTGCCAGAAATGAAATGAGACTGCGTTAAATAAGCGATATCAACACATTTCTGCTGACGAAGCTTCCACGTCAAGGTCTCGATCGAACAGGCCAAAACAGGACAACTGGCAAAGTAAGAATGCAAAATTTTCACTTATGTGCAAAAAAAATAGTTCGCAAGAGGAAAGTAGATGTTTGTCCTGTAATGCGAAGGAACATGTAATAAATTCATGCTCCGCCTTTGCTTTAGAAACAATTCGAAAAGAAGTCAGTTATATTCTCAATGAAGCAGGATTTCAATTAGCGAAATGGTTCTCAAACCACTCAGCCTATGAAAGCACCGAGCTGTTAGAAAACCCTTGAAAGTCAATGACAGTGATATTACAAAGGCCCTTGGAATCCATTGGTTGCCAAAGAGTGATATTTTCAAATTTCATTTAGAAGAAAAATTCAATCATTTACGAGCGACAAAGAGAAATATATTGTCGGTTTCAGATCGACTTTTCGACCCCCTCGGTTTAATTTGTCCAATTATCACTAAAGCAAAAATATTATTGCAAGAACTTTGGCTTCAAAAACTTGATTGGGATGAATCGATACCTATGCACCTTGACACCAATTGGCAAGCCATCAAAGCGGATTTATCTTCACTGGATGCTATCGCAATTCCACGATAGGTAAATGTGATCCCAAATTCCAAATGCGAAATTCACGGTTTCGCAGACGCCTCGATAAGTATTCCGGACTCACGACTCTAATGGTATCCATACAGCGTTGCTCACTGCTAAATCAAGGGTCGCTCCGCTCAGTACAAAGTCTTTACCCAGACTCGAATTATGTGCGGCTCACCTTCTGGCTAAACTATGGACTCGAGTACAGCCATTCATTTCTTGTGCCGTCAAGAATGCATATTTTTCGACTGACTCAGAAATTACATTATATTGGATCAAGAGTCATCAGTCTACACTCACAACATTTGTGGCAAATCGAGTGCCAGAAATTCAAGAATGGTCAGCAGACATAGTTTCCAGAGGTTGTACTGTCAACGAGCTTAATACCTCAATATGGTTCAAAGGTCCCCCATATGTGCTTCAAGATGCCACTAACTGGCCAAAAAATAGTCATTTTCCACTATCAACAGATGAAAAAAGTTTGGAGAAACGAAAGGTCAAGGTCGGACTTTTAGCAGTTGAAATTGACACTAATGTCATTTCAAAACTAATCTGTAGCCAATCATCTTACCCAAGACTGCTGAGAATTTTCGCGTACATTCTACGTTTTATGACTAAGAAAAATGAGAGAGCTAACGCTCTTATTCCGACCACAAAGGAGCTTAATTGGGCATTCTTGAAAATCGTTGAATTCATTCAAAATCATGAATTCAGGGATGAGATCGAAAAAATGAAGAAGTCGCATAAATTGCAAGTTAGCATTCAGAAACTAACTCCGTTCATTCATACAGTCCAAGATGGTTCTCGAACATGCAATTTGCTTCGTGTAGGAGGTCGTTTACTAAACGCACCACTTTGTTATGATTCAAAATTTCCCTTGCTGTTACCAAAAAAATTGCATTTTGTCGAGATTTCTTCATACAACCAATTGTCATGCTGGTCCAAAAGACTTAGAAGTGTTGCTTCGTGAAAAAATTTGGGTCATAAATTCAAGCAAGGCATGCAGTAAAACCGCAAGAGAATGCATACATTGTTTTCGATACAAACCTAAGCTGTTAACCCAAGTAATGGAAAACTTGCCTGCGGATCGGTTAAAGGCACTACGACTCTGTTTAATTAGCGGTGTCGATTTTTGTGGGCCTGTATACACTACTTTGAAAATTCGTGGTTGACCACCAGTTAAAATGTATATAGCAGTGTTTGTCTGTTTCACGTCAAAGGATATACATCTAGAACTTGTAACAGATCTGACTACTAACTGTTTTATTTTTTGTCTTAAAAGGTTTGCCGGAAGACAAGGACTCCCAGAAAAAATCTATTGCGACAATGCGACAAATTTTGTAGGTGCCGATCGCAAGCTGAGAGAGCTGATAGAGGCGTTTCAAGAGCGCAAGGACGATCTGGCATATTATGCTGCACAAAGGGGCATAGAGTTTGTCTTTATACCACCCAGAGTACCTCATTTCGGAGGATTATGGGAAGCGGCGGTAAAATCAACAAAACACCACATACAACGAACAACCAACAGTGCGCTCCTTACCAGCGAAGAACTGCAAACAGTGCTCATAGAGGTAGAAGCCCTGCTAAATTCTCGGCCACTCAGTTCATTGAGTCAAGACCCGAACGACAAAGAGGCGCTAACACCAGCACATTTGTTGATAGGAGGTACTCTCCACACGCTGCCGCAAGAATCCGCGCAAGGCGTCTCCGACAACAAATTGAGCACTTTGAGAAGATGGCGTCTGTTATGCGAGCTCAAACGGAGGTTTTGGCAGGCCTGGTCGAAAGATTACATCCTACAGCTGCAGTCCAAGAACAAATGGGTATTCGAGCAGCCGAATATCGCAGTCGGCCGACTAGTCGTCGTCCAAGAAGACAATCTTCCCTCTCACTAGTGAAAGCTCGGAAGGGTGAAAGCCGTAATTATAGGTCCCGACAATAAAGTCAGGGTCGTTGACGTCAATACCAGCAACGGAATTCTGAGGCGTCCAGTTCACAAATTAGCGGTGCTACCGGAAAATTGAACACATAATCGTGCTTCAACGCGGCCGGTGTTGAATGTTTTATATTTTTTGCTTTGTTTAATTTGCTTTTCTTTAAAGTAGTTAAAATAACGCGCGTGCTGCTCATTTTTTATTGTCAATATGCAACCCAATGTTGACTTTCGTCAACCTTGCACATATACGGTACTTCCAAATACAAAAAAACAACATTAATTTTTACAGTTCTTTAGCTTCACTATTGAACTGGCATTCTCGATCGCGCTCTTGCATTTCAAGTCCCGAATGAACAGCACGCGTTTTTGAGTCTAAAATTAAATTTTCTAAATAATCTTTTAAATTATAATTTCTTAACTTACATTGAATTTAAAATTTTAATTTCTTAAATTAAGTGTAAAATTAATTTAAAATAAATACAAAACTATTGTAGTTTTCATTTTTAATAAATTTAACTTAAATAAAATATAAAGTATTGTGATTCTCATTTTTTATAAATTTAACTTAAAAAAAATACAAAAACTTTGTATTTTTCAAATATTATTATCGTTGTTCAGCCTAACCAAACAACGAATTGTCTTATCAGGTTTCGATACTTCGAATCCTCACTATAAATATAAGCAAAGATGTTAGATATAAGTTAGTCTTAAGATATATTTAATAAAGTATGCATAAAACTTAAGTTTTGTGCGTTTTAATAAAATATAATGCGTGCGATCTGGAGTTTGAGATCTTGTTCTGATTCGATTTTGTGCAGTTTTTATCTCCGCAACCTGCTTACCCAAGGCGTCTACAACTTTCATGATATGATCATTATTCTGTGTAGATGTATTGATGACAGCTACAGAATTGCAGCATCAGATATGCCTGTTGCGCACATTAGTCCAAGTCAGCCTACGAAATTGAAACGATTGCTCACACTGCTTCTGGCAAACGATCCCGCCACAATTGTTTTATTGCTTCATCATTCATGGCGCCGCTGGCTAAATCTCGCATGGTACGCAAAAAATGTGTGGTTTTGCTGTCACCTAACTGGCACTCCTGTACTAGTCGCCGCACTTTTCAATTTTCGGAGTCTGCAAAATCTTGAATTAATTGCTCTTTAGGCGTTTCGAATTTTTCTACTGCAGAGGGAGCACGAATGATGTCTGCAACAACTTAACAGTTGCAACGGTGAAATATGCAACGTTGAATTATGCACTATTAACAGTATTTCAATTAATTTGTTGCTGAGGTATTATTAATATTGATAATATTTTTGTTCAAAAAATTGTATAAAAGAAATTGAAACAATAAAGAAATTATTCAATCAATAAAATCTATTCTTTGATTCTCGTCGAAAACCTAATTCTGCCTCATATAGAGTAAGTTTCAAGTGCTTAATCCATAACCAATAAGCAATATTCAATAAGTTAAAGCGCTTGTTGAATACTATAAGAATTAAGGCTTTTTAAATATACATAAAATTTGGAGACCCCGAAGTGAACGACATAGATCAAGGACGTAAATCAAGGACGTTGTAATGTTCCGTAAAGTAAAAGACTGTTTTAGCTGTTTAGCTCTTTATTAAATAACTAAAAAATTACAGTCTTAAAACTACCTTAAATGCTTCTTAAGCGCACATATGCATACGTAAGCATATATCGTTATTTATATATCGTTATTTATTTTATATTTTATTTATTTATATCGTTATTTAATTTTATTGAAGTTTGGAACTTGAGCATTGAAAGTTTGTGCAGCCTTGGCTTCTTGTGGATAAACACGATTGGTCATCGCTTCTAATTTGACAGGCACGAGTTCTAAGCCTGGCACTTACAGTCCAAACAAATTATATACGGACTATAAACTAATTAAATAAAAATTCGATTATTCCAAAGACCACTGATGAAGAGTACTTGGCAATACTCGAAACAGCGTTGTATGGTCAGCCAAACTTCAATAAAATTAAAATAAGTTTTTGTGTTTGTCCTTTATTTCTTTCTTTGCTATTCAAAAACCCCTATATATTTAAAAATTTAATACATATATAGCGCTGATTTTGTACTTTAATGAAATAAAAATACATAAGCTATATTTAAATTTGAAAATTATTTATTAAATTCCGTTTATTTTAACTCAACCGGAAAGATGAAACTTATATCAAAGAAAATATTTTTCTATCTAATTTTACAAATTTTGTGTTGTCAATATAATTAAATTGTAACTCAGCTTACTGTGATTAAATATCGACAGCCACATTATTCCCCCTTTCGTGAAACAACCTTGTGACCGTAACGCGAAGTGTATAACTGACGATCATGCTTATGAGTAACAGAATGCTTAATCTCTTGTTCCTTAATATATTGCTCACTGAAGGCTGCTTTGAGGCTATCCACCGAGATGATCGCTTTTCTTCCCTTAATATTCACGACAAAATACTATCAAAACGCTTAAGTACAGTGAACGGACCTTCGTATGGAGCTTGTAGTGGTTTACAAATCATGGAATTTCTGACGAAAACCTGATCCGAGGAATAAAGATCTTTTTCAATAAAAACCTTTCCACTGGAATGATGAGCAGTTTGAGTAGGTCTTAAGTCATTCATAAATCTTTTCAGTTTAGCTACAAATTCTGCCTGAGGGGTTGAGACGTCGCGATTAACTTCTGAAATGAATTCTCCAGGTAAACGTAAGCCAACGCCAAAAACCAGTTGTGAAGGACATGCGTTAATATCTTCCTTTACTACAACTCTAGCTCCTAAAAGGATGAGAGGTAAGATTTCACCCCAGTTGTCATTCTGATAACACTTAATGGCTGCTTTTAAAGATCTGTGAAACCTTTCAATAATGCCATTAGAAGCAGGGTGATAAGCTCTGCATTATAGCTTTGACTTTGTCTGGTGTTGGTTTAACACCATTCTTGTTAATTATAAATCCGAGAAAAATAACTTCGTCCTTACCGAAATTACATTTGGAAGGATTTATTTTTACCTCAAATTGCTGCAGCCTGCCAAAAACAAGTTTTATGTGTTGCTTGTGTTCCTCAATATTCTTTGATGCTATTAGAATATCATCAAGATACGCAAAAGCAAAATTAAAATCACGTATAGTGTGGTCCATAAAACGTTGAAAAGTTTGACTAGCATTGCGTAAACCAATCGTCATTTGAACGAATTCAAACATTCCGAATGGTGTGGTGATAGCTGTTTTGGAAACATTTGCAGGATGAACAGGAATCTGATGATAAGCTTTACGAAGATCAATAGTCGAGAAAACATTGCAATCTTCTAGCCAATGTGTGAAATCATGTAGTCACTTATTAGAATTACCATAAGTCTTCTGTAGTCACCGCAAGGTCTCCATTCTCCGTTTTTTTAACCATATGCAAAGGACTGGCCCAAGGACTATGAGATGGTCTATAAATTCCAGTATCAAGGTGAGATTGAATCTCTGCTTTAGCAGCTTTCATCATGTCAGGAGAAAGGCGACGAAATTTTGAGAAAACCGGTGTCCATTAGTAACGATATGATGAAATACGTCACGAGTTGAAGCTAGAGAAACCGGCGAATCATTAATGATTACTGGGAATTCCTTTAACAAATTATGATATTCATCATCATTATTGATTGTTGATAGACCAGATATTGGGTGATTGACTGCAGTAAGAACACAGCTGACAGTCAGGTTGGTAATGCCATCGAGTAGTTTACGATTTCGTAAGTCGACGACAATATTATGATATTCCCAAAAGTCTGCCCCCAATATAGGTTGTGAAACCTTAGCAATGGTAAAGTTTCAGGAGAAAGTGCGACGTAAGCCCAAATTCAATGCAAGCCTTTTTCTACCGAACGTTTTGATTGGCGACTTGTTGGCTGCGAATAAGTGTATATGCTGGTCTGGACAGCGTTCTTGTTGAGCATTTGGTGGAATAACACTAACTTCAGCTCCCGTGTCCACTAAGAACTTCAGACATGAGCTTTTGTCGAATAAAGTAAGTCGGTGACATGCTTGAGGTTGTATGTCTGGTATCGCCGTTAAAGACAGACAATCTAGTTTAACTTTTTGCTGCATGGTTCTTTGCATTTTTTGGCGCTACGACCAAACTTGCGATGATACCAGCAGAGACCTTCGTCGTCACGGTCAACACTGTTCCTTCGACTACGGTGTCTTGAAGCTGCACGGCTGCGAGAACGTCTGAGTTCAGCCCTTAACTCGGCCACTTCCTTCGATAACTGTGATATCTGTTGGTGAAGAGAAACATCACTTATCGTGGAGGTTGTCGGCAAACGAACTTCTTGAATAGAACAAGCGTCATTCGCTTCGGCGATCTTATGTGCCATGATAGCGATTTTATCCAGAGGTTCGCTGCTTACTGAAATGATACCACGCATATTCGCTGGCAAGTGTGTCATCCACGTTGACCTAAGTAAAGCATCATCCACTTGTGTTTCGGTCAAGTTTTTCATCTCACGCAGGAGTTGAGAAGGGCGCAAGTCACCCAGATCCATGTCTTCAAGCAGTTTTCTCAACCTTTTTTGCTCGGAAATTGAAAATTCTTCAAGCAAACGCTTCTTCCGAGTGGAGTACTGATTTTCAGTAGGCAAGTTAAGTACCAAATCACTGACTTTCGCGAGGATAACTCCATCAATTGACGCGACTACTGTATGAAATTTGGTCTGCTCTGTGGTAATACCTGAAGTAACAAACTGCGACTCTATCTGCACAAACCACAACTCAGGCCTAGCGTGCCAGAAAGGAGGTATTTAAACTGCAATTCGAGAAACTTCTTCTCTAATAGGATGATGTCGCTAAGTCGGATGTAATTGTTCCTGTTGTGAGATGTGATCAGTTGAATTGTTTAATTGAAATGGTCTGAATCCAGATTCATCATCTGAATGTGTAACCGGCATGCTCGTGTGTTGCGTGTTCAAATCACGTCGGAGTCACCAATATATAGCGCTGATTTTGTACTTTAATGAAAATGAAAATACATAAGCTGTTCAATAAGTCGTTTCTTATTGAAACTGAATCGACACTTGAATGGATTCAGTGTTGCTTATGTGTAGGAATCTGGCACTTGAACCAGTTCCTATTGCAAAATCTGAATTTGGCAATTAAACCAACTTCAGGTGAATTCAAATAATATTTTTAAGCAACTAGGCACTTGAACCTATTTGCGTTTAAGTTTTAATGAGCACTTGAACTAATTAAAACTCAAGGAATGTTTGGTATTGTGCTTATAATGTAATGTTGTGCTTTTATACAAATTTGGCAAGGTGTTGATACATACAATTCCCACGATAATGCTCTATACCTTAAGCTGCATTAAAGTAGCGATTAGATATCGCTCAGCTTAGTCGTGGGAACGGTCACAGTTCTCATGAAAATTGTATGCATTGACAAATAAGAATATTACTTGCGCAATTTCCTTAGCAACCTGGTATATGCTTGTAAACTTATTTTCTTTTAACCTTGAATTAAGTTCATATACCAGCTTGCTTTACAAACATAATTATTATTTAATAAGTACAATACTGACCTTGCACAAGCAAATTTTAATTTCTCATAATGTTCTATATTAAAGAATTGCACATGCTAAATGCATGGCTTATCTGCAGTTTCATATGACGAGCAAAGTGTGCTCGTGTGATATACAACTGTTGTTGTTGTTTTGATAAATTTTGATATCTTAACCTACCGTTCAAGGCTAAGACATCAAGTAATTAACATTATGAGAATAAAAATTTGCTTTGACAACAAAACAAAAATAATAGAATAAATCTGAAATATATAATTTGTAATATATTACTTAAAATACAAGATTTGTCGATCGTAGGCTGATCATTATTATGTCTAAATTGGACATTCTGCCCCCGATTGACGCCAGTCAATCCTATTCTGCTACTTCGAACTCAGACATTGCATGTTGCTCTTGAACTCGTCTTCTTTCTTTTGTTAATCTGCATTATGTTTGCAGATAACAATTCATTTCTCGTTGCCTTGAATAGTTCAACTAACGTCCAGCAGTGATTATATCCATTCATCAACTTACACACGTTCGCTAAGGATTCGGTTCCATTTTCAATGAATTCAAACTCCTGCTGCAATGGACTTAAGTCATAATATGCTATGATTTTCCATTCTGCTTGTGATCTTTTGATGACTTCTTTGTGTTCGAAATGAATGCCTGGTGTTGTGATGTAAAGTTAACAATAGTTTCGTTCCTCAAAATAAGATTTAAGACCGTATTTTTGGGACAATTAATATAATAAAGTTAAAAGTTTTTAGTTAATAATAATTAATAAATGTATAGCAGTCTTTATGGGGACATTTTCTATTTACACCTAAAAGTAGGCAAAGTTATTTACAGTTGCAATAATTTTAACAAGACAAAAAGTCAGTAAGACAAATTGTCGAAGTAAAATGCTGATTTTTGTTAATATTTATTATCTGGGTCAATTGTAAATGACTTTGAAAAAAGAAATGGTAACAAGGTAGACTGAAATATATAGAATGAATAATTTTGCGAATTACGCAAAATTATTATTACAGAAATAATTTTTAATTAATTTTTAAATTTTTCTGGGTTATTGGGGCAATGTCTAATATAAAGGTCATATTAGAGAAAGTTCTAAGCGTAGGTGAAAGCAGCTCTATATATGTATAGAGTCTGTTTTATTAATTAGGGCAGTTGTTTTTTGAAGTGAATTTGAAATGTGTCAGTAAAAAGATTATGTTTCCCCTGCGTGGTAGGCACCTTGACGTGGTGTAGGGGCTTAGCTACAGGCAAGCTTGCTGACTATTGGTCTCCTGCTCACTGTCTAGGAAATGGTCAGGAGACCTGTTGTCGGTCTGGCTTGTGGGTACAACAAAGAACTACCAGTAATTGTGTTGTCCTGTAGTTTATGTGCATGTATGTGTGTCTTTGTCTCTTTATGTATGCATGTGTGTTTTTCTGTCTTTTAGAATGATTGGAAGTGTGTAGGTCCACTAGGTGTCTGGGGACCAGTGTTTATGATAAACCAAGACCGTCCATACGTGGTGCAGAGCCACATATTATGGCGGATCTAGAGAGGAAAACTCGATAAAACCCGCAATCCTGGGTGTATGAAGGACCGTGCCCAAGGATGAATGGCACTGCGTAAGTGTGTCTTAGAACGGTGGACTCCGGATACCTGGCGACCTCCGGTTTCAATTCAGCCTTTCCAGAGTAAAGGGGGCTATGCTTCGGACGACCTCCCTTTCCCCTACAATCGTGGGAACATTTATGGACTCTTTTAAAAAAATTAACAAACAAAAAACTAACAAGGAACTAGGTACCAGTTCTGAAAACGAGCTCCTCAAGTCAAGAAAATGAGCGAATCGAAACCGCCATACTTGCCAATGTAGGCAGTAGCAGCCGCACTGCGCCTACTTCGCATATAACAGAAAAATCGACAGACAAGCGCGCCAGCCATAGTGCGCCTGCTGAAAAATCAAAAAAGTCTGAGGCAAAGATCAGACGTCAAAGGTACCAGAAGGCTATGTTCATTCTTGGCAAGATTGCTAAAAATGAAGCTGAAGGTAAAGAACAGGCGTTTGACCGTACAGACAAAGTACGATACCAGAAGGTGGTCGATGAGTACAGGGAATACCAGGCCACCCTATCAAAACCCGCAAAGGCAATGAAGAGGGTGTAATAAGATTGGATTGGATATGGTTATGTTTGGTTTTTCCTAGCGCAGCGAGGCGCCTTTCTTGTTCGCAACGAGGCGAATAAAACTAGGTTGCAACTAGGCAACTTGAATAAAATAATCAGCGAGACTCAATGTTCTGTTTGAATCTGAATTCTTTATTAAATTTGAACAGTATATATACTTATTCTAACCTAAACACTAACCTACCTGAATATTATATTCGCCTAGTAATTTTCATATAAAAATGCTTAATATGCATTTCAATTAATTTAAAAATATGAATTTATTATTATTATTTAATAATTACCTGAAATACTAAATAATGAAATTCCAATGCAAGTTAATGCACTTTACGAATTTCATTTGCGCAAAACAAAAGAATCAAATTACTTTTCTTTTGCGCTTCTTCACATGGTAAGTGTGTGATCAATGTCTTTGCTTTTGGCATGTGCCAGTAACGTATGTCTTCATATTACCATTAACAAATAATTATTTTGTTTGTTAATATGTAGATATACTACACCCTTACCCTTTTTTTTTTTAAAAAATTTTTATTTTATTCTTGAAGAAATTAAAATTTTTTTTTTTTTGTTAATTACTTTTGTTAATATGTTCTTAATTCCTTTGGTGTACATAATATTCAGTTTACATACTCAAATAACTTTTGTATGTTAATTATATTGTTTTTGGTTTTGTATTATTGTTTTTACATTTTTAAGTTAATATATTTTTCGGTATAATTTACAAATAGTACATATCTATATGTAATTGTATATACGTATATATTGTGTAATAATTTTTTAATACATACTTATTTATTGTTAAATATGCACCAAGCTGCAAGTTTTCATAAGATACAAGAGTATTTTTCCCTATTATGTTAATATATTATATACCAGCTAATTTGTTAATGATTGTCTCATATGGTTAACATATTTTATAAAATACTAATTCAGTACATTTTTATTGAATTATTTTGAACATAATTAGTTGTTTTGTTATTTTTATCAATGGTGTGTGAATACATATATTTAATTTTAGTCGACCTTGTTGCTTTAATAATCTTTGCAAAGTATTATATTTTTCTTTAAACTCGAGTATTTTCATCATTATTTTTAAGCGCTACGATTTTTATATCATTCCTGTGCGTAAATGATGTGAGCTTCTCCAAAAGCGAATCTAGATTCGATGGATTATCGCTACATCTCACAGTGATGGTATTATCGTTTTTTTCTATATATTCAATATTTGACGTCATTTCATTTCTATTATATTTCTTTTTACAGGATCCGTTTATTTTTAAGCGCTACTAATTTTATATCATTCCTGTGCGTAAATGATGTGAGCTTCTCCAAAAGCGAATCTAGATTCGATGGATTATCGCTACATCTCACAGTGCTGGTATCATCGTTTTTTCGATATACTCCATTTTTTGACGTCATTTCATTTTTATTACATTTTTTATAGGATCCTTTTATTTTTATTGGTTCGAACCTTATCTTAGCAACATTTTTTTTTTTTGTTTTATTTCTGCAATTGACGTGCAATCCCATATATATAGTTGATCAGACTTTATGGATATATTGCCGCAATCGTTTTTCTATTATTCACCATTGTATTTTGTTTTTTCATGTTTCTTGTTAAAATGTTCAATTTTTTTTTTTTTTTTTGAGACATAATCATTATTATGTATACATATAATTACTTATAATTACTACAGTTATTACTGAAATTGTTATATATATATGTTGTACTCTATTAAGAGTATATGCACGTTAGTTATACTATGCATTTTAATATTCTAACATTTTAAAATATATTTTAATAATTTTAATAATTTGTTTCATGTTTCTTTATTAATTTATTTTAATAATTTGTTCCATGTTTCTTTATTAATTTATTTTAATAATTTGTTTCATGTTTCTTTATTAATTTATTTTAATAATTTGTTTCATGTTTCTTTATTAATTTATTTTAATAATTATTTTTTCATGTTTCTTTATTCTTTATTATTAGCCTAAGTTTCATACATATTTTTGAATGTATTAATTTACATTCTATAAGAAAATAAAATAATTTTGTATTATTTTTTTTTTTTTTTATATATATATAATAAATAATAATCTACACATTTTAACATGTTCGGAATTAAATTCTTATTGATATATCAGTAATTTGTATAATTTATTAAAACACTTGGCATGGGTAGATGTCAAGGTATAATAAAGAAGCTAAAAGTTGGAAAACAATTAGACTTAACATTATAAATATTTTTTCTGTAATAATTATCATGGTTTTTGTTCTGAGTTGTGCTGTCATCATAGAAGTGCAATTTCGTAATTGGTTTAAACTTTCGGTTCATCTGACGTTATGTGCACTTAAGCCATGCAGTTTTCTCTTAATATTTCGTCATTATTTTCGTTGGTGCTGTCGTCTTTGCTAATGTATCGTTGATGGATGTAGTACATGTCTTCGTAATTCTTAGGTGTCCAGTCGCCATTATTGGAAGTTCTTGGACCGCCATGCTTTTTATTTTTTCTTGCTATAAAATTTGCTAGAGTTTTGGAATTTGCAACATTTGATGTCGCATACGGTTTAGTTGCTGGCATTCTAGTTGCTGTTAGCTGTATTGTTGTCGCTTCAACTATTGTGTTTTCTGCAATACATTCGCTTTTGTCAACGGCTGTTTCGGTCATCTATAATATTGCCTTTAATCTTGGTTTTGTTGTCATTATTATTGTAGTAATTGTTGTTGTAGACATAGGAATTGTAGTATAATTTGTTCGCAACCATAACATCAAAGGTTATGCTGGACAAAAAAATATACTTTCAAAGTAATCATCTCTAAAATCTGAATTAAGTTCTACTTAATTCTCTAATGATTTCAGGATCTTTATTGGTCTAAAGGTCTCAGGATCTTTATTGGTCTAAAGATCTCAGGATCTTTATTGGTCTTAAGATCTCAGGATCTTAATTGGCCAGGATCGCCATGTAATAAGATTGGATTGGATATGGTTATGTTTGGTTTTTCCTAGCGCAGCGAGGGGCCTTTCTTGTTCGCAACGAGGCGAATAAAACTAGGTTGCAACTAGGCAACTTGAATAAAATAATCAGCGAGACTCAATGTTCTGTTTGAATCTGAATTCTTTATTAAATTTGTACAGTATATATACTTATTCAAACTAAACACTAACCTACCTGAATATTATGTTCGCCTAGTAATTTTCATATAAAAATGCTTAATATGCATTTCAATTAATTTAAAAATATGAATTTATTATTATTATTTAATAATTACCTGAAATACTAAATAATGAAATTCCAATGCAAGTTAATGCACTTTACGAATTTCATTTGCGCAAAACAAAAGAATCAAATTACTTTTCTTTTGTGCTTCTTCACATGGTAGGTGTGTGATCAATGTCTTTGCTTTTGGCATGTGCCAGTAACGTATGTCTTCATATTACCATTAACAAATAATTATTTTGTTTGTTAATATGTAGATATACTACAAGGGATCGGTCTCAGGACGAGACGGCCCATACTTCAAAAAGTAAGGTAGCGAGAACAATTTCTACTAGTAAACCGTCAACGAGTGCGAAAAGGGCATATAACGAAGTAGCAAGGGATGAGCTACAGGTGGCGCTCATTGATGATATTACCGGCAATGGAAAAAAGGTGCTGGAGAAATGGGGTGAGATTGAGCCCAAGCTGGCTGAAATGGTGATGGAACACCTTTTAACAAATCTAGACGCCCCCACACCAGGATTTGATTCATCAGAAGTGGTTCGTGGTTGCAGGGTCTTCAAATGTGATGACCAGCTATCCAAAGTATTTCTTGGTAACTGCATTGCTAAGGTAAGTGATGCATGGGAGGGTTTAAGGCTAAAGCTTATCCCAGCCAACGATATCCCTAGAAGACCAAGGGCCCGCATTTGGCTGCCAATTATGAAGTTGGAGAACGAGAAAGTACTCCAGCTGCTACAACGGCAGAACCAAAATGTGCCAATGAATGACTGGGTAGTCATCAAGGATGAGGTCACACAAAAGAACAATATGACGCTTCTTCTGGTGATAAACGAGGAATCCGTGAAGCCACTGGAAGAAATGGACTGTAAGCTGAGGTTTGGCGTACGGTACACGAAAATAAAAATATTCCGCCCAACAGGCAATGATGATGATGGCAAGGAGTTAGAGGATGCTAACAAATTGCTTGACGGCATGAAGCTTCAGGAAGAAGCTTCAGAAACTTAATAAGCCTGCCCGAATGCTGAAAGTAGCACAAATCAACCTTCAGCATTCGAAAATCGCCTCGGACAATCTCGCCATCTTTCTCATCGAGGAGGATGTCGATGTCAGCATCGTGCAAGAGCCATGGGTCAGAGGTAAGGACGTCATGGGGCTAATGCTGAAAAATTATAACAATTTGTATATTAGGAACAATGGTAAGCCAAGATCATGTGTCCTAGTTAAAAAATGTATTAATGCCTTTTTATGTCCACAGTATAGCGATAATGATCTAACAGTAGTAAGGATCGAAATGCCAGGTGGACAAAATTTTATTGCGGCTTCTGCCTACATGGCACATGATAGAGATGCTCCTCCGGAAGAGGTAGTCGCGCTAGTAAACAGAAGTACATCAAAAGATATTCACGTTAATTGTATGTGACGCCAATGCGCGGCATACGCTTTGGGGCAGTTTGGAAACCAATGACAGGGGTGAGTACCTGTTTGATTTTATTAACAATTCAAATCTTTTAATTTGTAATAGAGGTAAAACACCTACTTTCACTTTCCCCAGTTCACAAGGGTTTGATGGATGGGAAGAAGTGCTAGATATAACACTCCTATCCGAAAATCCAGATATTGTAGTTAGTAATTGGAAGATATCTGACAAAAAATCCTTTTCAGATCATAGTTGGATTCTCTTCAACTTAAACATCAAACCAAATCATACCATCCCCTTTAGAAACCCGAAGAAGATAAAATGGGATATTTTTACAAGGGTAACTAAGGTGGAACTTAATAAAGTAAGACAAATCAAGATAGACTCTACTAGTAAGTTAGACGAGAGGATATATAATCTTGAGGCAGCTTTTAATATAGCTTACAAGAAATCTTGTCCAATAAGTAGAAGCAAAAAATCTTTTCCACCCTGGTGGAATTCAGAATTAAGTGATCTCAGGCAGAAAACACGAAAACAGTTTAACGAAAGCTATAAGGACAATAGTTGGCATGAATATAGGGACTGTCTTAAGACTTACAAGAAAGCTATCAGGGAGGCCAAAAGTAATGGCTGGAAGGAATTTTGTATGTCAATTGAATCAACCTCATCCTCTGCTAGGCTCAGCAAGGTTCTATCCAAGGAAAGTGCTAATCCTTCTTATTTCAAGAAAGAGGACGGCACATGGACTGAAACCTCTGCTGAGACACTAAGACTACTATTAGATACTCATTTTCCAAACTGTGACGATGATGCTAGAGAAAACGGTTCAATCACCCTGGCAAGCACACCATCACAGATGGCTGAAACAATAGTCACAGCGGAAAAAATTAGATATTCAATTAACAGTTTCTGTTCCTATAAATCGCCAGGTTTGGACGGTATTTTCCCTATTATGTTACAAAAACTACAAGACTTAGTGGTTCCATGGTTAGGGGATATTTACAAAGCATGTCTTAAATACAGTTATGTACCACTTAGTTGGAGACAGGTTAAAGTAGTCTTTATACCCAAGGCAGGCAAAATCGGATATGAGTCCGCCAAAGATTACAGGCCGATTAGCCTAACTTCATTCTTACTAAAAACAATGGAGAGGGTAATAGAGCTCCACCTAAGACAAAAGGTAGAACGTTTTCCAATCTCCAAATCCCAGCACGCTTACCTCAAGGGTAGATCTACGGAAACAGCTCTGCATGAGGTCATTCGTACTGTGGAAAAATCGTTTCATTTTAAGCAATACTGGTTGGCAACCTTTTTAGATATTGAAGGGGCTTTTAACAATGTAAGCAATAAAGCTATTCATGACTCTCTTTCCAGAATAGGTTTAGAGGAAGAGTTTAAAAATTGGATAGTTACTATGCTTAAAACAAGGATTATTCAATCAAAGTTAGGCAGCATAACCCAAACGAAGCACGTCAGTAGGGGGACGCCACAAGGAGGGGTTATTTCACCTTTACTGTGGCTGCTGGTCGTGGATAATATTCTTAATATTCTAAATAAGATAGGTGTGAAAGCAGTAGCGTACGCGGATGACGTGGTTATACTTGTGTCAGGTATGTTCCCTAACATAATTAGCGACATTATGGAAAGGGCCTTGGCTAAGATAAATACCTGGGCCACAGGTTGTGGACTAGGTATTAACCCAGGAAAAACTGAAATGATGCTGTTTACTACTAAAACCAAAATACCAACTTTCAGGTTGCCTTCACTAAACGGGCAACAGTTAAAACTATCGGAAAAAGCCAAATATCTAGGAATTCTGTTGGATAGTAAGTTAAACTGGAAACACAATGTCGATCTTCGTATCAAGAAGGCATGTGTAGCTTTTTATTCTTGCAAGAGGATGTTTGGCAAAAAATGGGGGATTCGTCCCGATATTACCCACTGGATGTACACGGCAATTGTACGCCCAATTCTCACGTATGGTGCTGTCGTGTGGTGGCCGGCTCTAAACAAGAGCTATAATATCGACAAACTTAACAGAATTCAGAGGACGGCATGTGTAGGCATCACAGGAGCTTTTAGGACGGCTCCCTCGGACGCCCTAAACGTGATGCTACATTTGCTACCTATTGATCTTCACATTAAAAACATAGTTTGTAATAGCGCTGTAAGACTAAAAGTAACAGGCGTATGGTTGGAACGAACATATGGACATAGTCGGATTCTAGGTACAGTTCCAAATTGTCTGTATAGGATGACATCGGATTATATGAATCCGTATATAGACTTCGAAAGGAATTTTCAGACAATATTCCCTTCAAGAAATGAGTGGAAAAGGAAAAATTTCGAAGCAAATTACGATATCTCAATATATACAGATGGCTCGAAAATGAGCGGTGGGGCAGGAACAGAAATCTACGTACCATCTAAAAATATAAATAACTCTCTTAGGCTACCTAATGAGGCTACGGTTTTTCAGGCTGAAATCCTAGCAATAAGAGAAGCCTGTCGGCAAATTGCAAGCCACATCGAGAACAGATGTAGTGTTGCTATTTTTATTGACAGCCAGGAAGCAATTAAAGCTCTTGAATCCTTTATAACAAAATCAAAAATAGTAAAAGAATGTAGAGAAGCAATCGACGAGCTAAATCGGTTGGCCGATATCACACTCATCTGGGTTCCTGGGCATGGGAACATCGTCGGGAATGAGAAAGCTGATAGTTTAGCCCGCTCTGGTGCCTCCCTAGACGCGTCACTGGCGGTACCAGTTTATATTACCCTGGAGACCATCAAAAGAAGTACCTTCCTTTACTTTCTGCAACTCGCCAATAACAGATGGAAAGCGCTAAGGTCATGTGCAATTTCGAGGTTAACGTGGCCCACCTATAATAAAAATAAATCCCTGGAACTGATCAAAAGAGATCGCGTAAACACTGCAAGGCTTATTGCAGTTCTTACTGGTCATTGGTGTATAGGAACTCACGCAGAGAAACTGCGTATTCCCTATAACTCTCACTGCAGAAGTTGTAGAAACCCGCAGGAGAGAGAAACAATAATACATTTTCTCTGTGAATGCCCAGCTCTAGCATCCAGAAGATATAGGTTCTTAGGAAAATACTTTTGTGATAGTTTATCAGACTGCTCAATGGTGAAGATGAAAGACCTATTAAATTACCTAAATTCAGTGGGATGGATTTAGTCTCTACTCTTCTATACTGGGGTTCTTGCGTGGAATGTGGTAACAAAACGGCGAAAAATCGCTAATTGAGGTACATTTGAAGTTATCTTATGGCCTGCCACTGCAACCAACCAACCAACCAAGATTATGTTTGAAGAAGTTTTTAAGTGAATTATGTTTGAAGCAGTTTTTAAGTGAATTTTAAATGTGTCAGTCAAAAGATTAATTTTTGAAGGAGTCCTAAGGAATCTAAAAGTCTAATTTTTAGTTGGAAGTCTAAAGATTATTTGGCAGTTAATTTAAATCCTAAGCTTAGTCTAAAAGATGAATCTAAATCTTAATGTGGATTCTAAATAAGTTTTATTGTAAATAAGAATAAATTATTAATCTAAATTAAGTGAAGCCTCAAAGATATGTCAGGCAAATAATATGTAAAAGTTTACATAAGGTAAATTTAATAAAACCAATTAAGTGAACAAAAATGAAAAATAATATTGAAATTGGAATTTAAAACGAACAATCAAGTGGATAAAAATTATATCATAATCTATTTGAAAAATGTGATATTGTAATAATAAATTATGGTGTATAAACTGAACCATAAGTAAAGACTAAAATTTGAACAAAACATAATAAAATATATGAACTAATAGTGTGAAGAAAATAAAAAAGTAGTTTTACTATGGGAACAATCTTTAAGGGGATTTTGGATATTATTCGTAACATCCATAGTTGAAACAGGACAGTAAAGAATATGAGATTATTGTATTAAACAACTATTTGGCTATACAAGAAGTCATTGAAGAAAAAGAATATACAATATTGTACAATATAAAAAGGTTACATTGTACGATATACAACATTTAAATCCTACGATATACAACATATTGTAATATACAACATTGGCGCAGCCGGTACCTGAAAAGGATTTTCCTTTCAACAACCTACGTGGGAAACATATCATATCGCTCTACAAAAAATAAATTTTAATTTTTACATCATTCTGCGAGAGACCTTTTTGAAGATGACATCAAACGGAAAACAATACTCTAAAATATATGTAAGTGATACAACAATTGTTATTTTTAAGTAAATAATCTATCAAGAAAATTTGAATTATCTTATACAGAAAGCTAGCATGAAAAATTTAAGCTGTAAGCTAGCATAAAAAATTAAATTGTATAATAGCATGAAAATTCATATTAATCATTTTTAAAATTGTTTAATTTAACATTTAATATCCATTTAATATTCAAATTTACATTTATGATTTATAAATTTCAATAAGTTTTGTGCATTTTCTGTTGGTTATATTGTACCACTTTTGAATATTTTGGGGGGGGTATTATGAAGTACTCATATGGTTTTGTATGTGAGGAGAGAGTTAGGAAAGAAAAGATTGAATCACATTTGAGGATTCATGATAAGTTATTAGAAAAGGTGAATGATTTAGTGGACAGAATTACGGTAGAATCGATTTTAAAAGACAAAGGCGGAGAGTTTCTTTATAATTTAGAGTTTAACAAGGTAAAACACTTAGGTAAAGAAGCCATTAGGAAATGGCAACAGAAAATAATAGAGGTTTATAATAAAGAAAATTAATTGAATTTATTTTTATTAGTCATATAAATTTCGAAAATTTATACAAATTGTACAAAAATTATTGTGTTAATGAATTACAAAATATGGCATTAAAATAAAGTATGAAAAATATTTTCGCAGACTAAATTTTGATTTGTTTTTGATGTTTCAAGCAAAGAATTTTGCTGGTTGGTAAGCAAAGAGTTTTTGCTGGTTAATAAATGTGTGAAAAGAATGTGGGTTTTTGATTCACGAAAATTTTTGTTTTTCTGTATGTTGGCTAATAATATTATGCTTAAACCCAATGAATTATAATAATTAAAGTTAGAGATTTTTGTCTGGGGTTTATGATTTTGAGATTTATGTAATTGTTGGTTCAAAATTGCTGGCTAAAGATTACATAAAATTTTTTTTTTTTTTTTTTGTGAGGAAGTCTATTTGAGGAAGTTTTTGTTCGAGTTTCATTCAAACTTCTTACAATAAATTCATAAATGGAGGAGAGAATAAGAATTTTAGAACAAGAATTATTCAAATTAAATAAATATTTAACAAGTACGTTGAATCAAGCGTGGGACAAACTAGTAGAATTGAATCCAGATAAAGAATTTCTTGAATAAGCTAAAGATTACATAAGACATAATAGATTGCCAAAAATAGACGAGTTAGAATATATAAAAGAACAGATAGAGAAAGTTGAAGGAATAAAAACAGCAAAATTACAGAGTACATTAGAAGAATTAACAGATGCTAAGTGTGGCTTGGAGTATAAATGCAAACAGCTAGTTCTACAGACAAAAGAATTGACTGTTTTACTTCAAGACGCAGAAAATCAGACGTTAAGCTTGGAAAAAGCCCTTCGAAGAGAAGGAAAGTCAGATAAAGACATTAGCATATACCTAGAGGAGGACAGTGAGTTAGAAAACCAAATTAGGGAAAAGGAAGAAACAATAAAGAAACTCGTGCTACAAGTAAAACAATTACAAAAAGAATTAGAACGCTATTATAAAACGGATCAGGAAAATCCAAGGAAAAATAAAAGTGATTTCGACGAAAATAAACCAATGATAAAAACAAATAATCAAACAACGGAAGAGGAGTTGGCAAATAATAAAGGATTAGGAACGGAACAAAACATGACGTCCATAAGTGTAATTATGGAAACAGTATCTAAAGTGGTTCCATACTTCGCTGGAACAGAAGGCCCGGAGCTAAGAGGAGCGGTACATAAATTTGTAGCTGGTTGCGAACTAGTGCAACAAGCTTTACCTCAAGCTGGAGCACAATATATTGTAAGTTGTGTAAAACAACGGTTAGTGGGTTTAGCATACGACAATATTGCTAATAGACCCTACTTTACAATAAACGATTTGTGCGAAGCTGTCAAACGAACGTATTTAAGAAGGAGGACCCCAGAGCACATCAAAGAGGATTTAACACTAAACAAGCAAAGACAGAATGAATCTGCTACCGCTTATGGGGGGCGCCTACAGGCTCTACTCCACGAAGCGGAGACACAAATAAAAAATCAAGGGGGTGAAGTGGAAATCATGTCGCAATTAAGAGAGTACAAACAGTTAGCTGTCAGGAAGAGGAACATCGTTCTAATATTAACATGTCGTTAGCAGAAACAAAGTGTGTTTTTTGTAACAAATTAGAACACGGATGGGTAAATTGCCAAGACAGACAAAACACACCGTATTGCTCAAATTGTGGTAAATATGGTCATGGGAATGGCCCAAAATGTAGAATTGGTACAATTAATGAGATAACTACGAAACAAATAACATGTGATTTCTGTAAAAAAAATGGGGCATGACTCTTCAAAATGTTTTAAGAAATTGAATACGTTGTTTTGTAATATTTGTAAAGTAAAGGGGCATGAACAAAATAGGTTTTGTAAATTTGTAAATTCAGACAATAGAAATCAACGCCAAATAACAAATAATTATAGTCGTTGGACAAGTAACCAAAATTATTCACAACACAGAAATAAACCACAGAATGACCAAGTGAGCAGTAGCTCTGGAGGAGAGAAAATGAAATGTTTCAGATGTGGAAAAGAAGGGCATATGGCAAAGGTTTGCCGAGTAACGCTACCTATTCAGCAGGGAAACTCCAACCGGCCCAGTCTAAGACGCTAGACTGGAATGCCGACAAAGAAAGAAGGATAAATATAACACAAAAATGGGAACCAGCATCAAAAATAAAAGATAAAGTCCAAAGGAATGTATTAGAAAAAAAGAAAGAAAATAAATTAAACATAATAGAAGCAAAAGAATCTCATAACTTGAAAGTAAATAGCATAAAGTTAACAAATATGACAGATTATACATTTAAGAAATTTTAAGAACAATTATCAAATGAATGTAAGAAATATTTGGGAATTATTGTAATACATGTACTGATTATATGCATGTTAATAATGTCAGTTTTTTCAACACTCTGGGAGCAATTGAAAATCAATAAAAATTGGATGTCTCAGAATTTTCGAATACCACGGGTTACGGGAACGATTTACAATACCATGGACGGTATTAGTCAATCGTTCGATGATGCCTATATAGAAGTACCTTGTAAACAGGCAGTGGGCAATAAATTGTTACTTCTAGTGGATTCCGGAGCTGACACAAGTTTGATAAAGTCCGAAGCGTTATTAAATAAAGCAGAAATAAATACAAGGTGAGATGAAAAAACTGCAACCAACTTCAGACTGCTGTCATTTCTAAACCGCTCGTCCCACAGCTGTCAGATTTATTCTAGCGACAGCTCATTACATTGTTTACAATATTTAATAGACAGATAGATACAAAGGAAAGGGTAAATGACTGCATAATAACATGTGTGAAATAGCACAGTTATAGTGTAGACATGGGATAATGATAGAATTAGGTTAAGGTGTGGTACCACCAGAAATAAGCTGATATATGATATATAATATTAATGAACATCATAGGTTTAGTAAGGTTAAAATTAACATTGTGTGTGAAGAAACTATTTTAAGAGATCGATATGCATTAATTTATATTGAATAGAAAACATAGGCCATATGATGTAGTAGGTGGAGTTAGGGCAGTAATCAGACGGAGAATAGATATTATAGGAGCATAGTTATTGTATAGTGCATGTAGGTATGAGTACATCTGTTGTATTCGAGACCAGTTTGTGTGGTGGAGCCCACATAAAACATGCGTGTAGAATATACAGAAGTACACAAAGTATTATGTTTATTTTGCTTGTATTTTAACTATTTAATTATTTTGTTTATTTATTTATTTATTTTATATAAATTTATATATTTTTATATTATTTTATTTCATGTTATTATTATATAGCAATTTTTGATTTTATAAGAATAAGGCAGTTTATGTACTAACCTTTTAAGAATAAGGCAGTACTATATTTTGTACTGATTTTTGTTATATTCAGGTTAATAGTTTTTACAGTTTCTTGTTGAGACGACAAATTGTGCTTCATGTTTCAGTTTTTTGTAGTAAATAGTGAAGTGCGCATGTCAGTGCGTGTATATAGTAAAATATGTAGGATATATAAAGTTTAAAGAAAGTGTGAAGCAATATATGATGGTTCGCATAAAGTAAGTAATAGGAAATGACTATGACTTTTATAAATACTTAACGACGACTTTATAAGAATTTTAAATCCACTCTGATGAGTCTGGGTAGTTCCCAGACGAAACGCGTCAGTGGAAACTGACAGAGGACTGAGACTTTTTAGCTTCCGAAAGGGAGTTTGTAGATTTTGAATCCATATTGTACGGACGTTTGTGTGGACTGATAAGATTTTTAATAAATAGTATTTTACAATAGTAATGTTTTAATAATTTTTAATATTATTAATGTTTTTAATAATTTTAAGTTAATTTAATAATTTTTTAGCAATTTTTAATATATTTAATATATTTTTATATTTTTAATATATGTTTATATTATATATATATGTGTTGAGGATATGTTTAGTTCAAGTTTATTCACCATCACTATTTCTAAAGGTTTAGGGACTAGGGTAATTGACCTTAGAGTCACTCGCGGGTGTTTGCCATTTGGTAGAACTCCTAAGGTTTGACACTAATACCATAGATTGTTGGTGTTAGGGTTGAGCAGGAAACAAAGCTCAGGCCACAATATGTGTGGCTTTAGGTTTGGATTCTAAAATATGGTGCTTGACCATTTTATTGTTCATTGAGAACGGTGGAAGGGTTAATGCGCTGTATACACTTTGTATATATGATGTTGATCAGCTTATGGTATTTAGGATAGGGTAGAGAGCTTGTTAATTATGGTAGCTGAGATGGCAGCATGTGTACCAGCAAGCTAGTAAGAGTATAAGGGTATATTTTTGTATAGGATAATGGTGGAACCCATTAAGATGTGCAGTAGAACCGATGCATATTACAGATGGTCTATTATCTCCATTGACGCTGTAGTCATAAGTATATGCAGGCGGGGTGGAGGTGGTGGATTGTTAGTATATGTTGTGCGCGGGGAATGCTGTATAATAATAATATTTTTGGTAGGAGTATATATCTCAGTATAAAAAAAAAGGTAGTGTGATAGATAGATTATGTAATAATCGTTATTATTTTATTTTTATTGGCTTTATAAATAGGATTATTTGTATTGTTACAGTTCACTTATTTAGCTGTATAAATTAGAATTACTTTCAGGATTTGATATTTATGTTACTATCCTAATATTTAATAGACAGATAGATACAAAGGAAAGGGTAAATGACTGCATAATAACATGTGTGAAATAGCACAGTTATAGTGTAGACATGGGATAATGATATAATTAGGTTAAGGTGTGGTACCACCAGAAATAAGCTGATATATGATATATAATATTAATGAACATCATAGGTTTAGTAAGGTTAAAATTAACATTGTGTGTGAAGAAACTATTTTAAGAGATCGATATGCATTAATTTATATTGAATAGAAAACATAGGCCATATGATGTAGTAGGTGGAGTTAGGGCAGTAATCAGACGGAGAATAGATATTATAGGAGCATAGTTATTGCATAGTGCATGTAGGTATGAGTACATCTGTTGTATTCGAGACCAGTTTGTGTGGTGGAGCCCACATAAAACATGCGTGTAGAATATACAGAAGTACACAAAGTATTATGTTTATTTTGCTTGTATTTTAACTATTTAATTATTTTGTTTATTTATTTATTTATTTTATATAAATTTATATATTTTTATATTATTTTATTTAATGTTATTATTATATAGCAATTTTTGATTTTATAAGAATAAGGCAGTTTATGCACTAACCTTTTAAGAATAAGGCAGTACTATATTTTGTACTGATTTTTGTTATATTCAGGTTAATAGTTTTTACAGTTTCTTGTTGAGACGACAAATTGTGCTTCATGTTTCAGTTTTTTGTAGTAAATAGTGAAGTGCGCATGTCAGTGCGTGTATATAGTAAAATATGTAGGATATATAAAGTTTAAAGAAAGTGTGAAGCAATATATGATGGTTCGCATAAAGTAAGTAATAGGAAATGACTATGACTTTTATAAATACTTAACGACGACTTTATAAGAATTTTAAATCCACTCTGATGAGTCTGGGTAGTTCCCAGACGAAACGCGTCAGTGGAAACTGACAGAGGACTGAGACTTTTTAGCTTCCGAAAGGGAGTTTGTAGATTTTGAATCCATATTGTACGGACGTTTGTGTGGACTGATAAGATTTTTAATAAATAGTATTTTACAATAGTAATGTTTTAATAATTTTTAATATTATTAATGTTTTTAATAATTTTAAGTTAATTTAATAATTTTTTAGCAATTTTTAATATATTTAATATATTTTTATATTTTTAATATATGTTTATATTATATATATATGTGTTGAGGATATGTTTAGTTCAAGTTTATTCACCATCACTATTTCTAAAGGTTTAGGGACTAGGGTAATTGACCTTAGAGTCACTCGCGGGTGTTTGCCATTTGGTAGAACTCCTAAGGTTTGACACTAATACCATAGATTGTTGGTGTTAGGGTTGAGCAGGAAACAAAGCTCAGGCCACAATATGTGTGGCTTTAGGTTTGGATTCTAAAATATGGTGCTTGACCATTTTATTGTTCATTGAGAACGGTGGAAGGGTTAATGCGCTGTATACACTTTGTATATATGATGTTGATCAGCTTATGGTATTTAGGATAGGGTAGAGAGCTTGTTAATTATGGTAGCTGAGATGGCAGCATGTGTACCAGCAAGCTAGTAAGAGTATAAGGGTATATTTTTGTATAGGATAATGGTGGAACCCATTAAGATGTGCAGTAGAACCGATGCATATTACAGATGGTCTATTATCTCCATTGACGCTGTAGTCATAAGTATATGCAGGCGGGGTGGAGGTGGTGGATTGTTAGTATATGTTGTGCGCGGGGAATGCTGTATAATAATAATATTTTTGGTAGGAGTATATATCTCAGTATAAAAAAAAAAAAGGTAGTGTGATATAATAGATAGATTATGTAATAATCGTTATTATTTTATTTTTATTGGCTTTATAAATAGGATTATTTGTATTGTTACAGTTCACTTATTTAGCTGTATAAATTAGAATTACTTTCAGGATTTGATATTTATGTTACTATCCTAAGATTTAATAGACAGATAGATACAAAGGAAAGGGTAAATGACTGCATAATAACATGTGTGAAATAGCACAGTTATAGTGTAGACATGGGATAATGATATAATTAGGTTAAGGTGTGGTACCACCAGAAATAAGCTGATATATGATATATAATATTAATGAACATCATAGGTTTAGTAAGGTTAAAATTAACATTGTGTGTGAAGAAACTATTTTAAGAGATCGATATGCATTAATTTATATTGAATAGAAAACATAGGCCATATGATGTAGTAGGTGGAGTTAGGGCAGTAATCAGACGGAGAATAGATATTATAGGAGCATAGTTATTGCATAGTGCATGTAGGTATGAGTACATCTGTTGTATTCGAGACCAGTTTGTGTGGTGGAGCCCACATAAAACATGCGTGTAGAATATACAGAAGTACACAAAGTATTATGTTTATTTTGCTTGTATTTTAACTATTTAATTATTTTGTTTATTTATTTATTTATTTTATATAAATTTATATATTTTTATATTATTTTATTTCATGTTATTATTATATAGCAATTTTTGATTTTAAAGAATAAGGCAGTTTATGCACTTACCTTTTAAGAATAAGGCAGTACTATATTTTGTACTAATTTTTGTTATATTCAGGTTAATAGTTTTTACAGTTTCTTGTTGAGACGACAAATTGTGCTTCATGTTTCAGTTTTTTGTAGTAAATAGTGAAGTGCGCATGTCAGTGCGTGTATATAGTAAAATATGTAAGATATATAAAGTTTATAGAAAGTGTGAAGCAATATATGATGGTTCGCATAAAGTAAGTAATAGGAAATGACTATGACTTTTATAAATACTTAACGACGACTTTATAAGAATTTTAAATCCACTCTGATGAGTCTGGGTAGTTCCCAGACGAAACGCGTCAGTGGAAACTGACAGAGGACTGAGACTTTTTAGCTTCCGAAAGGGAGTTTGTAGATTTTGAATCCATATTGTACGGACGTTTGTGTGGACTGATAAGATTTTTAATAAATAGTATTTTACAATAGTAATGTTTTAATAATTTTTAATATTATTAATGTTTTTAATAATTTTAAGTTAATTTAATAATTTTTTAGCAATTTTTAATATATTTAATATATTTTTATATTTTTAATATATGTTTATATTATATATATATGTGTTGAGGATATGTTTAGTTCAAGTTTATTCACCATCACTATTTCTAAAGGTTTAGGGACTAGGGTAATTGACCTTAGAGTCACTCGCGGGTGTTTGCCATTTGGTAGAACTCCTAAGGTTTGACACTAATACCATAGATTGTTGGTGTTAGGGTTGAGCAGGAAACAAAGCTCAGGCCACAATATGTGTGGCTTTAGGTTTGGATTCTAAAATATGGTGCTTGACCATTTTATTGTTCATTGAGAACGGTGGAAGGGTTAATGCGCTGTATACACTTTGTATATGTAAACGCAATACAAAGGGACTAATAGGAGCCTTTGGTGGTAACATAAGTACATTGGGTACAGTAGTTCCATTGGGAAGCAAGATACCAGCAGATGGATTACTGGGAAGAGATGAACTATGGAATCGTTCAACAATGGATACAACTGGAAAGGTTTTAAAATTTCATAATAATAAGAAAGAAGTGGCAGTTTTACCTCTGATAGACATTGGAGATCACGGTAGGATTTGTATAACTGAGTGTATCACGATCCCACCTAGATTTACAATGGTAGTGCCAATAAAAACAGCACCTAAAAGGGGAACAGTAATTGTTCATAAAAAAGAAATTTTGCCAAAAGTTTACTCAGGAGAATGCCTTACTAAAGTAATAAATGGCATAGTCTACGTAAAAATTTTAAATGCAAATAATTATTCTGTTACAATTGATGCAGAAATTGAGTTAGAGGGTAGTGATATGTCTAATTTTGATGAATACAGGCTACCAAATGTCAATTTAAATAAGGAAATTAATATGGAGGAACGTTATGAGTTGCTATTAAAAACAATTAATTTGGACAAGAATTTAAATGCAGAGGAAAGAAGTCTAATAACAAAAACTATTAAAGAATATAATGATGTGTTTCATTTACCAGGAGATAGACTTACATACACTTCTGTGTTGAAACATGAGATTCCAACAGAACTAGGTCAGATACCAATAAATCAACGCCAATATAGATTACCAGAAACACATAAAGAAGAGATAAACAAACAAGTAAATAAAATGCTGGAGGAAGGAATTATAACTAAAAGCAAGTCACCATGGAATTCACCAATAATTTTAGTACCTAAAAAACCTGGTACGGATGGGAAAAAGAAATGGCGTCTAGTGGTAGATTTCAGAAAAATAAATGAAAAAACCATCAAACAAGTTTTTCCAATTCCGAGAATAGATGAAATTTTGGATCAGTTAGGTTGCAGTAGATATTTGGATTTAGCTAGTGGCTATCTCCAAGTGATAGTTGAAGACAAAGACAGAGAAAAAACAGCATTTAGTACGGGACTTGGACATTTTGAATTTCGACGTATGCCGTTTGGATTGACGGGAGCACCCGCAACATTTCAGCGCATAATGAATAGCATTCTCACAGGACTCCAGGGAATTGATTGCTTTGTATATCTTGACGATATTGTAATACACGGCAGTAATTTAGAAGAACATGACAAACGATTTAGGAATGTATTACAAGCACTTCGGGAAAACAATTTAAAGCTACAAACTGAGAAATGTCAACTATTAAGGAGAGAAGTCGTTTATTTAGGACATAAATGTTTAGACAAAGGAGTGATACCAGACCCGGAGAAAACAAAATGTGTTACAGCCATCCCAGTACCTAGAAATGTAAAAGACCTGCAATCATTTTTAGGTCTAATAAACTACTATAGAAAATTTATTCCACAAGCTGCTCAAGTGTCTTTACCATTAAACAAATTACTGAGGAAAGGGGAAAAGTTCGAATGGAATGAGAAATGTCAAAAAGCAATGGACCAGTTGAAAGTAGCAGTAACTAGTCCACCAATTTTACAGTATCCAGATTTTTCAAAAGAATTTTTATTAACAACGGATGCTAATAACGAAGCATTAGGGGCAGTACTATCCCAAGGAGAAGTTGGATCAGACTTACCCATTTACTTCGCAAGCCGTGCTCTCAGCAGTACTGAAAAAAGATACTCAACTATAGAGAAGGAATTACTTGCTATAGTATGGGCAATAAAAAATTTTAGATCATATTTGCTGGGAAGACATTTTAAAATATATACGGACCATTAGCCATTACGTGGAATTGCTAATCTAAAAGATCAAGACACGCGACTGGGAAGATTTCGTTTGAAGCTACTAGAATATGATTTCTATTTCTGATTTTTTATAAACCGGGAAAGACTAACAAAAATGCGGATGCTTTGAGTAGACTTCCAATAGCGGTTATAACAAGGGGTAAAGCAAAAGAGCCGGAACTTGCAAAAAACTCAAATACAATTTCAGTAAAAAACCAAGAGGAAATAGAGAATTCGATAGCGCATACACACGAAGATTTTGCAGTATACTTAACAAGTAAAAAAGACATTCAGGAAGTTTTGAAAAAATTTCATGATTTACCAATAGGAAGTCATAAAGGGGTAACTAAAACGTATTTCCGAATAAGAAAGCAGTTCAAATGGGCAGGCATGCAAAAACAAATAAAAGAATACATAACAGCTTGTCATAAATGCCAAAAGAACAAAAGTTCAAAAGTGGAGAGATTACCACTGATTCTAACTGACAGGCCCCAAAGACCGTTTGATAAAGTATTCATAGATATAGTAGGTCCATTACCGACTACGGAAAGTAGGAATAAACTCATCTTGACTTCTCAAGATGATTTCTCAAAATATCTAATATGTACTGCGTTACCAGATGCAGAAGCCTCAACAGTGGCGAGAAAGTTTTTTAATGAAATTATCGCAAAGTTTAATATTCCTAAACTTTTAATTACGGATAATGGAACGAGTTTTACATCAAAGCTTTTCAAAGAATCATGTAAAATTCTGGGTATTAAAAAACTTCAAACTTGTAACGACACACTTTCTGTCGCTGATGATGCTGAAGTATACTCAGCCGTCGTCCAGGGGTCGTTGCAATAGAATTTTTATTTTGGAAGTCAAAAACAATGTGATATAGTAATTCAATTGTTTATTTAGGAGAATTTAAAATAAAATAAGGTTTACAATCTAATATAATTATAATATAATGCTAGTTTGCTAATTTGATGACTACGATTATTTGGAATAATTGTGCTTCGATGATTGTTCCGATTGTTGTTTCCACGTGCCTGAAATGTTGCTGTCAGACGACACTACTTGTGCTAATCTTGGTGTTTTGTCAGAAGACGTCGTTATCTAGAGATTAGAAGTGTTATGCTGGGTTACAGCCTTGGTTAGCATTAATGTTAGGACGTATTACTACCCTAACTCAACCTACAGATAATCCTACTAGTCAAGATGTATCATGACTACCTTGGCTTGATTTACATATAAGACTACATATACAATCTACTTGTCAAGACGTATATACTACCTTGACACTATAGTTCTACTGACTTGTTTCGCAAAGACGTGTTACTATCTTTGAGAGTTTCCCAACAAGTCCCTTTGCTTGTACAATGCGCGTTTATTTATACTCAAATGACCGAAGCTTTTCCTGTAGCGCATCGGTACATTTGCCGTTGGTATTTTTGATACTTGTCTTTTGCTGCTGTTGTTCTGCTGTTGTTTTTTATATAGTGCCGGTGTGTGTGGTTTATTATTTATTGACAAATTTATTTATTTATAAATATTTATTATTAAATAAATAAATATTACAAATATTAAAGGTGAGTGTATTATTTATTTGTTTAAATATATTTTATATTACTTGCATTTTCAATGTAATCTTAGGTTTGTTCATTTGGTGCAATTACGTGCATGTGGGGGTGGGTTTATGGTAAGTTGTTTACGTTTTAAATTTACAATAAAAATTAACCAGTTTTCATTGTAGATATTAACTCCACAGTGATTGTATGTAGGTTGGAAATTAGTTAAAATTTCCATCCTTACAAACTACACCCTATCATCCACAGGCAAACGGAGCCGTTGAACGTAGTCATAGACCTTTAGCAGAGTTCCTGAGGAATTTTGTGCAAGAAGATGAGTCAAATTGCGATGAGTGGTTACATCATGCAATGCATGTACATAATAATACAATACATACAACCACTAAGCAAAAACCTACTAAAACGCTATTTGGTTTTGAATTCGAGATACCAATAAGTTTAAAGCGAAAGCCAACTCCAGTTTATAATTATAACGATTATTCCAAATTGTTAAAATTTCAAATACAACGGTCATATGAATTAGTAAGGAAGAACCATAAAATAGCTAAAGAAAAAGCAAAAGAGTACTATGATAAAGGAACTAAAAATAGCATGTTCAAAACAGGGGAAAAGTGTGGTTGAAAAACCCAAATAGAAAAACTAAATTTTCACCTATATGGGAAGGTCCTTTTCAAGTTACAGAAATACCTACTCCCGTAAACACGAAAATAATTATAAAGGGTAGAGAAAAGATTTTTCACAATAATCTTTTAAAACTACATGAGACATAGTTTGAACTAGCCCTAAGAATTATAGTACTTAACAAATTTTAAAGCTATTTTATTTTTTCTACAGTTATTTTTCACTGGAATAGTATTGATAAATTCCGAATTGTATGTGGAGAAGATAGAAACGAATCTGGGATATACCGAAATCAACGTTGGAAAAACTGAGATTGACAGTAAATACAATTACATTTTACACACAATAGACCCATATGAAATTGAACAGTTGTTAGAAAGTTTTAAATATACAGTGAATAGAACAAATAAACATACAGGTTACAGAACATTGATAGATTCAGAGATTACCTTAACGGAAAATATGTTACATACCTTACTGCCCCATAGAATGAAAAGAGGTTTAGTAAATGCAGGAGGACGTTTGTTTAATTGGGCATTTGGTACCTTAAACGACGAAGATAAAACTGCGATAGAGGGACACATTAAAACATTAGAACAAAATAATCATGATTTAATATCGGCTGAAAATCAACAAGTATTAATTAATGATAATTTCAATAAAACTATAGTGGGCCTCAGAGAAGTAATGAAACATGACAGAGAAGTAATTAGAAAAAACGTGAGGCAGTTTGATGAAGTTCGTTTAGGGATAATAGAGGAAAGTATAGCGATTATGCAGCTTTTCTCTATAACAAGTTTAAGAAGGCAAGTAGAAAAAATTCAACAAAGTGTTGCAGCGGCTAAGTCAGGAATGATTCAACCGAACATTTTAAGTAGGGAAGAGATACAAAGATTTGATATTGACTTCCAAAAACTTAAACAAATAAAGTTAGGAACAGCCACGTTTAAACAAAGATCAATAGTGTTAGTAATAAAGGTGCCAGCGGAAACAATATGGGTAGAAAAAAGATTAACTGTACCGATACCAGATGAGCAAAATAATCAGATAAATATAGATTTAGAAACAACAGTAGAAAAAAAGGGTACTAGGTATAGATTTGAAATGATAAGTCTATTTTTGAATTAAAGCCAAGTAAAAGTTGTGTTTTTACAGGTAAATGTACTGTAACTAAATACCTAGAAGAAAAGGTATTAGAGATTGACAGTAACATGATAGTAGTATTAAATATGAATAATGGTCAGCTTAATAGCACTTGTGATCAGAGAAGGCTATCAATTAAGGGACATTATTTTTTAACATTTAATAATTGTTCGGTACAGGTTAATAATATTTTTTTCAGAAACACTGTAGTGAAAATAGATCAAGTTTTTGCTTTACCGCCCACCAACATGGAAAAACTAGAACCTAGAAAACAATTTTTAACATTTGAAGAAATTGTAATTAAACAAAAGGAAAATTTGAAAAGAATTGAAGAATTACATTTCCATAGGAAAACGTTAAACGCAGTTGGAGGTTTATCAGTAGGAGCATGTGTAATGCTATCTTTATTATTGTATGTAATATATAAGAAGTTAATAACTCAGACTACAACGGAACAAGAACAACCTACGTTACAGCGAACACCAAGTTTACAATCAGTTATAAGACATTATCCTCCACCATCACCACCACCGGTACAAGCACCAATTGTACAATATACAAATACAACTCCTTATGTACCACAACCAACACAGTTACCACCTCAACCAATGCAATATAACAATGCTACTTTAGCACCAACTCATCCAGGAATACAGTTCACTGGAGTATTTTAATACTATATTTGTTATAAGAAAGGTGTATATAATGTTAGTAATATAATTTAGTTAAATTAGGGTTCATTGAACATATCATATTTTTAGAAATATGTCATTAATGGTAAAATTAAGAATAGATAAAAGATAGTAAACTTTAAAATAAGCAAGGGAAAATGTAAAAAACAAGAATAATAATCATAAATGTAATATATAAATAATATTTAGAAAATCAGGTAATTTTAAGAAAATGTCAAATATAAACAATAAAAACTTTAAAAAATATTTGAAATATTAAATAATAAAATATTTAGTAGTATTTAGTTTTAAGCAAGAGAAAACAAAAATAAGGTTAAAACTAAAAACCATTAATATCTAAGTATATTAAATAAAAGATTCATGTAAGTTAACGATACATATTTAATATTTATTTTTATTATTTACTCTACAAAATTTTGTAAATAATAATATCAGAACCGCAACCTTTTTCCTCGATTGAATAAAAATCCGGGGTTGGGACTAGTCAATTTCCGTTTCTCGGAGGAAGGGGGGACTTTTGGCAGGTCCTGGGTTCTATCTCGTATTTCCTGATAATTAACATTTTCCGCTCTGACGATTTCCAGCTCAGTGGATTCGTCACAAGGGCGAATAGCATCCAACTCATCTCTCTCAGTAGGGTATGGGCCGTCATCGCATAATTGATAATTGTTTTTTCGAGGACCAAACAATTTATTACACCAATTATTGGTTTTCACGATGAACTCCTCATCATCGGAACTATCGGGGGAAAAATATGGGACATATCCAGCACAATATTTATCATCTTCCATGGAATACATGTTGTTTCTGATATTATTACAGCTACATCAAATAAAAATAATTAGTTTATAAGAGATTTTAAATTCAATATACAACTTACTTGCAGAAGACTAAAGAAAATTTTAAATTCAATATACAACTTACTTGCAGAAGACTAAAGAAAAATTATATATGCAAACTGAACTAGTTGCATTTAATGACATATTTTTAGGATAAATTTCAAAGTTTTTAAACTTACGCTTAGAAAATTTTAATTTTTTTTTTTTGACCTTAGGGATTTTAGACCTAACATTCTCGTGCCTTAATGTTCTTCAAAGGGGGAAGGAATGTTGTGATGTAAAGTTAACAATAGTTTCGTTCCTCAAAGTAAGATTTAAGACCGTATTTTTGGGACAATTAATATAATAAAGTTAAAAGTTTATAGTCAATAATAATTAATAAATGCATAGCAGTCTTTATGGGGACATTTTCTATTTACACCTAAAAGAAGGCAAAGTTATTTACAGTTGCAATAATTTTAACAAGAAGACAAAAAGTCAGTAAGACAAATTGTCGAAGTGAAATGCTGATTTTTGTTAATATTTATTATCTGGGTCAATTGTAAATGACTTTGAAAAAAGAAATGGTAACAAGGTAAAGATTGAAATATGTAGAATGAATAATTTTGCGAATTACGCAAAATTATTATTACAGAATTAATTTTTAATTAATTTTTAGGTTTTTCTGGGTTATTGGGGCAATGTCTAATAAAAAGGTCATATTAGAGAAAGTTATAAGCGTAGGTGAAAGCAGCTCTATATATATAGAGTCTGTTTTATTAATTAGAGCAGTTGTCTTTTGAAGTGAATTTTAAATGTGTCAGTCAAAAGATTAATTTTGAAGGAGTCCTAAGGAATCTAAAAGTCTAATTTTTAGTTGGAAGTCTAAAGATTATTTGGCAGTTAATTTAAATCCTAAGCTTAGTCTAAAAGATGAATCTAAATCTTAATGTGGATTCTAAATAAGTTTTATTGTAAATAAGAATAAATTATTAATCTAAATTAAGTGAAGCCTCAAAGATATGTCAGGCAAATAATATGTAAAAGTGGACATAAGGTAAATTTAATAAAACCAATTAAGTGAACAAAAAATAAAAAAATAATATTGAAATTGGAATTTAAAACGAACAATCAAGTGGATAAAAATTAAATCATAATCTATATGAAAAATGTGATATTGTAATAATAAATTATGGTGTATAAACTGAACCATAAGTAAAGACTAAAATTTGAACAAAACATAATAAAATATACATATGAACTAATAGTGTGAAGAAAATAAAAAAGTAGTTTTACTATGGGAACAATCTTTAAGGGGATTTTGGATATTAGTCGTAACATCCATAGTTGAAACAGGACAGTAAAGAATATGGGATTAGTGTATTAAACAACTATTTGGCTATACAACGTTACTGGAGAAGTCGTTGAAGAAAAAGAATATACAATATTGTACAATATAAAAAGGTTACATTGTACGATATACAACATTTAAATCCTACGATAGACAACATTTTAACAATATACAACAACTGTGCTTCACCTTCGGGTTCTCTATAATTCTTTTCGCGTCTTCTATTGGTTGTCGTGAGAGGATGTCGGCTACTACGTTCAACTTACCACGCCGGTACTGGATGTCGAATTGATATTGCTGCAATTCTAAAGCCCATCTGGCCACTCGCCCTGTTGGATTTTCGATGGAATTGAGCCATTTCAATGCTAAATGATCGGTTATAATGACGAAGTGGTACCCCTCCAAATATGGCCTCATTTTGTGCACTGCCCATACAATTGCTAAACACTCTTTCTCTGTTGTAGAATATTTTACTTCGGTTTCGGTCAAATGCCTACTAGCGTACGGTATCACTTTCTCCACACCCTCAATCTCTTGTGTTAATACGGCACCTAATCCAATGTCGCTGGCATCTGTTTGTAGACAAAATTTTATATTATAATCAGGGCATGTTAGGATCGGTGCTTCAGTTAGATGCGTTTTAATTTCCTGGAATGCTCGTTGGTGGGTTTCTGTCCACTTCCAATGTTTGCCCTTCTTTAATAGTGACGTGAGTGGGTGCATAATTTGTGTAAAGTCAGGTACGAAACGACGATACCATGACGCTACACCAAGAAATTGTCTGATTTGTTTGATATTGGTTGGAATTGGGAGATCTCGAATGGAGGCGACTTTGTCTGCATCAGTGTGGATTCCTTGTGCACTAATCATGTGTCCCAAGTATTTTGTCTCTGTTTTGAAAAATTCACATTTGTCTACATTTATCCTTAGATTGGCTGCTTTGAGACGATATAGTACTTCCTTTAGGTTACGTGCGTGATATTCGAATGTGGTACCCGTGACGATGATGTCGTCTAAGTACGCAAATGCGTGTGGCTCAATGTCAGCTCCAATAACTTGATCTAATGCACGTTGGAACGTAGCCGGTGCGGAATGTAGGCCAAATGGTAGTACGCGCCACTGGAACAATCCTCGTCTTGGTACTGTGAAAGCTGTGAATGGTTTACTCTTCTCATCCATTGGAATCTGCCAATAATCGTCTTTCAGATCAATGCTACTTATAAATTTTGCATTGCGAAGACGATCCAAAATATGGTGAATACGAGGCAAGGGATAGGTATCTGGAATTGAATTCGCATTTAGTTGCCGGTAGTCTACGTAGAAATGCCATGTGCCATTCTTTTTTTTTACGAGGACCACCGGGGCACTATAGGGGCTCTTGGATGGCTCTATACATTTTTTGTCAAGTAGTTCACTCACTTTTTCTTTGATAATTGGTGATATTAGAGACGCCACTCATATCATGGAAATATTTAAGCTCGTTGTACAGGAATTGCTTAATGGTAGCTCGCGTTCTGTTTGTGCTGGGGACGCACTGGATATGTATTCCTCCACTGGTATTGGGTCCGAATTGTTCATGACGATGTGGTGATCTCCACTTGTATCGCTGTTCCTATTGCTTGAAAATAGTCCAAACCTAACATGATTTCATCCGTACTTTCATTTAAAATTAATAATTTCTGCCGCATATTCTTTCGCCTCAATTGAACGTCTGCCTCTATATACGAATGGATACACCTTGTGGTGTTATCCGCAAGACGAACCTTTATGGAAGTACTATTTTTTCGTAACGTGAGGCCCAATTGTGCTAGGCTGATGAAACTGCGTGACGCTCCTGTATCTAAGGTAGCTTCCAGAGGGGTGGTCGTTTAGTCTTATTTGTGCTAGTAGGCGATTTCGTTTTAGTCAAATGGGTTCTTCGGTGCTGGAACAGGGTTGAATCTTGGGTTGTTCGCTTCCCCTGTCACAGAGCGGCCCCGTCCGAAGTTTCCCGAACTCTTACGACAACATTCGATTGTACGTATGCCTGTAGTACCACATTCCCAGCAATATCGTATTGAATTATTCTGACATTGCCTAGCTATGTGCCCAGATGTTCCACATCGACGACAGGCCTGCTGTGGATTCGAAACTTTCCCTTCGTAGGTTTCTAGTAGGTGATTGCGTTCTATCCTCGTTCGATTGTATTGAGGTTTGTCTTGTTCATTTTTCAAAATTTCAAAATCTCCAGCTAAAATGATTAGTTCATTTAACGTCGCAAAGTCTCTTCGCTTAATATATATTTGATAACTGATCAGAGAGTTCCGGTATATTCTTTCGAGTTGTTGTAATGGAGAAAAATCAGCATGTCGCATTAAATTCTCCAGTGTTAGGACATAGTCTTTAAATAATGCATTTAGCCTCTGTTGTCTTGAGCGGATTTCGTCTTCCAGTTTTTCAAAGTATCGAACAGGTAGAAAGAATTGTAGAAAATCACTTTTAAAGTGGGCCCAACGTTGCCATTATCTATTATTGTTGCGGTACCATATCAAGGCTCTTTCCTTCAAAAGTTCCGGCATTGTGCGAGGAATAGCGTTGGTGTCGACATTGCCCATAGCCGCCACTTCTTCGATTCTCTCGATAAAGGCTAGTGGGTCCCTTCCACCATTATATTGTACTGACCAGCTCCTTATTTAAACCATGGTTGGGACATTAAGTGATGTTAGGACTAGTGTTGATGTGTTACTCATTTTTCCTTCTAGACTGGATTGGGTACTTGTTCTTGTATGATTTTGAGCCAATGCGATTAATTCGTTGCGAGTGACCGAATCACAGTTGCCTTTTTCAATGAAATTAGTCATACGCCGGAGTAGTTCTTCCATTGTTCCCGTCGTATCTAACTGAAAATTTTCTAGTTGTTTGCTAAGTTGATCTTTGCGAATATTATAGACCCATGATTTACTTGGCGTGGGGGATCTCCGAGCTTCGTGAAAATTCTGTATGATTTCTGCTTTATGTTCTGTAATGTTTAATGTATTCGGGACAAGAGTATCTACAGTTTGTTTCGCTTGGGCAATTGTTGTTTGTGTATTTATTTTTACCTATATCAGTATTTATGTTTCCCTATAATTTATTTGAGAAGTCTATCTGTCCCTGCTGGGGCGCCAATTGTAACGACACGGATTTTCCCGTCTCGTTATAATTTATGCTGGGGAATCCTCAGTCTTTTCCAGGGGGTCGCTACAATAAATTTATAATCGCGAAGACAGGACTTCTCAAAATAAAAGTATGGCGGTTAAATTTTAAATGCAATATTTAAAATATTAATAATTCATTGAAATAATATGTAATAAAGAAAAGAATTCAATTAAACGTAACTAGATAAACCTTGAGATTAACAATTTGTACAATTTTGAAAGATTTATATAAGACAGCTTTATATAGATTATTATTTCTTCAATTAAACGTAACTAGATAAAACCTTGAGATTAACAATTTGTACAATTTTCAAAGATTTATATAAGATAGCTTTATATAAATTATTATTCCTTCAATTAAACGCATGCAGATTTTAAATGTATTTCAAAGATATACATATACAATGTTATTTCTTTACTCGTATTTCAAAGAGGTTGGTTAAACATAATTAGCTATGACTTGAGATGTTTCCTTGAGACCAGGTGTATTTGGAGGCAGTCCCTGTATAGTTCACAGTGGTGACTGATCCGGTTTCGTGGTTGTAACTTTGTATAATTTCGATGATTATCCTGCTCGATGAGTACCTACTGGACGAAACGGGGTTAGTGAATGTATATATGTCTTTTTATACTGAATATATATATAGTGTCCACGCGCCTGGACTTCAAACCGCCCATGCACTCGTAAACAATTATATATATATTTTAATAGATTATACACTACGACTTAAAACCGCCTTCGTGTTACGGAACAATTTATATTTATCCTATTTTATAATTTTTGGCATACAATACTACCGAGTGATCATACAAGACTCACTACCTTCTAATAAAACGCGCCGTCTTTTATACTGATCAGCCGAGCTTTTTGTGTAGCGCACATACAATATTTTCTATCGTTTTGGTGGTGATTTGTTTACTTTCCCGTTTCTGATTCTTGTTATGGATACTGTTTTCAAAGTTGTGCGCTTAGCAACTTTTGATCATCTATCTGTGGCGAATACTATTGACGTTTTTGACGTTTGTTTGTTTTGTTTTGATTTCATAACCTTTCATTATTTTCATTGTGGTGTTTGGGTTTTTTTCTTTTTATATTCATAAAAATTATTAACGTGCAAAATAATTGTGAATAATTGTGAATAATTGTTGGACTAAAATTTGTGGTGATAAATTAGAAGGTATATATTTATAATTTTACTAAATACTTCTTAATTTAAATTTATTTTTCTTAGTTCCACGTGTTGCAGTTGTGTGCAGTGTAGGTAGCTTTTGAAAATTTATACAAAAGCCAACTAAATAAATCATTTAAGTACGTATCATATTTTCAAATAAAATCCATTTTTTTATTAATTTTTATTCATCTACTTCATTTTTTACAACAATTTTCTTGAAATAAACAATGATGTGTGGTTGTGTGTTTATGTAGAGCAAAATTTACTTATGTAAATTTAGCCCTTACAAGCTGATACTCAAAATGAATGCGATATTTCATGCATTTCTGTAGAGGAGTTATTGACTTCAGAAAAAACTCAACGCACGAAGCAATTAACAGGTTACTCGCCTCAGGGGCTCCAGTTGTAGTAAACAACGAGAGTGTGGTCTTTAGAATAACTTACAATGTGAACCAACCGTTTAGTTTAAAACGCGTAACGAAGTTCACTAAAAAGGTATCATTTGTAGGCAAACCGCAGATCTACTGTTACGACCCCACTCTTCAGTATGGAAACGAAACCCACGAAGACCATTGGAGTTTGCTATAGAAATCTGTGTTATAAGGTATACAATCGATTATGGCCCCATTGTTAATCTTCTTAATTAACCTTGAATCGAGCATTTAGACTTTCTGATGAATTCGGTAAAATTAAATGAATATCTCAACGGAGAAGAGAGGGCAGTCATAATGGGCAGCCTAGAAGAATATAAAGATGTATTTACTCTAAAGGGCGACAAACTGACTTGTACAACTGCATTGAGTCACGAAATACAAACGGAACCTGGATAACCCCCCATTAATATTAGGCAATGTCGCCTACCAGAGGCCCACAAGGCCGAAATTACTAAACAGGTGGAGAAGATGCTGGAAATGACTTCATTGCACCAAGTGTATCCTCGTGGAATTCCCCAATAATACTAGTTCCTAACAAAAAAAGGAACGGGTAGAAAAAATGGCAACTGGTAGTCGATTTCAGGTGGTTAAACGACATAACTATCAAGCAAGTATTTTCTATTCCCATTATCGATTCTGGACCAACAAGGTTGCAGCAGATATTTTTCTACTTTTGATCTGGCTAGTGGATATCATCAGGTGCTCCTCGACAGCCATAATCGAGACAAAACCACTTTTATCATTAATGCAGGACATTATGAATTTCTCAGAATGTCGTTCGGCCTAACAGAAGCCCCAGTGACGTTTCAGCGCATTATGAACAACATACTTACTGGACTCCAAGGGCTTAATTGTTTCGTTTACCTAGATGACATAGTGATTTACTGCAAGCTTAATAAACTTATTAAAATCACTTTTTTTTATCTTTAAAAATATTATTAATTTCTGTGATTTCTTAAAAAAAAACGATCACATCGAAGCAACAAACCATCAAAAAGAAGAAGGCTTTTTCAGCAAATATCTCCTTTTATATCCTAAATCTTTTCCGTAGGCACTCCTGTTACTCGTTTAATACTGGCGCCTTTCCTTTCAACCGTTTTTCCAAAAAGTACCAGTTAATACGGTGATTTATCATTTTTATACATTCCGAATTTTCCAAAACATTGGCATCATTTCTTATAATTTTATTAATATTACTATTGTACATTGCTCTGGCAGCATTGATCATTTTAACTCCTAATTTTGCCTAAAACTTTTCGCCACGACTCTTGATCAAAACAACATCAAAAGAAAAAAAAATGTACAAAAGCTTTCTTTTTTTTTTCTCGCATATTTTGGCATTTTGCTGTGCATGCAATGCACAGGCTAATTTTAATTAATATAAAAAAAATAAAATAAAAATAAAAAAATGTGTAAACAGTGCGCCACAATATTACTGCCGCGAATTTGTATGATGAAATGCATGCCAACTTTACAAAAGGAACCACAGTGAAAGAAGCAGGTGCTGCACGGAGACTGCCTGGAGAACGTGGGACATGCGAGGTAATATCATGTTGTTCATTTCATAACTCATGTTAACATATCATCTCCTACACACACAGGACTACACAACAGGATCGAAGCTGCCGATGTCGCCTGCGATATGGAGCGTCTTCGTAGAAAATATTTTTAATGTAGTCTGTCGTGTATAAAATCAGCGTTTTTGTGCCCAGCGTGTGGCTTCGACCCATACCCTGATTCAGATCTCATGTTCTACTGAATGAATTAGCCAGGTACGTCTTCTTAACACATTTTAGCTGGCAAAAATATCTTTAGCGTGGTAAGTTCCCATATCCTTACCATCCAACCCTTTTAAGATATATAGGGAATTGCCTACACTTTTTTGAATAATACATTTAATATTTTTTTTAGCTAGTTTTGCATTATAACATTCAGCTGCATTGCTTTGTTTAAAATTCCTTCTATATACCATTTGTCCTTCTTTAAAAGAAATTGGTTTACTCCTTGTATTATACACCTTTTCAGCTCTTTGATGAGCCAATTTGAGTTCATGCCCTGTCTTTTCTCTTAGCAACTGCTGCCGATCAGACGTCATCATCACAGAAAAATCACCTGTTTTTATAGTAGTAATATTTCGCATCACCTTGTAGGAGTTACCATGCAGCATCATCTGAGTTCCAAATAAGGCATAGTAAGGTTCTATCCCAATCGCGCTATGTATTACACTCCTGAGTGCCCATGCCGCCTTACTGACATGGCGATCCTAGGTCTAGGCACACTGCGGTTTACCCTTTCAGCTGCATTTGCCTGCGGAGCATAAAATCCCGTTTTGACATGTGTGATTCCGTACTTCGAAAGCAGGATCTTAAATTTTTCTGCTGTGAATTGTTTACCATTATCACTATGAATATACTCAGGTACCCCAAACATATGAAAAATGTCATTTTCAATGTATTGAGTAACCTTAGCGGCCGTGGCTGCTTTCTTTGGCTTTAAGAAAATATATTTCGTAAAGTGATCCAAACATACGAATAACATCGTGTTCCCATCTGATGATCGTGGGTATGGTCCCATAAAGTCGATATATAGTCTTTGGAACGCTTTCTCAGTGATGTGCTGTGCACCCATCAACGGTCTATGCATTTTATTTGAAGTCTTACTGGTGTTGCATATATCACAGTTCTTAATGAAAGATTGTACCTCAACTACCATTCCCGGCCAATAGTAATTAGATCTTAATCTTGCAATAGTTTTGTGTACTCCTCCATGTCCTGCTGAAGGAGGAGAATGTGCCGATGCTAAAAGTTCTTTTCGTAACTCGGTCGGAACCCAAAGTTTCCATTCCCTATCTTCCTGAATTAAGTCACGCGTATTAAAATCTAAACGCTTATACACGAACCCTTCAGATACAGTTAGGTCTGGTAGTTTTTCTTGGTCTGCAACTATCTTTTCTATTCATCTGACTTGAAAAATTGCGAACTTAAATCTACCCCCAACTCTACTCTCTCCACTATCACTTCTTCCACATGTGCTCTTGACAACGTATCAGGTACAATATTCTGCGCCCTCTTGCGATGCTCAATACTGAAGTCGAAGGCTTGAAGTTTGAGGCTCCATCTAGCTAATCTTCCTGATAGATCTTTAAGTTGCATTAGCCATTTTAAACTTGCATAATCAGTTATTACAGTAAACGGTAACCCCTCTATATAGGCACGAAATTTCTTTATACTTAATACGGCCGCGTAGCATTCTAATTCCGTTACACTGTAATTTCGCTGAGCTCGGTTGAGCTTCGCAGACATATACGCAATGGGTCGTTCATCACCAAAATCATCTTTCTGAAATAGAACTCCCCCCACTCCTTCCTTTGACGCATCACATTGTACATAAAATCTTTTTGTAAAGTCAGGATTAGTGAGTACTGGTGCTGTTGACAAACTAGTTTTGAGCGCCAAAAACGCATGTCTGGCTTCATCTGACAGTATGAATTTTTTTATATTGATATATTTGGCGCAGCTATTGTGGCATAATCTTTTATAAACCTCCGATACCACCCGATCATATCTAAAAACCGACGTAATTGCCTTGGGGTCTTTGGTTCAGGGAATTCTTCCATAGCTGTGATTTTACCTTTATCGGTTCGCAAACACCCGTCGCCTACTATGAAGCCTAAGTACTTGACTTCTTTGTAGCAAAATTTGCTTTTCTCTACATTAGTGGTGAGGTTACTTCGATTCAAGCAATCAGCTACCTTCTCCAACAAATCTACATGTGTATCAAAATCTGCTGAACACACTAACAGGTCATCAAGGTACACAAAAACACATTCACGGAGCCTCGCTGGTATCACCTTATCCATCAACCGGCAAATCCTTTGAGCCGCATTGCAGAGCCCAAAAGGCATGATTGTAAACTGGTAAAGAGGGCGCCCTGGTACTGTAAAGGCAGTTTTTTCTCGAGATTTTTTTTCTAAAGGTATTTGCCAAAAGGCATCCTTTAAATCTATCGCAGAGATGTATCTGGTTTCTTGTAGTCGACTTAATATCCCTTCAATATGTGGCAGTGGGTATGCGTCTTTAACTGTGTGCTCGTTCACCTTTCTAGCATCTAAGCAAAGCCGATGTTTTTCCCCTTTTATTACAAGTGTTACCGGCGAATTCCAGCTGCTCTGGCTTTCCTCGATAACTCCAAGCTCTAGCATACGATCTAACTCTGCATACACTAATTTCTGCATTGCCGGCGAGATTGGATAGTGTCGCTGCTTCACGGGTGTCTTCTCATCTAATACTTCGATGACATACTCTTCGTAGGAAGTTTTTCCGAGCCCCAACGCTTTAAAAGAAGGAAACTTACTAATTACTGACTCTAAACGCTCTAACTGAACCTTGTCAATTGGGTGTTGCTTACTTACAATTACTGGGTCTAGGTTAGTAGAATCTAATTCCTCAAGACCTTTAAAATTCAAATTCTTACATTCACTGTTATTTCTTTTACTGACAACAGCCAGATTAAAAACTTTCCAAAATTCTATTCCAAAATAGAAATGTTGTTGTAACGCTGGGACTATAAAAAAATCCATATGCTTCGTCACTCCATCCCACTTTACTGGCAGTGTTATCATGTCTTGTACCTCCGTTAGTTCCCCATTTGCGGTTTTGACACTTTGTCCAGGAAGTTTCACCTATCGTTTTTGTTCGTTTCGCTAAAAACTCTGATGCCCCTTTACCAAAACAATTCACGCTGGCTCCAGAATCTAATAAAGCAACGACTTCCTCACCGTCAACCTCAGTCTTCGCGAAAAGCCTATTATCCTCTGATAACGTCACTATCGCAGATACTAACTTCCTTTTACACGCTTTTGCCAATCTCTGTCTCCTGCGCATTATGTCAATTTTCCTGAATCTTTTACTTTTGATTTCCTCATTACTATTTCTTTTCCTAGCCTGTTCATACTGAAGTTTCCTTCGGTGTAACGACTTCTGCTTTAGCTTTTCTCCATTTTTTTCAGATGTGATGATGATAGGGTCTTTCCGCTTCAGAATCTGTATTTGTTGCCCGAGTTCTTTCCGGAATGACATCGACCCTCGGTCGTCGCTGTCCGCCACACGTTTCCCGTCTCATTTTTAAGACGACAATATGAAATGTTTTTCTAACAAATAAAACACACCATACCATGAAACGAGGACTTACATTTTTTTTCTTCGGAGATATTTTTGTTCAGGAGATTAAAGTCACCTGGCATCCCACAAGAATAGCATAAAGTGGTATGGAACGGCGATGGGCATAGATCTAACGCATCCCACAAGAATAGCATAAAGTGGTATGGAACGGCAATGGGCACAGATCTAACGTTTTCTTGTTCTCTGGTTCATTTACTTCTTTGGGTCTATATCCACCTTTCGGACCGGTATGTACTTGGTTTGGATCTCTTTCAACGTTGTTTTCTATGCAAAAAGCTTCTACTTCCTGTATTGCAAAACCGTCTCTTCTGTAACTTTCCCTATCTTGTGCAATCTCATTTACTTGCCTATACCTCGATCGGTTAGCTTTTATCAGTTTTTCTGCCCTATTACATTCCCTTTTTAACTCTGCGAAACTCTGAAACGATGCAGCGAACAACAAACTGGCAATATTTGGCTGCACGTTGGCTTTAATTATTTCAGCTAACTTCTTCTCCGGCATTTTCTTTCTTAATCTAAAAGTTAAATTATGGAAACTAGCTGAAAGTAGTCAAATGTATTATCACCTTCATGGTCTTCTAGTATCTGCCAATACCACCTCGCGGCTGGACCTGCTACTAAGGTATGAAAATCAGTGAATAGCTGGTGGAATGGAATTTCGTACTGTTCTCGCATCTTTTCGATCCTAAAAATGAAACTTTCGACTGACATTTCCTTATTGGACCCGTCAAACTTGATGCGCCAGCGGTCTAAATCTATATTCTTTCTGGGAGCGCTGTCATCCTCAACAAACAACATGGATTCTCGTCTCTTGTCATTATCTATTCTACCGATATTTATACCTTCCAATCTAGTATTTCCATTCATATTAGGAATCAACCTGTTTGAAGACTCGTTGCAAATATTGTTTACTTGTAACTGTAGCGTACCCAATTTTGTTTGCATTTCTCGCATACCATTATTCATTATTTCGGTTTGTTGAGCTAGCATCTTCATTAAGTTTTGTGTGTTGTTGTTAGCCATGGCAGCAGGTGAAGTTCCCACAGCTCCTTCCACTTCCACTTCTTCATTAGGGGTATCCCTTAGTGTAAGTTTCTCAACCTGCGACATGAAATCAGATGTTGTGTTCAACTGTTCAGGCACTTTTTGTTCTTCAGCTGAAGACGGTTGTTTCTGAAATAATACGCCTGCACACAGAGGGACGTCTCGCGAGGGCACTATATCTGTAGGCCTAGTTACTCCTGTATCAATTTGCGATAATAAATAGCCGGTCGCGTACTTGCCTAATGCTTTAGTTACACTCCGTGTAATACGTCGAAGATTATTCACTTCCCCTCTGTTTTCTTCAGGAGCTACAGGGGTATGCCAATCTAGGTTCTCATCCCTGCAAAACGAGAAGAGGACAAAAAAAAATGCTTCTACCATTAACTCCTAATTAAATGCCAGAAATACCAATAACTTAACAAGGAAAATACATCAATATCCGTATAATAATATACGTCAAAAAAAAAAATAATGAGTTTATTTGCTAACAAGATGTCTTAACTAATTATAGTAAACGGTAAACTCGGTTACCACTTGATAAAAAAATAATCAATGTAATTTTGGGAACTCAAAAAAAACTTATTATATTATGATATTATTAAACTTATTATCAACTTACTATAATGACAATTTGTGTACTTGTTATAAATTAAATTCAAATTACTACTAAGCTCTGGGTAGTACTGTTAATCGGGACACATCATGATTAGGCGTAACCTTGCTTATGAATTTGTATAAAACGTCCGTCTATCTGTCTGCCTTTCATGTAATCCTATCGTCCTGATATCTACTCAAGAATAACTTGTTAAGTAAGTCAATCCCACTGGCCCAAACACAACAATACCTAAATCTATCATTACTCAGGTATGGATGAAAGTGTTCATGTAATTGACTTTCCTAAAAAAAACTTTGAAGACATAGTTTTACTTTTAACTGGTTCAAGGTAAAACGACTTCATATAAAACGAAATAAACTACGCTAGTACTGCAATGCCTATTCCGTCTGAACAGAAATTAGACAAGACAATTGTTAGTCAACCTACCAGGTTTAACTAACCATACTTCATAGTAAAAAATTTAAAAAAAACTAAACATTTTCAACCAAAAATCTACCTAAAAAAATTAAGTGACATCGCAATGCATAGTTTGTTTTAACAAACTTTTACAAGACGAATGTTAACTAAACCACTGGCTAATCACTAACTATGCCACTTAATGCTACTCAATCAATTAAGGAAATGCAAATCTTCTTGTGTGAATCTCCGTTGTCTGTCCCAAAGTTGTGTCTGTTATCTCGTCGTTGTCTCGTCGTGCGTTGGGCGCCATTTGTTGTGTCAGCATATGTTGTGATTATGGTTGTTCTAGAAGCTTAGCATGGCACGCTGGCAGGCCCGGTATGCTCGCCGTTTTTGGGTGTAAGTTCTTGGCAACTATTGGCCACCTGCTGACAACAAACAAAAAAAAATATCGTGCCATTGACAAATTCTATATAATTCTATTTAGTCATTTTTGTTCTATCTTCATAAGCAGTCTATTTCATTCTACTCCTATACACACCTCATAACATGTCCCTGTACTACCCTTTTGAGCTTAATATATTCCTAGCCAGACATCATGTTGGATTGATCAGTAACTATAGAAAATTAGAAGAAACAGAGACAAACCTTCTCACCTTTCCGTAATATAAAGACCTAGCATATAATCCTTCTATTATGTGTTTTTTTTTATATATATGTATTTATTTAAAAGCGTTCAATATATAATTTTAAATAACAATTCTTAATATCAATATATATAATTTTAAATAACAATTCTTTTATTCGGATTATTCAGTTAACTATCATTCAAATAATTATCTCAAAAATACAAAAAAAATTCTCAATAAATGTATATATAAATATATATATGTATCAAAATAAAATTCAAATACTATATGTATAAAAAAAATATACAATAATAATAAAAAAAAGCAATTAAAAAAAAAAAAACAAAAAAAATCTACTGCACATCAGTTTGCTGGCTTTTGTTTTTCTACCTTTTTTTTTTTTGTATTTATTTATAAATCAAGCAATTTTGTAAATAGGCACTTACCCTCATCGACGAAATGACGTCACTTCATGTTGTTGGAGTACCTAGTTAGTCAAATTTAAAAAAAATCTACATATATATACATATGTATATAAAAATTTAAAAATAAACAAAACCAGACACCTGATACGTTGGTAGAAAGATTTTTTTTTTCTTTCTTTTTTACAAGGTGTACAATCTCTTAATAAATGAATTTATTTTCATGTAAAAAAAATAAAAAATTCTTTTATATACAAATGACACTAATAGAAAATTCAAGTTAACCAAAAGGTCTTTTTTTTTTTAAAAAAAATAAATGAGGTAAAAAAAAATTTTTTTTTATAATATAATAAATTAAACAAAAAAAAAAAATTGACATTAAGCACATCAAAAAAACTAAAAAGTTTTTTTTTTTCTCTGGACACCTCCATTGGGTTTCGCGACAAGTAAAATATTAAATCCTGTACTCTCCGCTTACAAATAGGTTAGCTTACCGCAACAGCCGCCATTTGATGTAGTTGTGGGGGGGTTACTTAACCATATACTTGCTGCTTTTGATGGGAATCCACTGCTGTTGATCTGGTAAATTCGCCCATGGAATATGAATTACAAGTTCTGTCACTCACTTGGCTCGGTCAGAAATTTCACCAAAATATTGTAACCGAAAATTTTTCTTTTAGTCTTTTTTTAGCATTTATAACTTTAGAGACTTCTTATTTGCAATTAAACACAAATCTTAAGTTTACTCGCAGCTCTTTAATTTCAGTCAGAAATTTCACCAAAATATTGTAACCGAAAATTTTTCTTTTAGTCTTTTTAGCATTTATAACTTTATAGACTTCTTGTTTGCAATTAAACACAAATCTTAATTTACTCGAGACTTTTCGTTTTCATTTCTTTTGCTAGCGATTCATTCCAAACTTAATAAACTTATTAAAATCACTTTTTTTTATCTTTAAAAATATTATTAATTTCTGTGATTTCTTAAAAAAAAACGATCACATCGAAGCAACAAACCATCAAAAAGAAGAAGGCTTTTTCAGCAAATATCTCCTTTTATATCCTAAATCTTTTCCGTAGGCACTCCTGTTACTCGTTTAATACTGGCGCCTTTCCTTTCAACCGTTTTTCCAAAAAGTACCAGTTAATACGGTGATTTATCATTTTTATACATTCCGAATTTTCCAAAACATTGGCATCATTTCTTATAATTTTATTAATATTACTATTGTACATTGCTCTGGCAGCATTGATCATTTTAACTCCTAATTTTGCCTAAAACTTTTCGCCACGACTCTTGATCAAAACAAC
>NC_051846.1:121965247-121987876 GCF_002237135.1 Teleopsis dalmanni | reverse complement strand
CTGTAACAGGAGAAATTCCAAATAGCTAATCTTTAGAAACTCTAATATCAATATAAAGCAATACCTTTGTCAGCAAAAGCCAGACAAGGGTTCCTTCCTACTGTTACGCCTGGCCACGTCCGTCAGCAATTGCCAAACGCTCGTTGTCCACACGCCTTCTGACAGTGTTGGTGACTCGTCGCCCATTCCTCCATCAGCTATGGCCAAATGGAAGTCTGGATGACTAGGTAAATTACCCTACGCCTGCATAAGCCAAGCAGAAGGTAATTCAACCATTATCACTTCACTCAAACTAGTTCATCCATTCACATGGTGATCGTCAGCAATGGCCAAACGAATCAACATATGCCTGGACCAACTAGTCCGAGCTCCCACTATCATCCCTAATAAAAGTGACTTACCTTGAAGTGAAAGAAATTCCAAATAGAAAGATTTGGCAATTTCGCTGCCCTTTTATTTGAAATTCCTTCCATTACATACAAAAACAATAATTATTTTCAAATAAACAAAGTCCCGTAAATTTGTCAAAACAAATTTCTTATTGTTGTACGCATTGCAATCAAATTCAACAAAAATAACTGCATCACATAAAAAATGCGTGCACAATATTTTTCTTAAATTTGTTTATGCAGACAAACAAGAGAAATAGTTACAACAAATTTAACTAATTTTTATTAGCGGCAAAAAAACTAATCAAAACATATTTTACTTCACAGGGTCATTCGTTTATAAAAAATGTTTGTCTTTGATATGTAATTTACAGGGTCAAAAATAGGTGTTACTGCAGAAAAATTTTATTGAATTTAGAAACATGTTTTTTTTACTAAGTGGATTTAAAACTCATATTTGACTATTCATTTAATTTGTGGGGCTAAATTTTAGAATAAAATTTGGGCCTTACACTCCCTCCCTACTTTCCCGAAGGTAAAACGCGACCACTACTGTTCCCGGGACAATGAACCGTGCCGGTACATACTACCTGTTAGCATGACTTCTGAAACGTTGCTTCGGACTTTTGAATACTTTATAAAATTCGTCTTGGGCCGTGGTGACAATATGATCGTTCTCCGGTTGGGTTGTACAACGAATTATCGTTTGCCGTTGCTGGTTTTCTGTGCTGACTTTGTCATCTGTTTCCAGACAACGTTCCTTAATTTGGTATGGCAATTGTTCCTGTCGGCCTTGATGTGTTTCAATATATTTTATTTGCTGTTGTACTATTTGCCCTTGTGTACCTTGTAGTTGTTGTAACTTTTGTACTTTGATAGGTCTCGGATCTTGCTGTGTTTTCCCTTTGTTAGGTCTCGGGTCTTGTCGTATTTTCACTTCGATAGGTATCGGATCTTGTTGTTGTACGACGTGTTCCAGCATGTCTTGTGGTTGCTGTGCATCTCGACTAGGTGTTGTATTGATAGGACTTGGATCTCGGTATTGTTGTAACTTCGGTACTTTAGTAGATTTCGGATCTTGTTGTATTTTCACTTTGATAGGTCACGGATCTTGCTGTATTTTCTCTCTGATAGGCCTTGGATCTCGCTGTATTTTCACTTTGATAGGTCTCGGATTTTGTTGTACAACGTATTCTAGTGTATCTTGTAGTTGCTGTGCGTCTTGACTAGGTGTTGTGTTGATAGGACTTGAGTCTTGGTATTGTTGTAACATCGGTACTTTGGTAGGTCTTGGATCTTGTTGTTGTACGCCGTGTTCTAGCGTATCTTGTAGTTGCTGCTGCTGCCGTTGTCGATTAACTTGCTGCTGTTGCTGTTGATTAGTCTGCTGTTGTTGCTGTCGTTGTTGCTTAACTTGCTGCTGTTGCTGTTGACGAGTCTGCTGTTGTTGCTGTCGTTGTTGCGTAACTAGCTGCTGTTGCTGTTGATTAGTCTGCTGTTGTGGCTGTCGTTGCTGATTAACTTGCTGCTGTTGCTGTTGATTAGTCTGCTGTTGTGGCTGTCGTTGTTGATTAACTTGCTGCTGTTGCTGTTGATTAGTCTGCTGTTGTGGCTGTCGTTGTTGCTTAACTTGCTGCTGGTGCTCATCGACGGCTATTGATTGCAGTAGTTCTTGTTTTTGCTCAAAGAATCTAGACGGGATAAAAAACTTTAGAAAATCAACCTTGAAATGTGTCCAGTACTGCCAACGACAATTGTTGTTGCGATACCATATCAGTGCATTATTTTCGAGAAGTAAGGGCATTTTGCGTGGAATTAAGTTTACATCGATGCTATACTTGTCTGCCAGTTCTTCTATGTGTTCAATGAAACGCAATGCACCCTTACCACCGTCATATCTGACAGGCCATTTTTCCACCTGTTCTATTGTTTGCATGTATGAGCGCATTGTAGGACTTATATCCGCCTCTTGGTATTCCACGTGTGATAAACGTTGATATATTTTTTCCCTTCCAGAGTTCTTAAATTCGTTTCATTCTAGTCTAGTCTTCTGTGATGCGACCAACCCAGTTCGTGCTCTAAAATCGGATCCTCCTTACTACAAACTTTATCCAGCTTGTTTTAGCATGCTGCATTCACGACTATTAACCACAATACAGGTGTCTCTGGCTCCTTTGATTTAACACTGTCCCTGCTCGGGCGCCACTTGTAACGACCTTTTCCCGGCCCTATCTATAGCTGGGGTATACTCAGCGACTATACCAGGGTTCGTTATTAGAAAATTTATCTAAGTAAAATAATAGAGACACTTCTGTTTAAAGTAGCGTTTATTATTTAACAAAAAAAAGAAAATATAATCAAGTTGTGGAAAGCGATGTTGAAAATGTTGCTAATGATGTAGAATGTTGTAATGATGTTGTAGACGGTGTAGCATGTTGTAAAATGTTGTATGGTGTTATAAATGTTGTAACGATGTTGTGAAATGTTGTATGATGTCATAAACGTTGTCACGATGTTGTAAACGGTGTAGAATGTTGTGAAATGTCGTATGACGATTGCTTGCAGTGGTGCGTAAGTTGCTAACCTGTAACAGGAGAAATTCCAAATAGCTAATCTTTAGAAACTCTAATATCAATATAAAGCAATACCTTTGTCAGCAAAAGCCAGACAAGGGTTCCTTCCTACTGTTACGCCTGGCCACGTCCGTCAGCAATTGCCAAACGCTCGTTGTCCACACGCCTTCTGACAGTGTTGGTGACTCGTCGCCCATTCCTCCATCAGCTATGGCCAAATGGAAGTCTGGATGACTAGGTAAATTACCCTACGCCTGCATAAGCCAAGCAGAAGGTAATTCAACCATTATCACTTCACTCAAACTAGTTCATCCATTCACATGGTGATCGTCAGCAATGGCCAAACGAATCAACATATGCCTGGACCAACTAGTCCGAGCTCCCACTATCATCCCTAATAAAAGTGACTTACCTTGAAGTGAAAGAAATTCCAAATAGAAAGATTTGGCAATTTCGCTGCCCTTTTATTTGAAATTCCTTCCATTACATACAAAAACAATAATTATTTTCAAATAAACAAAGTCCCGTAAATTTGTCAAAACAAATTTCTTATTGTTGTACGCATTGCAATCAAATTCAACAAAAATAACTGCATCACATAAAAAATGCGTGCACAATATTTTTCTTAAATTTGTTTATGCAGACAAACAAGAGAAATAGTTACAACAAATTTAACTAATTTTTATTAGCGGGCGGCAAAAAAACTAATCAAAATATATTTTACTTTACAGGGTCATTCGTTTATATAAAATGTTTGTCTCTAATATGAAATTTACAGGGTCATTTGTTTATAATAAAAATGGATGTTACTGTAGGAAAATTTTATTGAATTTAGAAACATGTTTTTTACTAAGTGGATTTAAAACTCATATTTGACTATTCATTTAATTTGTGGGGTTAAATTTTAGAATAAAATTTGGACCTTACAGTTTGCTTTGCTTCGAAGGCATGTCATATCGAAGTATTCGCCAAATTATCAACTAATACATTTCTTCTTTGTCTCAAAAGATTTATTGCTAGAAGCGTTGTTCCACAACGGCTATATTGCAATAATGCACAAACTTTGTTGGCGCATAAAAGAAACTAAAGGAATTTACCAGTAAATTTATTCAATAGAAATCAATTAATGAAATAATGACTTTCTCTAGTAAATTTAATTTCGAATTTTGCTTTATTCCTCCTAGAGCGCTACATTTCGGTGGCCTTTGGGAGGCTGCCGTCAAATCAATCAAACTACTGTTGGTGAAAAATATTGCTGAAGCTAATCTAACCTTATTAGAGTTTAATAAACTAATAATTGAGGTGGAAGAAATATAAAATTCTCGGCCTAGTTGTGAAAACTTCGATGATCCCAACGACAGCACATTTGATAATAGGTTCGTCATTACAGGCCGCGCCTGTTGAATGTTTAGGCGATAAGAAAATTTCTTGCTTATCTGGATGACAGTGAGTAACATATTTAAAGCATCGTTTTTGGGAAATCTGGAAGAGTGATTGTATTCTATTTTTACAATAGCGATCTAAATGGTTCAGTTCTGACCCCAATGTTAAACTTAGGCAAATAGTAAACGTTCATGAAGATAATTTGCTTCCTCAAAAGTGGATGCTAGCACATATTTCAAAGATTCATCCGGGCGCCGACGGAAAGATCCGTATAATTGACGTATCCACACCGCAGCGTACATTCAAATGCCCAATTCAAAAAATTGTTCCTTTAACGTGTAACACTTGTTGAAACTACCGCGTTCAACAGGGGGTGTATGTTGGAGCAAAACAAAATACAGAAACCAGATGCTCCACCCTGTTAATTACATTTTTAACAGTGTAATCTTTTGATGTTTACAATTGACGAATTCTTGTTCTGTCCGTGAGAGGCAATCACATTTTTGGTTTTGCATGGGTTTTCACCATGCAAAACCAAAAACACTTTCACTTAAAATATATTACAATTATTCCAAGAAATTAAAAATTTTTAATATATCCACTTTTACATATATATTTCATATTGAATTTCCCGTGCAATTACTCCAAATGAAACACTGCCGTCAGCTATAATCTACCAGTGGGCAACTTTTTAATTTTGAGCAAGCTACGTAGTTCAGTTGGTGTGTGATAATATAATATAATGTTGGTGTGTGAGGTATAATATAATGCTAATGGAAATGAGCGCATTTAAAGAAATCGTAGATCCTAAATATTGTAACCAAGTTACGCTACTATATGTAGTAGATTGCGGACAAATCTACACGAAAGGGCACATAGTTTTAAATGCAAAAGTTGATGATAGTAGCTTCAGTACCTACCTTTATACCCTTGAGGATGTCGATGCTTTGTTTCCCATGGTGTTGGAAAACAATATATTTAAATATGTAGATGTGAAATTTGATGATGGGAAGGTACCTTTCTTCAAAAAGTTGACTCCGATTCGCAGCTACAATCTAAAGAATACTGATTCGTATTTGCTAAGCAGAAAGTCAAGACCGGAAATCAGTGATGTTGAGATGCAATCAAGGTCGTTTTGTAAATTCCAAATCTTTGTGCTGAAGATTTGAACCTTGTGCATCTAGATGATGAAGAAAAGGGTCAGATTTGTAAAATGGTTGACGAATATAGACTAGAAATGATCAATAAATTCTCCGTCGGAATGAAATTTATCATAACTCCCGAATAGCCCATAATTGAAGTAGCTGGAGAAGAATTAACAGGAGAAGAAGAAGAAGAAAAAAACAGATGAAGAAGAATATGACGTGGAAGGAAAGAAAAAGAAGAAGGAATTGAAGATGTTAAAGAACATGAAAAAAGGAAGCAGAAATGGAAACAGAAGTTATAGAAATGGCGCAGACCCTGTTGGTCATTTCGCATTAAAAGAAATTCTATAAAGGCTGTATAACATTCCAAATGCATCCACTAAAGTGATGAAGGTCGTTAAGTCATGTGTAAAGTGTTTAGTAGCTATCACAAAAAAGGGTAGGAGAGAAGGGTTTCTAAATCCAATAGACAAGGGAGATAAACTTTTTGTTACATATCTTTTAGACCACATAGGGGCGATGACGGCCACACACAAACTGCATAATCAATCAAATCAATATTTTTCTGGTTGTACCCCACTAAGAGTTCGGAGACAGAGAAAGTGTTAAATATGCTAGAAATTAAAGCTTCAGTGTTCGGAAGTCCGAAAAATATTATAACTGACAAAGGATTAGCCTTTACCTCAATTTCTTTTGAAGATCATTGTGTTCACGAGGGTATTCAAGATTTGATGACTGCTACTGGTGTTCCGCGCGAAATGGTCAACTCGAGCGAATAAATAAGATTGTCAGTGATGTGCTCACCAAACTATGTGTGAATAATAGTGAAATTGGTATAAGTTTGTTGAGCTTATCCAATAATTTATAAATAGAGTATGTCAAAAGGCACTAAGCATTCATTGTCTATGATATACGGGATTGGATATACGTATTCACGACAGTTTGGCTTTAAAAGCGTTGTTGAGTAAAGGGTATCTATCGCAGTTACACAGTCAGCGGGACGAAATACGGGATGAAGCGAGGGCAAACATCAATTTTACAAGAAGAGACAAGAAGCAGTTGAACAAAGGAAGAGTTAGGGTACAGGAACATAATATAAGGAAGTTGGCTGCTAATAAGCGAACTCAATAGGGTAAAAAGTTGATGAAAGGTCGTTAAGATGTAGTTAAAGTAAGGGAAAATGAAGGTGCGAATAATACTTGTAATGTAGCAGAGAAAATGAAAAGATGGGCTTATTCGGAGCGAACGACATGTCAAAATTAGACGAGTTGTACGGTTGTAAACTCTGTTCTAGATGAGATGCAAACAAAGATGTAGGAAACCAATGTGAAGAATGAGTAAGTTGTAGAGCGACGGTCGATAAATAATGAAAAGTGCGAGTGTGTCGTATAGTTTGTCTAAATAGCCGATAAGTCTATGAATAATGTGGAAAGAAAAATAACTGTAAATAACTGTTCCACTTAAATAAGTTTAAATGCATTTGCATTGTCTTAGAAGCATTGTTGGTATCAAATATGAAATTGAAATAAATACATGTAAGTTACTTAATTAAAATTAAAGCGGGACTACACATAAATTAAATTTGCGAAAAATGTCGAAGGTAATTATGATCCTAAAGCCGAGAAAACCTGCGCACGAGGTCTCATCATATAGACCTATATCACTACTACCAATTAAAAAGAATACACCTTGTCATATCAGAAAACAATGTTATACCAATTAATCAATTTGGCTTCAGAAAGCGTCATTTTACAATTGACCGTGTTCACACATTTAATTATTTTTATTGTAAAATTGTATTATTATTATAATTGTACAATATCAAGATTTACACATTTAATTAGTATAAATATATTTATCTATATGTAAAACAATTATTGTAAAATTTGAACATATATGCTGATGTTAGCAATATCCAAAATTTGACTTTCCTTTGCCTTATTTAATTTGGTAAAATGCAGTGGCACTGAACTTGAATATTTGGATTATATTTTTTGTTAAGTGCAGTGGCACTGAACTTTGAATTTGTAACATATATCAAGGCCAGTGCATTGGCATTAATTCTTGGTTGCTAGACACAACAAAGAATTTGGTTGCATAATATATGCTGAGCTTGCACTTTGGGCAAGAAAACGGTAAAGGAAAAAAATAAAATTAAATGCTGTTATTGTAATAATTTGTAATAATTTAGTATTTAAGGCAAAATTTAATTTAATAAAAATCAGATTGAAATCAATATTCGATCTCTTTAATTCAAAATTTTAGAGTTTCAGTTCAAGTGCTGGAAACTCAGCTTTTTAATCAGGAGTTACAGTTTAAGTGCTGTCAACTCATTTTCTTAAGTGTTATTTCATTAACATTTAATTTGGTGACCCCGACGTGATTATCATGTGAATCGCTTGATAATTCAACACGAATTTGACGTAAAGGTGTCCTGCGATCACATCAACAGAGGCTTTGGTGTCAGCGTCAAAAGAGGACAAAGAACACGAATTTGACGTAAAGGTGTCCTACGATTACATCAATACAGGCTTTGGTGTCAGCATCAACAGAGGACAAATAAAACAATTTTAGTTTCACAAGGTGTGAAATTGGCTGTTAATCAACAAATCAACTAACTGGATAATGGGTTTCAGTTCGCTAGTGGATCGGCAAAAGGCATTGGGCGACAAAATCAAACAATTTATTGGTAATTGCAAAAATGCTGGAAAACCTCGCAGAATTCTCAATTCTATACAGACAAGATTCAAGAATTGCAAAGGTTGGGTGACGAATATCATGAAAATCATCAGATAATCATGGCTTCAGTGGACAAGGTTGACGACCATGAATACTTGGTGAACAAAGAGTATCAGAGTATTCTTAAAATGATTGTCGATTTCAACAAGGTTCTAGAAATTGAAGCAATAGAGCTAAAAAAATTATCTTCAGCAAGCAATGGCACATCAATTGAGCAAAACAATCAGATAAATGATTCAAACATTCGGAAACTACTCCGAAATCAGAAGGCACTCATACGTGTAATTGAAAGAACGATAGAAGAAATCGTGGTCAACAGGCAAGTTGAACAACCATCTACACACTATTCTATAAAGGCAGCCAGTCTTGAAGGATATATGGTCGATTTAACGGCAAATAACACAACTTTATGGGAAGCTACCGACGAAAGCATCATTGAGGACTACACACTGGAAATGTTTTATGAACTCGAGGAAAAGGCAGGAGCTGCCATGATCGAACTGCAACAACATTTGCATAATAATCAGATAATTCGCAACTCAAGACAGACAGATTGCGAATTGCCTCTACCAAGAATATCACTACCAAAATTTGATGGAAACTATATGCGGTGGGTGGAATTCAAGGACTTGTATATGGAATTGGTCCACAACACGGACATTAGTGACAGCAAAAAAATGCATTATCTGACTACATCATTGGATAACGAGCCAAAGGGGCTAATTAGACATCTTTCAGTAGTAGGAGAAAATTACAATATAGCCTGGGCCTTACTTACAAGTCGTTATGAAAATAAACGACTTCTGGTTACAACACTCCTAAATAAATTAATGGGACAATCCTCCATTAAAAGGGAGTCGGCACCAGCATTAAAATCTCTACACGATGTAAGCAAGGAATGCATACATGGTCTCAAGGCTCAACGAGTTCCAGTCGAACATTGGGATGTTATCCTGGTACATCTATTGCTGCGCAAGCTGGATGCAGAAACTCTAACAGCTTTCGAACGAGGGCTAACAGACAACAAACGTTTAATAACCATTGATGAATTGCTAAAATTCTTGGAACATAGATTTCAATCACTTGAGGCTAGGGGAAAAGGAGATTCATCATTCACTCGAACATGTGCTTCAGCTACAAAATTTGGTTTAAGTAAAACCTGTCCAATTGGGTTAAGGAGTTCAATTTGTGTGTGAACTGCCTCAGGATTGGACATCGAGCTGATGAGTGTAAATCCAGGCACTGCATTAAGTGTTCTAAAAAACATAACACTTTGATGCATAATCCAAAGGGGAATCAATACACAAAAGGTACTGTTTTTCAAGGAAATAACTCAACGCCTCAACAAACAAGTCAAGCTTCAGTTTCAAACCAATCATCAAATAAAATAACCTTTTTAACAAACAATACCAATAAGGAATCTAATTATGTCTTATTAGGGACGGCCAGAATAAGATTGCTGGCATCAAACGGAAGACAAATTGAATGCAGAGCAGTATTGGACTCTGGCTCTCAAATCAATCTCATAACAAACCGCCTGTCAAAAAAATTGGGCTGCAAGCCTAGGCCAACGCTTATGAGTATGGAAGGCGTACGCGCAAATGAATCAAAAATATGTCATCAAACAATAATCCGAGTATAATCAACGTTGAACGAATTTGTAGCAGAGACGGATGCACATATCATACCAAAAATCGTTTCAGATCAGCCAATGCAGTATTTGAATATCGAATCTTGGGATATTCCAAAGGTCTCGCTGATCCAGATTTTAACAAACCTGGCCGAATAGATTGCCTGTTAGGAGCAGAGATCTTTTTCAAGTTATTTATTGAAGGTCAAATAAAACTAGCAGGTAGTCTTCGAACACTTCAGAATTCTATTTTTGGATGGGTTGTAGCTGGCAATATTGAAACTTCAAATTCAAGCACGGCAACTTGTGGCATATGCATTACTAAGGAACTAGAAGAATCTATATTGAAATTCTGGGAATCAGAGGAAATTCCAGATTCAACTTCGAAACTTACAGAAGACGAATTGCGTTGTGAGTCACATTTTTTGAAACACACTTTTCGAGGAAGTGATGGCAGATTTGTTGTGAAACTCCCTCTAAAGAATCATCCATCAGTGTTACCAGATACAAAAGGAATCGCTTACGAGAGGTTCAAGACAATCGAGCGCCGTTTCATTCAAAATCCTGATCTAAAGAATCAATATGTTTCATTTATGAGGGAATATGAAGCATTGGGACACATGACAAAATTCAGCGGTAGCGAAATAATATCTCCCCAATATTTCATCCCTCACCACTGTGTGCTACGTCCAGACAGCTCAACATCAAAACTGCAAGTTGTATTTGACGCATCAGTACACAAATTATCAGGGCCATCACTAAATGACATAATGTTTAATGATCCAAAAGTTCAAGACGAACTGTTTTCGATTTTGCTCAGATTTAGAATGCACAAATATGTTTTAAAAACTGATGTGGAAAAAATGTACCGTCAAATATGGGTTAACAAAGATGATCGAAATTTGCAACTCATAATGTGGCGAGAAAATCCCACAGAACCACTTAATTATTATCAGTTGAACACAGTTACTTATGGCACAAGAGCAGCGCTATATTTAATTGGCGGATGAATATCAAGGAAATTATTTATATGGCGCCACATCTTTAAAAAAGGATTTTTATGTTGACGACGGTCTCATAGGAGCTGATACCATCAACGAAGCGTTACTAATTCAACAACAATTAATAACAATTCTAGACAAGGCTGGAATGAAACTAAAAAAATGGTGTGCAAACAACCCAAAACTTTTACATGGAATCGCTCCAGAAGATCAAGAAGTAAATCTTAATTTTGATTCCAAGGAAACCCAATTTATGGTTACCAAAGTCAGATTCATTTCTTATCAAGGTTAACATTCGAGAGCATAGTCACACAACAAAACGATCTATGAGCTCCGATTTGGCACACATATATGACCCCTTGGGTCTTATTGGTCCAATCTTGGTCACCGGTAAAATCTTGTTGCAAGGAGCATGGCAGCTAAAACTCGATTGGGATGATGATCTTCCGTCAGAAATACGTAAACAATGGACATCGTATAGAGAAGATCTGGCCTTGTTGGACAATGCAACAGTTGTGAGGCACGTATTCAGCAGTCAAGGCTACAGCCATGTTGAGCTGCACGCTTTTTGTGACGCCTCAGAAAAGGCTTATGGTGCAGCAGTATACATTAGAACAGTACAAAAGGATAAAACGATAAAACTTAATCTACTATGCTCCAGATCTCGTGTAGCACCCATAAAATCTCAAACAATTCCACGACTAGAATTGTGTGCAGCGTTGCTAGCAGCAGAACTCATGGCAAGAGTTAAACTTGATTTAGGCTATCAAGACAAAGCAACTTACTTTTGGACAGATTCACAAATTGTGTTTTCCTGGATAAACAATCATCCAGGCAAATTACCCGTTTACGTCGCCCACCGCATTGTAAAAATCCTTCGGTTAACAATTCCAGAACAATGGCGTCACGTCCCGTCAAAACAAAATCCGGCAGATATCCTGTCAAGAGGGCTTAAACCGCGGGAATTTTCATCATGCTACATGTGCTTTTATGGTCCACTATTTTTATATCAGCCAAAGCCGCTGTGGCCAGCTCCCTTCAAAAGGGAATTAATTGTTGAAGATAACACGGTGGAGCTCGCTTTATCAACACAACACCCTACCAATGAGCATGCATGGGTCTACTCGATTCATTCAAGAAATTTATTCACACATGTCCAAAAAGTTGTTGGATATGTACTTCGTTTCACAAAAAACGCACTTAAGGTAATAATATGTCAAATCCAGGCCTCCGATTTTTCTGATCTAAGGAAAATGCTAGTTAAGGACAAATTTGTGCCAAAAACTCATAACCTCAGTTCTCTAACTCTGTTCGTAGATGAAGAAGGGGTAATACGTGTTGGCGGACGTCTAAGCTCTTCAACACTGCAATTTGATGCCATTCATCAAATGATTTTACCAAGCAACGATCCACTAGTAAAGTTGCTGGTAGAAAAAATACATAAAGTCAATTATCATTGTGGCGCCCAAGCATTGCTGGCACAAGTGAGGCAGCGTTTTTGGCCCCTCAAAGGAAAAAGCTCGATGAGAGCTGTAATATAACAATGCTTAAGATGCAGAAGAGCAAGGCCAATTGTGTACAATCAAATCATGGGAAATTTGCCTGGACACCGTGTGCAACCAGCTCGACCATTTCTCAGCACTGGAGTTGATTATTGTGGCCCAATATGGGTTCATTACAAAACAAGAGGCAAGCGTCCACAAAAGGCGTATATCGCTGTCTTTTGCTGTTTTGCAACCAAGGCCGTACACTTAGAACTTGTGACTGATCTGACCACAGATGCATTCATTGGAGCATTAAAACGCTTCATAGCAAGACGAGGACGCTGTAAAACGTTATACTGCGACAATGCGACCAACTTCGTTGGAGCGAAAAACAAGTTGCAGGAACTTACTGACGTCATCTACGCTGATCAAGCGAGGGAATCAATTGCAGGAATGTGCAGTACGAAAGGCATAGAATTTCACTTCATTCCACCAAGGTCACCACACTTCGGCGGGTTATGGGAGGCAGCAGTAAAATGTGCCAAATATTTGCTGGTCAAAAATGTTTCAACAGCATCACTAACATATGAAGAGCTTGAAACTGTCGTTATTGAAGTTGAAGCAGTGTTGAACTCGCGACCCCTTATTCCTAGCTCATCAGATGCAAACGATTTGAACGCAATAACTCCAGGTCATTTTTTAATAGGTGAAGAAATCACTTCAAGCGTTGATGTGCATGCACGTGACTCTAAAGAAAAATTACTTAAACGATGGCAACTGGTACCAGAGCTAAAACACAGTTTTTGGCAGCGCTGGACTAAGGAGTATCTAAGCGAATTGCAACAGCGCCACAAGTGGAAGGGTCCAATCACGAACATACAGACCAATACGATGGTAATCCTTAAAGAAGACAATGTCCCAGTTCTGCAATGGCCTTTGGGACGCATCATCAAGGTTTACAAAGGCGAAGATGGTTTAGTGAGAGTTTGTGACATTCAAACAAAAAAGGGAGTATTTAAAAGACCGGTACACAGATTAGCTCCATTATTTCCTGAAGACGATAAATTAGAAGATCCAACCTTTGGAAAAATGACTAAAAGAAAAATCGAATCAGAACAGACTCAAGAAACTCCAAGGTCACCTCCCGTGGTTACTTCAATGCAGGCATCGATCACCAGATTTAACCTATCTGTAGGATGGACAAAACAATATGCGAGCAATAACATCAGCGTCAAATCATTGTTACCCTCAATCCATAAGCTTGAACTTATTCAACGAAAATTAGGCCACATCCAGAGTTCCAGTTTTCCAACTGATGCTATTAGTTCAGGGACATATAGTCTAATAACCAGCTACGTTGCATTAACAATGTTTCTATGTGTCGCTAGTGCACTAATATATATATGGCGAAGGCAAAAAATCACCCATCAAACACCTCCAATACCGATGCCACGACAACAACAGATGACCGAGGATACAGCATGTTGACTTGCAGCTTCCAATAATTAGAATTGATGTTGTCAATTCAAGGCGGGCAGCATGTTCACACATTTAATTATTATTATTGTAAAATTGTATTATTATTATAATTGCGCAATATCAAGATTTACACATTTAATTAGTATAAATATATTTATCTATATGTAAAACAATTATTGTAAAATTTGAACATATATGCTGATGTTAGCAATATCCAAAATTTGACTTTCCTTTGCCTTATTTAATTTGGTAAAATGCAGTGGCACTGAACTTGAATATTTGGATTATATTTTTTGTTAAGTGCAGTGGCACTGAACTTTGAATATGTAACATATATCAAGGCCAGTGCATTGGCATTAATTCTTGGTTGCTAGACACAACAAAGAATTTGGTTGCATAATATATGCTGAGCTTGCACTTTGGGCAAGAAAACGGTAAAGGAAAAAAATAAAATTAAATGCTGTTATTGTAATAATTTGTAATAATTTAGTATTTAAGGCGAAATTTAATTTAATAAAAATCAGATTGAAATCAATATTCGATCTCTTTAATTCAAAATTTTAGAGTTTCAGTTCAAGTGCTGGAAACTCAGCTTTTCAATCAGGGGTTACAGTTTAAGTGCTGTCAACTCATTTTCTTAAGTGTTATTTCATTAACAGGCCGGATTCAACACAATTACAAATATTATCCAAAAATATTTTGAAAAAAAAAGGTTCTGCTCTTTTTTTCGACGTACCACAGGCCTTTGATAAAGTTGAATAATAAGAACGATTCTGTCAATGGAGTACGCAATATTTTTCTTATCGTATCTTTCTAAGAGATAGTTTAGAATTAAATGCAAAAACATTTATTGGGATATCTGTCCAAAAAATATTCAACAGAGTAGCATTCTTGGTTCGTAATTATATATTTTATATACACACGATATTCCGAGTATTTATAACAGAACAATCGGTGGTGTGAATATGCCAAAAAAAAGCGTCAAGAATTAAATCTTAAGCTCAACTCAATTAAGTGGCTACTCGTACGACATTCTACTGTCAATCAAAAACAAGCTAATAATATACAAGCTGGTATTATGTCAAATTTGAGCCTACGAATCTTAACTCTGGGGTTACACGTCTGAGTCAAATAGGCAGAAAATCCAACGACATAAAAGCAACATACTAATTACCAATGCTTCATGGAATGTCCGTAATAATGATCTTCATCGTGACTTGAACGTACCGACAGTTGATGAAATAACCACGCTTCAGGCTGAAGCACATAAAAACAAATTTGAAGTTCACTGTTTAACGACCCAATTTATTCCCCGCAAAGTTAGGGTTATACAATACTGCGCGGCGCTAAATTATTTGTTTAAACAACAAGGATGCAAAACAGATGCAGTAAGCCGAAAAAAATCATAAACAAGCAAATCAATTTTTGCAAACAAAATTTGCTAAAACAGTAAGCAAGGCCACAGGTTGTAAACAACCAAAAACAATTCTACAACCAAGAAAATGCACATAATGCGAAAACAAGTAAACAACTTCATAAGATAGCGGGATTAAAAGCGTCAACAAGACCGAATAAAATGACACCAAAACGTGAAATCGATCTCTTTTTGTGATCATCGTTGAACAGTGCAAATCGGCTCTTTTAAACATAATTATGGAATATAGCAACATCGGCGCCTTTGATTAACGTCGTTGAATGGCGCAGATCAGCCTTGGTTCTAATCAGCGTGAAACAGTCCAGATCTTCATAAAACAAGGTAACAAACTATATATAACGTGAAGCGCTCCAATCTGAGAGCTTTAACAGTAATCAGATAGAGGAATTACATAGAAGGCTTTACAGCACTCTATGGAATTCGTCTATAAAAGGTACGCACTAACACATGAATATTGTGTCGGCGGCAAGGAATCGAGGCACGGAACTCAAGAGTAAGAAAAGAACTTAGTAACTAAGGAAATGGTAAGAGATGTATAATCTATATGTCTTATTTTTTGTCTTGAATATTTACTGTACATGCTCATCATTTAGTGCCTTGAATATTTGCTGTATATGCACATTGTGCCTTAAACAGAGATAACTGCGACTACATGTTAGCTACTGTGCCTAGAATATTAGCTACGCCGACGGGTTTTATAACTGGGTTGAACATTATCTGTGTCCATATTATATTAGTCATCCTTTGCACCTTTTAATAGTTAATAAACTAATGGTAGTTACTAAAGAAAGTTATGGTAAGTTAGTATAGTGCTTATATAGCAAATACAGATAAGAAACTGAATTTACGTCTTCGTAAATTTATCTGAAACCATAGAAAACCGATAGGCAGTTGACTAGCGAATCGAAGTCGAGTCAAAGATACAAATCTTCTTGTAAGTACTGTAGTGGCATATTAACCTTGACCAAAGAATCTATAGTAAGAATCTATACTATAGATTCTTTGCCTTGACCACACACAATACGTTGTGTGCGGTATTTAATGTGTCACACTAACTCGAAACACTCAAATATCAAGCATGACCAAAAACCCTAATTGTCAAATATAAAATAATTTATGAGTCAGAAATTTGACTCGTCTATTTTGTCATTTCTTTATGACAAAATATTTGTATGCATATTTAATTGTTCCAATATGCATTTGACAATTTGGATTGCGGCATGCTCAGCACATGAATTTGTGTTAAGTGTTTCACAGATCATATTGCAAGCGATCGTGCATGTAATATGATTTGCCCTCAATACAGTTGGTTACCAGATGTGTGCCACTGTGAAATAGAATATAACTAATAAATGTATATAAGCTATTATTGTAAAACATTATATACGTCTAATTTGGGTTAACCAATTAGATGGTAGCAATACAAGTATCAACCAATAGAATCATTACATAAGATTCCATTGGAAATTAATTGTAAGAAACTATGTTAGACTTAAGAAGAAAATTTAATTAAAATCAGTCTAAAAATGACGAGCAAGAAACATAGTCGTTTTAATAATAAATAATATAATCAAACTAATAAATAAAATTCATATTATTATTACATGGCGATCCTGCCAAAATGGCAAGTTCCATTACTTTGAAATTTAAAAATTAAAAAAAAAAACTTTTAAAAATTTTATATTGTGTAAGACATACAAATACCGTGGAGTTGGAATAATAAAGTCTTAAAAGAAAAATAAAAGGACTAAATTTTCGTGACAATGGTGATGTGTAACTAAACGTTATGTAAAGCGTTTTGAACATGAATTTATTTAAAAAAAAATTTAATTAAATAATGTGTAACTAAACATTATGTAAAGTGTTTTGAACATGAATTTATTTAAAAAATTTAATTAAATAATGTGTAACTAAACATTATGTAAAGTGTTTTGAACATGAATTTATTTAAAAATTAAATTTATTATGACTTGGTGAAAGTGAGAATTTTAAAACAACAATATACATTGAAACATTCATTCAATAAATAATTAAACTTATTGATTAAACAAATAACAAGTAACTGACAAAAAAAAAATCATCATCAAAATCATCATCAAATCTTCAAAAAAATTACATATAGAAAACAAACATGGGATGGTTCTCGAGCGACGAGTACAACGTGGGAAACAAACCAGGACAAAACACTGACATTACAAACAACATCAACAACATGCAAACAACAACAACAGGAAATACACATGTAGCACTCCTTACTTTATTATTAATAATAATAATTATATTTATTGCTTATAAAACAGATAAATACATAAAAAAATATGTACATAAACATGTACGTAGAAATATAAGCAATGACGTATAAAAATAAATTTAAAAATATAGTAAAATAAAATAAAAAATTCCATGTATTTCTTATTAATTTAATGAAATCCAAACATATCTTTTTCTATTATATAAATATACATGAATCATGAATTACATGAATTACATTTACTAAATGAAACGTGATAAAATATAATTATATAAATTTAAATTAAGTTTAATTTTTATATCACACATATTTCTGAAAATGTGATTGATTATTGTATTTGATATTAAATGAAACGTAATAAAATATAATTATATAAATTTAAATTAAGTTTAATTTCTACACATATTTCTGAAAATGATTGAATATAGCATTTGATATTAAAGTTCATAATAATTGATGCATATTATCATACTGTTTGTTATAATAATAACGGTTTGTTGTTTCCACTACATTATTCTCTTGAGAAGTTTCACTCTATTGCCCTAATCTAATTTCATCTATCGTTGTAACAATTGTGTTATCACATGGACACAATTATAAAAAATCTAGGAGAAGTACTGTCAATTTTAAAAAACGCAAACAAATCAAGTAGTAGAGGATATTAGTTAGGTTAGAAAATCTAAAAAGTGAGGTAAATTCAATATATATAACCTCAAAGTTAGAAGAGACAGCTATACTTAAAGAAAATTTTCTGTATAACTATAACAAAACAAAACTTTACCTAACAAAAATGTCCACCTCAGAAGACAATACTAGCAACACAGATTTAGCTAGCAGTAATAACTCTTCTGCAATCTCTAATCAGACAGGAAATTCAACCATGTCTATTCTCGTAGGACTTAACGTCGAGTATGTAGAAAAATACATACAAACTTTTACAGGAAAACAGGAAAAACTGAGTTCGTTCTTACACAAAATAAATAGTTACGACAAAAAACTACGTACTGAAGACAAATATGAATTTTTAGAATATTTGGTTGAGTGTAAAATTCACCACAATGTTCGTGCTAGGGTTTCACCTGTAGGTTACCCTAATTCTTGAAGAGAACTAGTAGAAAAATTGAATTTGAACCACATTCCCACATTATCAGTACCCCAAATATTACAAAGAATATATGATCTGAAGCAAGGTTACAACCAACCTATTACAGAGTTTGGGGACAAGATGTCTAACTTGCTGGCAAATTTTAATACAGCAACCTTGTTAAAGAAAAATATAAATAAAAACTCTTTGGAAGGGGAGATAATTGTGCAATGCAATGAGGAACATGCATTTTTGGCATACAAAAAAGGTTTGAATGCACAGTACTTTCAAACAGTATAAGCTGCTCAGCCTAAAATATTTGAGGAAGCTAGGACTTTTGCCGAAAATTTGATTCTACCAGAGAACAAGCAACAAGTCCTACATACACAACGTAGTCGTTATACTCAATGACGTTAACAGTATGATGAAAGACCCCAGTACCGAGGAAATAATAGGTCATATGGTAATAGAGATGCAGGCTCTAACAACCGAAGATACAACAATGGACCTAGAAGTAATAATAATGGTTACAGCCGTAATCAGCAGAGAAATAATCGCGACAGCCACCATAGAGAGTACAACATGAGGGTCAATAATGGTCAAAGGAACTCATATACAAACTTTAGACGGATAAACGTGGCAGCCATGCAGGAAAACTGCAGGCGACCAGAGGGAAACATGGAGAATTCCCCTTTGATATAAAGAAAAATAAAATCTATAACCTAAATAAAAATATCTCCAATTACATAAACATCTTCTGTATTAATTTAAATACCCATGTGAATTTACTTATTGATACTGGAGCAGATGTCTCCATAATAAAAGACAAATTTTACTTAATGTACGACCCCAAAACTGTATGTAAATTAATAGGTATAACAGATAATTATAAGTCATCTTTCGGCATCTCGACAATAGAAATGGATTTTGAAGGACAATTAGTAAAACATGAATTTTCTGTAGTGGAAAAAGATTTCCCTATCGAACTTGACGGTATAATTGGAAGAGACTTCTTAACGAAATACTTTTGTAATATAGACTATTACACCTTTTCTTTCACAATCACGATTAATAGGCAACAAATAATAACACCTATTCAATATAAACCAATAATATTATCTGCTAGAACAGAGAACATATTACCTATAGATATAAAATTTAAAGAAGATACGCTACTGATTTCGAAAGAAATCATTAAAGGTGTCTTCATAGCAAATACTATAGTGCCAGCCAAAGGAAACTGTCACATACGAATACTTAATACAAACGAACATGATGTCACTCTCAATAAATTAAATATTGAAAGTCATCCTTTAAGCCATTATAACTACAGCAACAATAGACCTATATCAATTCATGATAAAGATAGATTTCAAAAAGTTCTAGATAAATTACAATTTAATAATAAACAAACTTGTGATAATGAGACACTTATCTCACTAATAAAAAAATACCAACATATATTTCATTTAGAAGGTGAGCCTTTAACTCACAACAATTTCTATTCAGAACACGTATCGACCACAGACAATGTGCCCATTTACATTAAGAATTACAGACTAACCCATACACATAACTACGATATCAAGTTACAAGTTAACAATCTCTTAAATGATGATATCATTCAACCGTCAAAAAGTCCTTATAATTCTCCAATACTACTGGTACCCAAGAAATCAACTGACGACAACAAAAAATGGCGTCTAGTGATTGATTACAGAAAACTCAACGACAAAATAATTAACGATAAATTTCCGCTAACACGCCTTGAGGACATATTAGACAGACTTGGAAGAGCTAGATACTTCTCTACTCTAGATATGACTAGTTCATTCCACCAGATACCAATAGATAAGGTATCTCGCCAAAAAACAGCATTCTCAGCGACGGATGGCCACTACGAGTTTAAAAGACTCCCGTTTGGATTAAAAATTAGCTCAAATAGCTTCCAACGGGTGTTAATTTTAGCGTTAACAGGCCTCGACAATGAAGCATTTTTGTATGTAGACGACATTATTGTCTTTGGCAATAGTCTGAAACATCACAATTTAAATTTAGAAAAAGTATTTCAGAGATTAAGCGAATATAATCTCAAACTGAATCCAGAAAAATGTAACTTCTTAAAACACGAAGTCACATATTATACCTAGGACATCTAATAACAGAGCAAGGTGTCAAGACGGATCCACTAAAACACAAAGTGATACAAGAATATCCAAAACCAACAAACGTTGACGAGGTGAGACGATATGTTGCTTTCTGCAATTATTATAGACGTTTCATAAAAGATTTTGCATTGATTGCAAAACCACTAAATCTTCTACTCAAGAAGAACCAAAAATTTCTATGGACCAAAGAATGCGACAATGCATTCGATACACTCAAGACTATACTAATAAGTCCCCCTGTTTTAAGATATCCAGATTTCAACAAACACTTTCTAATAACAACTGACGCTTCCGACTTTGCACTTGGGGCGGTACTATCACAAGGTGAAATCGGTTCAGATTTCACAATATGCTACGCAAGCAAAGCCCTACAAAAACATGATCTGAATAAACCGGTCATTGAAAAGGAACTTCTTGCGATACATTGGGCAATAAACTATTTTTGAACATATGTATACGGCAAACACTTTTATGTAATAACCGATCACAGACCTTTAATATCTCTATTAGTACATAAGAATCCTTCATCAAAGATGACAAGGATTCGGGTAGATTTATCTGATTATGATTTTGAAATCATTTATAAGAAAGGAAAAATAAATACTAACGCCGATGCCTTATCTAAAATCAAAATAGATTCTAATATACTACAATCACTAATACCACTAAAAGATGACACAACCGCAACATGTAAATTTTCCAATCCGGTAGAAGAAGAAATATTATGTAAATTGAATAACGAAGCTCGAGTATGTATAACGACTCGAAGCAAATCAAAATGCGCAAACACAAAAACAACTAATACGGATATGCAATTGAATACAAGAACCACTGAGCCTGATCAACTCTATAGTTGGGATTGCACTTCAATTAGCGACATTCGTGGAGTAAGAAAACTGCAATTTAAAATAAAAAATATACAAAGAAATAAGGATGCATCCATATTATATTTTTTTTTTTTTTTGCGCTAGCAGATGATGATACTATATTTAAATCCATGGATAAAAATGAATTTAAGACGATGATAAATAAGTTGCAACAAAATAATAAAAATAAGAATCGTTTAAAAATATTGTTATACAAAAAGCCGGAATACGTGAAAGATACGATACAAAAGTTTAGATCAGTGAACGAAAACAAACACGAAAGTACAAAACATAGTGTACTGTTTGTCATCGTTGTTAAAAAACACTAAACGAACAGTACATTCAAAAAAGTCCGAAACAATTCAACAATTTTTAGAGTTTGTGTACTTTTCACGAAGGTAGTGCTCATTATAACGATCTTTTCACGAAGGTAGTGTACTTTTAGTTATATTTTGCCGAAGGTAGTGTACTTTTTAGTGATCATTTTGCTAAGGTAGTAGTTTTTTAGCGTTTGTCGAACAAAACGATTTGGAAACGTTTGTAATGTGCATTGTTGTTGGTTCGTTTGCATAAGAAGAAGAAAAAATTTTGTTTGCATTTGTATTGCATGTATTTTGTTTGTGTTTTTAAATAAAGATATTGTGTATGCATTTATTGCATGCACGATCTCCTGCAATATGTTCTGTGAAACACTTAACACAAATTCATGTGCTGAGCATGCCGCAATCCAAATTGTCAAATGCATATTGGAACAATTAAATATGCATACAAATATTTTGTCATAAAGAAATGACAAAATAGACGAGTCAAATTTCTGACTCATAAATTATTTTATATTTGACAATTAGGATTTTTGGTCATGCTTGATATTTGAGTGTTTCGAGTTAGTGTGACACATTAAATACCGCACACAACGTATTGTGTGTGGTCAAGGTTAATATGCCACTACACCCCCACCCTTTAAAAAAAATTTTTATAATCGAAAAGAAAAATTTTGTATTA
>NC_051846.1:121956280-121965147 GCF_002237135.1 Teleopsis dalmanni | reverse complement strand
GGAAAAACCCAACTTATGGAAACCGTCAGAACCCATCGGAAAACTCCTTGGGGGTTGTCACGCCAGGCGGGACGACAACCACCCGATCATTTCACCCGTCAAATTAAAGACTTTGTACGCAAACGGGAATGCTATTTATGCGGTCATCAAGCTAGGAGGATTCCCTACTATAGCTACTATTGATACAGGCGCTACGAAGAGTGTTATCGGAGACCAGATTCTTAAAAAAATTTTCGCTGCAGGAATAAAATTACCAAACGACGAGATAATCTACTTAGCTGTTGGGACGATTCGACAAGTGACACAGCAGTTTGATTGCGAAGTAGGATATGAAGATAAAACAATCAAAGTATCCTTTCTCATTTTGGAAGGCGCAAACGATGATGTCATATTAGGTATAGACTTTCTGAAAACCATAGGTGCCACCTTGCAGTGTGGAAATTCAACAATTACCATTCAAAACCAAAACCCACAAAACATACATCATCAAAACCAGGATCTTACCCTAGGCCTGAACATAGGAACTACGAGTAGAAAGCTTTGTGTCATGCCAATCAACGTAAACTCACCCAGACCACCCCCTAATGTCTTTCCGGTAGAAGAACAGCTCAAGTCAAGTCAAGCCATACTCAACAGTGAACAACAGAGCGAAAAACGCACGGACGATAAAAACAAGAAACCGGTTACAGCCCTAGTAGAACCCGACGTAAAAGAATTTGTGGAACACGAATGGGCCAAATTCAACACGGTAAAGGGAGTTAGTACGGTAGCGTACCATACAATAACTATAACCGATGACCAACCAATCAAACAAAGATATTATCCCCGAAATCCGGCAATGCAGGCTATCATCAACAAGGAAATTGACGAGCTACTAGAAAATGACTGCATCGAACCTTCAAAAAGCGCGTATAGTGCCCCTATCGTTCTAGTGAAGAAGAGAAACGGCAAATGGCGATTGTGCATTGATTACAGTCAGTTGAGTGCGAAATCTCGACCTGACGCCTACCCACTACCCCGAATCAATTATATCTTAGATCGACTGCGCGAGGCCAAAGTTATAAGCAGCTTAGATCTGAAGAACGGTTAACGGCAAATACCAATGCACCCAAACAGTAAACAATTTACGGCATTCACAGTCCCAGGTCGTGGGTTGTTTCAATGGAAAGTTATGCCATTTGGTCTCCACTCGGCGCCTGCTACATTTCAGCGAGCCCTAGATTCAATAATTGGATCCGAAATGGAACCCTTCGCATTTGCATATCTGGATGACATCATTATTGTTAGTCGCAGTCGTGAAGAACACTTCAAACATGTCAAAATAGTACTCAAATGATTACGGGAAGCAAATTTCAGAATTAATCCTGACAAATGTGAATTTTTCCGCTCAACCTTGAAATACCTGGGTCACGTGGTCACCCAGTAGAAAAAGTGGTCTTCGAAGACATTGTCTTCAAGACGGTCTTTGATACCGCGTCCGCATGTTCAAGCAAATTTGCAAAACAATTGCTCAAAACATGAATGTAAATACTCTTTCTTTGTTTTCTCTCTCATTTTTAGTGTTCATAGCAACGTATTTGAATTTTGCCTCAGATGACGCTATGTTTTATAAATGAAGTGACGCAATAATTTTGAAGTGTAGTAAATAAACATTTGTGAAATAAATATTAAAAAAATCAAAATGAATAAAGAAACAAAATCATTAAACTATGAAATATTAAAAAAAAAGAAATTAAATCAAAACAAATTAAATAGTGACTTAGTTCCTGGAAAATATATTGATATTAATATTGAAGACAATAATTCCAGTAAAAGTTGTTTAAGAAACGAAACAAACGATGTTGAAAATAAAAAAACTAAAAACACTTGTGAAAAATTAGCTGTTATATTTAAAAAACACAGGATTAACAGGCGTTGTGGTAATGATATTTTAGAACTCTTAAGATCAGAAGGTTTAATTGTACCAAAATCCTCTTCAACGCTTTTGAAAACATATAAAACTTCAACAATTGATGATAGCGAAATGCTATAAATTATTTTATATTAGTTTTAGTTAATTTTAGATATGCTAAGTTATATTAAGTTAATTATTTAAATTAATTTTCATTATGTTTACTAGTTTTTACTAGTTTATTATTAATATCTTAATAAAATTTATAATAATTTATAATAAAATTTTTAATTTACTTCTAACACTTTTAATTTTGAATGTAATGTAAAAAATTATTATATAAAATAAATAAAAGTACAAAATACAATAATTTCTTTCTACTTATTTAAAGAGAAAATTGAAATTTATTTAAAATTTAAAGAGCGAAATAAAAGAGTAGAAATAAAAAAAAAGGGTGAAAAAATTATATGAGCACTGCACTAAGAGCGCACAACTTTCTGTCGAATGCGTCCGTTATGCAAGACATGGTCTTCGAGACGGTCTTCGAGACATGTACGCAAAAATTCATTAAAGACATTTGGCTAATTTGTATGAAAGTGTCTTCAAAGACCGTCATACATTTGGATCGATCGGTCTTCATGTATGTATCCATGTCTTGAAGACGTCTTCGATGACGGATCGATCCGTTTTCTACTGGGCAGTGACAAAGGAATCCATACAGACCCAGAAAAGATTTCAGCAGTAAGAGGTTTACAACCACCAACGACGGTACGTGAATTAAGGCGGTTCCTAGAAATGACATCATGGCGATTTGTCAAGGACTTCTCCACGATAGTTCACCCATTGACGGAATTACTCAAAAAAGGAAAGCACTGGAAGTGGCAAACAAAACAACAAGAGGCTTTTGAAAATTTAAAAAATCAACTGACGGCCCCGGTATTACAATGCCCTGATTTCCACAGACCCTTTTGTCTCCAAACCGATGCTAGCGCCTATGGTTTAGGAGCAATATTAACACAGCACTTAGAAGAAGGAGAAAAAGTGATCGCATACGCAAGCCGCCATCTAAACAAAGCCGAATCTAATTATTCACCAACTGAGAAGGAGTGCCTAGCCATAATATGGGGTATTCGAAAGATGCGTCCATACCTAGAAGGGTATCACTTCACGGTCATCACAGACCACCTGTCGTTAAAATGGTTGAATTCGATTGAAAGCCCTTCAGGACGAATTGCACGCTGTGCCCTGGAGTTACAGCAATACAGCTTTGAGATTCAATACCGAAAGGGCAAGTATAATGTAGTTGCCGACGCTCTGTCTCGACAACCAGAGAATAAAATACAGATAATGAAAACAATAAGTATAAATAACAAAGTTAGTGCAGAAACAGACTGGACATTTAGACGGAAGAAAGATGTTATACAACAACCGCAGAAGTTTCCCGATTACATGATAGAAAATGGGCAACTCTATAGTCACTTACCAGAATATGGACAAGACGAAGACTGCAGACCATGGAAACTGTGTGTTCCAACAGCACTGAAGCAACAAATATTGCAAGAAAACCATGATGAAACAACGGCCGGTCACTTTGGGATACGCCGAACCAAACAAAGGGTGGCTAATCAATATTATTGGCCAGGAATGGACAGAGATATCCGTGAGTACGTAAAAACATGTGACTCTTGTCAACCGTATAAAGCAAGTCAACAAGCCCCAGTGGGTTATATGCTTACGCGTAAAATAGAAGAACCATGGATCACCGTTTGTTCAGACTTCGTGGGACCATTACCCCGATCCAAGCAAGGAAATAACACAATACTGGTATTTGTCGACAAATTTACCATTGCGTAAAGCTACAGCAATGACTATTCAGAAGGCATTTCGGGAACGTATTTTGTCGCGTTTTGGCACCCCTAAGGTTTTTATATCCGATAATGGATCCCAATTTACAAGTCGAACATTACGACAATATTTTGATGGAATTGGAGTCATACATCAGTTCATTGCTCCGTATTCGCCTCAAGAATATCCGACGGAAAGAATCAATCGGATAGTAAAAACATTAATCAGTCAACTCACGGAAGGAGACCAAAGAAACTGGGACATGTATCTACTTGAAATCACCTTGGCCTTAAATACGAGTATATCGGAAACAAGAGGATACTCAGCAGCATTCCTAAATTTCGGACGGGAACCACGATTACCAAATAATCAGTATGATAAAGTCACACCAGAAACTGGAAATATAACACGCACCCCTGAAGAGAAGGCGGTAAAGTTGGAAGAGGTTCTACAGCTAGTAAAACAACACATGAGCCGCGCGTCAGCTGAACAAGTGCGACACTATAATTTGCGACGACGAGATTGGAAACCCCAAATTGATGAACGCATCCTGGTGAAAACACACATATTATCTAAAGCAGTGGATCATGTGGCCGCCAAGTTATCTCCGAAATTTACGGGACCATACATGGTAAGGTACTTTAAGTCCCCAGTGATTTTGGTAGTAGAAGACGTAACAACACAAGCTACTAAAACAGTACACATCAACGAAATTAAACAATATCATGGAAACGAATAATATAGCAGAAATAACGCACGTTATTAAAATCCTTAATGAAATAAAGTAAATAAGAGTTAGTACTCTTTTCACTCCCCGAAGAAGAAGGTAAATGTAAGGACGGAAATTTTGTCCACTAAATTTCCACCTACATGCACTGAAGTTACACAAAGTACTTAAATTTGACTTACACAAAAGAGGAAAAAAAAAATTTAAATAGCAAGTAGTTATTATTTTAAAACTTTTATTATTTTTTATATAAAAAAAAAACAAAAATATATATAAAAAAATACTACACTGAAATATTTAATAAATTACACTGAGATTTTTAATTAATTACACTGAAATATTTAATTACACCAAAGAAAATAAATTTGAACTTTGTTTTCTTAAATCTAAAATTTAAGCTGAAAATAAACATAACATATGAACAAGGTACGTACCTCACATCACAAAGTAGTAAGTAACAAGTGCATTGACCTGCGAATGACGAAAATTTACAGCAATCAACATGAGTCCCGTTAGTCCTGGCAATATATATATTAAACATCCAAGGATAGACATCATTTAGTCGTAAACTTTAACAAGATGAGCGATCTAGGAAAAAAGTTCGAAATTAGTGCAGAAAAATGCCGTGTAAAAATATTAAAATTAAACCAGTTAAAGTCACGCGTTAAATACTTGCCTATTCCTGCTGGCAATGATAAGCGGACAGTTAAAGGGATCGGACGAAGGCACAAGAAGACACCTAATCAACGCGCCAAGGTATCCGGTCAGCATCATGAACGCGTCGACAGCAGCAGCACCGCCATACCACGCGTTACGCCAGAAAATCGCAAACAATTGCCAAAAGCCGATGGTTGGAGGAAAAAAACCCATGGTGTCAAACTCAACCAGGTTACGAACCCGACAACACCACCAAATGCTGCGCCAACATCCCCAGCAAATAACTCAGAAGACGTGCTGGTGTTAGATGGTGATTGGCGGGCCATGGAAAGAGAAATGTCCCAGCCGTCGCAACCATGCAGAAAAGAAATTTGTATCACGTGGCCCACGGAGTTGGAGGAGAGCATACGGGACGCTCTGAGCAAACATGCTCGGGGAAAACGCTATTCCTATCGGCGCACCGTCAACAACATCGTTTACTTGGTACGCATCAGTAAAAACGGCCAAGTTTCGGTGCGACGCCTTTGCTAAAATTAAACAAATTTATTGTTAGAATTTTATAAAGAAATATAATAATAAAATGTTGAATACTTCCCTTTACCAAAGCCGAGTTCTCCTTATTTGTGTTTATATTTAATAATTTATTGTTATATATTTTTAATATTTGGTTGCACGTTTTGTATATAAATACACAGCTGTCAAAGCGAAATACGGCAAGATCAGAAGCACAGCGGCTACAGGGCCAAGAATAAAAGCACAGCGGTTTACGCTGCGAAACACAGCAGGTAAACAAACGGAAGAATTTAAAATACGCTAGACGAAAGCTCCGCCGTAAGAGTATTTAAGACAGCGAAATTATGAAGCAAATGCGAGTCTATGAACATTCGTCAAGGTGGTATTACGCCGAAAAATTATAATAATAGTTATATGTCTATGAAACATATATCAAAAATATATAAGTCCTGCGTTGGTGTTACGACAACGGCCATAATTATATGTCTATGAAACATATAGCAGAAATATATAAGTCCTGCGTTGGTGTTACGACAACGGCCATAATTAAATGTCTATGAAACATATATCAGAAATATATAAGTCCTGCGTTGGTGTTACGACAACGGCCATAATTATATGTCTATGAAACATATATATATACCTTCTTTTAATAATACATATCGAGTTGTACTATATCTTTCTTCTTCTAGGATAGATTTGTAATCAGTTTCCTTTCCAATTTTAAATTGTAAAATTAAAGCAACTTACAGAGGTGTAAAAGGAGTCGGTCTTAGGCAACAGAGGAGGAAATTCGGGAAACCACTGCAAGTGAAGATCTCATCGACAAGTACGATAGGAAATACAACAGGAGCCTGAGCTAAAGAAGATGCACATTTCTTGTTCTTATTTTATTGAATTAAAATCACATTTTAATTGAAATAACTTTATCATACGTTGGAATAATTTTTGGTATATTGTCTTTCAAAGTAAATAAACTATAAATTTATTTATAATCACATTGTAATGGAAATAACTTTATCATACGTTGGAATAATTTTTGGAATATTATCTTTCAAAGTAAATAAACTATAAATTTATTTATAATCACATTGTAATTGAAATAACTTTATCATACGTTGGAATAATTTCTTTTGGAATATTGTCTTTCAAAGTAAATAAACTATACAATTCAATCTAGTAAACGAACGTTTCCTTTTCTTTTTTTATAAAACCTACGTCCCCGAAAAAAATAAATTCATTGTAATGACTCTGGACGACGGCTGAGGATACCCCAGCAAAAACTAAATATTTTTGAACGTCACCAAAAAAGTGTCGTTACACACATCACCACATCACTGCGTGTTAAGGCCTCAAAGTCTCACAATAAAGCTTTGAGTCGTGCTTCAGCGAAGACTTGTTCTAAATATTCTCTAAACGACGCATAGTTGAACCGACTAGTCAACAAGAATTGATAACTACGCTCATGGCATTTCGGTTACATAAGTATGCATTGACAGCAGACAGTTAGTGTTGTGGCGACATAATCCTAATCCTGAATTACAGGTTTTTCAATTAAATACAGTGATGTATGGAACATCATCCGCTCCATTTTTGGGAGTTGGATCGCTCTTCCACATTGCCGACATGCATGTTCATAAATTTCCCATTGGTGCTGCTACATTAAAAACTGATCTCTATGTTGATGATCTTCTTACCGGTGCTAATACTATTTCTGAATTACCAAAAGAATAGAAATTACGAATTTACTATCAAAAGCTGGCTTACAACTTGTAAAATGGAATTCTAATTGCGACACGGTAGTATCAAGCACTTCTGAAAACTTCAACATTAAAACTAACGCAGATTACATCATAAAGGCATTAGGCATGGTTTGGAAACGAAAAAGTGATTTATTTCATTATCTATACGAGACTCCAAATCATGATCTTCACACTAAACGATTGGTTTTATCAACTGTGGCTAAAATTTTGGATTTATTGGGACTAAAAGTTCACTTATCCTACGATGTGAAATTCTGGTTCAAGAAGTGTGGATACAAAACTTAATTTGGGATGAAACTCTGCCTGCAAAGTTACTAACATTATGGTTAAACATAAGAGCTTCAAACTTTTTAAATTGTATCAATGTACCTCGCTTTGTTTCTACTACCAGTGAAATTATGGATTTTCGGACAAACAATTAAAACCTACTGATGTCATTCACATATCATCATAGAAATTAGACATCACCTTTTGAAATTTAACTGCTGGGCATGTTATATACATGAAATCGACTTGTTAGAACAGGGTAAAACCATTACCAATAACATACAAAAACTTTCGCCATTCCTACACACAAAGTCTGAAGGCAACAATGAAATAAAAATTCTTCGAATTAGTGGAAGACCACTAAATGCAGAAATCCCGTTTGATGCTAAATTACCTGCGTTAGTTCCAAAGCATAATCGTTTCGTGCAACTTTACATTGAATTTTTACATAAAGAAAACCTACATGCTGGACTAAAAATATTAATAGCTCTACTCCATCAGACCTTAAGGATGGTCACTGCAAGAGAAGCAGTTAGAAAGGTTGTCAGCTCATGCGTTCTTTGCTTTCGGTATATCAAATTATGGGTAACTTGCCTACTGACTGCCTCAAAGTTCAACGTCCATTCATAATCAGTGAAATTCTTCACATCATACCGAATACGAAGCAAAGCTTCTTATAAAACTTATGTAGTTATGTATTTGTTTTGTAACGACCTTTTTCCCGGCCCTATCTATAGCTGGGGTATACTCATTGAGTATACCAGGGTTCGTTATAAGAAATTTATAAAAGTGAAATAATAGAGACACTTCTGTTTAAAGTAGCGTTTATTATTTAACCAAAAAAATATAAATTAAGTTGTGGAAAGTAATAGACAGCGATGTTGAAAATGTTGTCAATGATGTGGAATGTTGTTAATGTTGTAACACTGTTGTAGCGATGTTGTAAACGGTGTAGAATGTTGTATGATGTTGATGTCAGTGGTGCGCAAGTTGCTGTCATTAGAATCGTGAAATCTGTAACAGGAGAAATTCCAAATACCAAATCTCTAGAAACTCTAATATCAATATAAAGCAATACCTTTGTCAGCAAAAGCCAGACAAGGGTTCCTTCCTACTGTTACGCCTGACCACGTCCGTCAGCAATTGCCAAACGCTCGTTGTCCACACGCCTTCTGACAGTGTTGGTGACTCGTCGCCCATTCCT
>NC_051846.1:121940117-121956180 GCF_002237135.1 Teleopsis dalmanni | reverse complement strand
AATAAATATTGATGAAGGTTAAGAATTTTGCGTTTTATTTAAAATTTCCCGAAAACTTTTCGGTCACAATGTATGTCTCTATACTTTGTATTTGAAGGCGAATCTTATCTCTATATTTTATTGCTTAATTAAAAAGAAACTTTTAAATAATTGTTTATGAGGAGCACTTTTTTCTGATATTATAATAAATATTACTTACACATGACTTTTGACAACGATGAAGTGTAATTTATTAAGCAAGTTATCATAAAATCTAAGTCCATTTATTGTCAAGTTAAACTCAGTAAATAGATAATAGTTCACCTTCTTAATGATAGAGATTATTTTCTTAATGATGCATGGTTTATGGTTTAATGTAACAAAATAGTAATGATAAATACTATAAGGTAAAAGTAAAGAATACTTCTATTCTAAACTCATCTATATTGGGGTTGATTGTAAATTAATACCAGATTAATAAGCAAGGTACAAACTAATTAACTGAATAAATAAAAATCGGTAAATGAGAAGGATTTAATTGTACTTAGACAAAAGCTCAATTTTAAGTTATTAATTAAGTTTTACGATAAGAAATTATATGTGAACTGCTGATTTGTATTTGTAAATGAAAAGGCTCGCTTTAAAGGTCTCTTCCCTATAAATGGCAATATTCTACACTCTTTTCAGATGCTGTCGGTTTGAGTTCACTAGATTGCTTTTAGTGGATAAGTTTTCATTTTTTTTAAATTTTCTGATGCAGCGCACACTGCATGATTTCCGCAGATTAAAAATCCGTGCACACAAACTCTTATCATGGTTTGACATGTATTTTGACATTTATGTATTTTGAGTCGTAAATGTCAATTTTGTTAGAATTCTTAGAAAATTTTTGATAAAACACTGATGTAACTTTGGAGCTTTGGCAAGGCTACGAAATATAAGGCGTGCACATAACATTGGCACAAACACAAAAATAAAAACTTTTAATGCATGCGTTAAGTCTTTCTTATTATACGGATCGGAGACGTAGCTTGTAACGGAGGTGACTAAAAAGACACTACAAACTTTCATCAACCGAAGCATAAGGATGATATGGTGGCTAAGAACGATGTCAAATGAAGAACTCTGGAAATAGGCCATACCCTGTGTAAGCCTTATGACAATATCACGCACGCAGCGCTAACATGGGAACCCGGCGTAGAGACAGGCCAACGACAACATGGCGAAGAACAATTAATACGAAAACAGGCAAATCATTTAATGAACTTCAACATATTTCGCAAAATAGAGATAGTTGAAAATCATTTGTTGTATCCTTAAGCTTATATTTTTAAGATTATATTTATATTATAAATTTATGAGTTTTATATGCGGCTATGGTACCCATGTCAAAGTAGGAGACATATGATTAGATGAAGAACAATTATTTGGAAGCATATATAATTTCAGTTATGTCCAGATTTAATATAGAAAATCTAATAAATATTATCATTCTGGTACCGATTTTAACCGATTATTGTCTACAAGTGTTATTTCGGGGTACTCACAGGCAAACTGTATGGCGTCTGTCATAAATGTTTCAGAACCAAAATTTTGCCTTACGTTTGTTGCATAAAATAGATTTCAGTTTAAAATATACATTTCGATACGCTTGTATTAAGTCAATCCATTTATATCGCAGTTATATTTGAATTTGAACCAATATATACTAAAATATATTTTGTGCCTTTATATAGTATAAGTCAAAACTTCTTTTTTAGCAACACATAGCATTTCTCACTCAACAATAATATAATACTTATAACAGCCTTATTCACTATTCAAGAAGGATTTTGCCACGAACTTTTTATTATTAGCAATCCAGAATACATTTATACTTTTTATTTTTTTTATTATAATCGCATAAAATAAAGTTTTTTTGGTAATTTCAATATTATCGGTTGTATAACTTAAGGGCCCATTAGACAGCAACGTTCGTTGTCAACGCGCGCTTGCCATTACACAAACAATTTTTTAAAAATTTTTTAAACACGCCCCAGATAAAACAACAAATATACTAAAAAATCGCTCTCACATGAGAATTTTTTTCTCCTACTTTTCTCCTACTTTGTGAAATGCGAAATTTGTTTGTTTAATAGTAACATTTGAAATTTTAAGAAATGTGTTGACGAAAATCAAAAAATTTTGATATTTCTTCAAACACGCTCGTGTTTTTGCATATACAGTCGGATTTGGTCGGTATGCAAAATTTTATTTATTTTGAGAAATGGAAGCGTAAACATCGTTTAAATGCACGCATGATTTGTCGTTAGCATGCGATGCTTTGCAAATATGAATGAATTTTATTTTAAATATTTGTAGTTTCTACCTAGGTAAAATTTTTTAATTTCCAAAACATTTTATTAAGGAGAATTAAAATATTAATAACCTTGGGCTAAAAAAAAATAACCAAACATTAAATTACAATAGAAATTTTGTTTTAAATATTAATTGCATTGTGCACCTACGGAAAATTTGTTATTAAAAAATACCAAAAAAAAAAATTAAATTATATAAATTATAATATATATAAAAATAAATATATAAATTGAAATCATAAAAATAAATATAAATATATAAATTAAAATTATAAATTAAATGTCATCATTTTTCGTAAGGAAATTACGCATAGCAGCCGCTGTCGACACTTCAGCGATTGCTTTAATACTGATGAGTGCACAAATTTTGCATTGTTTGCTGGAGGCGTGTTTAAAAAATTGTTGGTAAATTTAATGTGCAATGGAGAGAGAAGACTTCGTGTGTTTGTCAACGCGCGTTGATGTCTAAAGGCCACTTTACACTTTTATACATATGTTGAGCAATATACTTATTTTTATCTTTGTTGCTTTAAAAACAAATAACTATTTACATATGAAAACATTAGTGGTTGATGATAAAAGACAAGTTTATTCAGCTTGGTCCCATAAGATTTGAAGGTCCCATATCAAAATACACTTTGATCATCAAAATAGATAATAATTATAAAAAATTTTTCTTCAAATTCGCTCAAATAATGAGGTCAAAATTTTGCAGTCACTTCCGAAACTTCGAGTTTATGAACTACAGACCTTATAATACTAAAGCTCTATTTTTTTTTAAAATTTATTTTCCTTCACTGAGATCTGTCACTTAAGAATAGACAATGAACAATATTTAAGAGTAAATGGCTAAATACTTAAAATTATTGTGGGCTTGATGGACTGCACACAGTAGCACATGTCTGTTGAAGTCCATCACAGATTAAAGTTCAAGCGGTGTTTGTTTGCAGAAACGTGTGAACTTTCTTCATTCTGCTATAATTCTAATAACAAAATGGTTAGGATGATATTGCATACGTTTTTTGTGTTTTCTGTCGGGCTTTTTATAATATTCTTAATTACGGAAATGTTCAGATCGCGGTGTATATATTCATTTGTCATATATCTAAGAGCATTTGAGTTTATTCTAAGGATTTTTGATTGGAAACGTGAGATAAACTTTATATTTGAAGATGCAGCAGTTCCCCAGAGTTCAATGCTGTATGGTAAGTCCAGATTTTTTTAAGTATAGCTTTGTAGATAAGAAGTTTATTTTTGATGAAGAGCTTTGAGCTTTTGTTTAGTATCCAATAGAACTCTTGCAGTCTGATGCCAAGTGCTTTTCTTTCTTAAAGCTCTATAGAAGAGAGTTTACTGGCAAATAATAGTCAGTTTCTTAAGTATATGTAATAGACCTGTATGTTATTAAAAATTAACATCAATATATACTGAAATATAGCAAATTTAAAAAATTTGCTATATTTTAAAATTTAGATTTGAAAAGTTTTATATGTACATAGTATGTCTTATATGCTGCCTGAATTATATCTTATATGCGTCTTCTTCAAAATTCAGTACCACTTCAAGGTATTTGAATTCTGTGATCGCGTCAAAACAAGTGTTGAAGCTACAGAATTTATGCTACATTTAATAAACCTTTAATAAATGTTGCATAATTTTATATATAAAATTATTGTTATTTTTATGACAACATATTTTGTATTTTTCATTAATTTTCATTATTTTCATTAATACTTCTCTAAAAATCTACTATAAATCAATTTTTTGGTCCCACTCTGTACTTAAAGCGTGGTTAAGGTACTGAGTTTCTTTCACGCCAATGGTTTTATTTTCGAAAGGGGTTTATTAAACCCTTGATTCATGTATCGGCTAAAAAATTGAGCAATGCTTAAACTAATAAATAAATTTTCTAGTATTTAATAAATAAAGACCATTAATTTGAATGTGTCAATAATTTTTACCGAATTAAATAAATTTATCTATTTAAATTATTTAATTCGGTAGAAAATATTTAGATATTCAAATGAATGGTCTTTATCAAAATGCGGTAAGGACGTTAGAAAATTTATTAATTTTTATTTTTTATTTTTTTATTTAACAACTAAATTTCACTTAAGTGAAAGTATCAAGTTTTATTATTTTCAAAATTCATATTAATAACCCGGTCCTTCGTGGCCCGGTTACTTTATCTGAAATCGATATATTGTAAAAACTGGAAGATTTTAACAATCTTGAGAACTCAATTTTAAAATATTTGCGTACGCCTCAATTTTAATCACAATTTTAAGATGCCAAATTTGACATCTTTTAATTTTCTATACAGATTATTGCCCAGTACTGGATCTATTTATGGGGCAAATGTATGCTGGTGATTAACTTCATTCACATGCAAAGTTGTTTGAGTCCAATTAGTTTTAATTGCTAGACTGTGTTAGTAATGCATTGCGACACATAACGAGATCTGAATATTTAATGCAGTTTCAGAAATCCTTAAACTTAGACAAATGCTGAATAAATAAGCTACAAACACAGAAAAGTATGCAACATTCCGTGTTTGATAATAATTTGCTACAGAAATTTATCGCAAACTTAACGGGTAAGGACGAACGATACCGAGTGTCTTAATGATATTCATTTTTACACAGAGAAAACATTTCAATTACATTTTTATATTATTAACATTTTTAAAATCAATTGTGTAGAAATATTATGTTTTATTTTTTCGAAATTACAACGAAAATGTTGTTTTGTAGAATGGCGAAATGAATGTTTTCACTTTTTCAGAAAAAATGTAAGCCTTAAATAATTTATGATATATAATCGTCCCAATACATAATAAATATGAAACATTCTTAAATATTTTTTTAAAGTTTTTCTAGAAGTGTAAAGAAACAATATTGCCGAATTGCTAAAAAATAAAAAAGGATGGCATTCGTATGTGTTGAATACAAAGTAACTTTTCATTCATGAATTTTTAATCATTCAATGTGGCGCACAATAATTCAAATAGTAACGGCTGTCACCTACTAAGCACAGGTAAGACCAGTGGGAGTTGATATAACATAATTCAAGAGGCTGCTGTGACCACCTGATTGAGTGACTTCGTCATGCTCATGCGCCGAAAAGCACACTCATATTAATTTACTTTAATCTCTTCAATTGGTTGAATAGCTCCTTTAATATGCATATTCTTTGTACGTTTGAGTGCATTTTAACGTGGGTGTATTTGCAGGTATTTATACAGGGTGATCAAATGTAATAACAATAGTTGAGTTTAGAATGGTCAACTTTTTTGTTAATAATGTGTTTATTTCTGTTATAAAATATTTCGAGTCGTTTTACTTAAGCGAAATTTTTTTTTTTAAATTATATGTAAATTACCAGACATATTTTAATATACAAGTTATTAGATCACAAAACTTTGATTTTGTTATTTTGGCATAACTATAATAATCGGAAATATTATTGAATATTAAATCCTAATAATTGTAAAAAATGTGTTGTATTTGTATTTTTAAACGATTCTATATTACAATTTAATTCCTTTTTATGAGCACAGAGTTTACAAATGTTCCCAAACTATAATCTGGAACACAAAATTTATTTAAATGGAAAACAAAAATTAATAATATACAATATGATTTCGTTTATGATTGGTTTATGATTTCGTTCTCTTATAAACACAGCAAGTAAATTTGTTAATAAAACTTTCACAGCAAAGTAACAAAATGTGTGAACATAAAAGCCAAGTACGGCTTTGGGTCAGTTGGCTAAGCTGCGATGACTCTGAGCTTTAAATTTGGCAGGACACGAGTTCGATTCCTGCTATTTGTAGTCTCAAACAATTATTTACGAATAATTAAATACAAGAATTATTTCTAATGGCACTGATGATGAATATTTGGCGATACTCGAAACAGTTGTATGGCCAGCCAAAAATTTAATTTATTAAAATAATATAAAAATAATTTTTGTTGTTGTAGTTCACTACTGTTCGAAAAATAAACAAAAATAATACAATTCATAAATTTTTTTCGTTAATGTTTAAAAAAATTAATTTAAAAAATGCATAAAAGTATTTTTTGAGTGTTTAGCATATTAATCAGTTTAGTCACTGAGACGTTTAAGTCAGTGTCGTCTAATCGTCCAAATTTATTTTACTACTAACCATTATTTAATATTATTATTATATTTGAATTGGTAACTTTAAGCTTGTGAGAATAAAGTCTGCAAGCGTATTAAATTGATTAGAATTGATCTTCATTTATTTGAGTAAAAATAAATAATGTATATCCAAAAAAGATATTCTAATTTTTTTAAACTATTTAATAAATATATTAATAATTAATGATCTATTAAAAAATATATTTTAATTTGTTTAAACTATTTAATAATTTAATAAGTACAAAATGTATTAAAAATTATAGATCTATTTACCCGGATATCATTTCAGCAGTTATAACATGCAGTTATTTCAGCTGAAAGAAATGAATGCAAAATTAACAATAATATGGACTACAATTTACGTGGTGTTGCCACTTAGGCAATTTGGACTTTCTTTCTAGCTCCATTTTGTCAATTTTGTCTTAATTTCTGTTGCTGATTTATTCATGGTGAAATTGAACCTTGTAAGTTCAGATGGATTGAATGAACATGTAATTGGAATAGTGAGTTGGATCTTTCAGAACTGTATCAGCAGTTTGAAATATAAAGGATTTTTATTTCTTCTCCCAAATATATAAGAAAAGGACATTAACACTAAAATTGCAATGCTTTCCAACAAACTTTTTCGGGACAAAAGTATTAAATCTTAAAGATTGTAACTCTAGTATTTAATGCATAAATACCTTTGCATAAAACCTTTTTTGCAATTGCTGCTCAATCGCTCTTAGATATCGATAACTTAAAATTAATATAATTATAATTTATTTAAACGATTTCAATTTCGTTTCAATAAAAACTTTTAATATTTTTAATTGAATATAAAATGATTATTTCGATAAACGTTAGTCAACTATATCAGTCTAAGCTGTAAGGTTTTAACCTATAATGAAACATCAAAATTTTATTAAAAATAATTCCAAAAAATCGCTGATGAAGTGAATAAACAGTTTTTATTTATTGATAACATAATATTATTATTGCAAATATGTTTTTATAAATTTAATGAATTTTAAAATCCTTATATATATTATGAATAAATAATGTATTTTCTCTACAAATCATTATTTGTCCTAATTTCGAATTATTTCGACTAAAACTGTCTCAATAATATCAATGAAATCGCAAATTAGCAAAAAAAAAAAAAATTTCAGAAGTAAACTAGAACCACAGAACAAAAACAAAAACGAAAAGAAAAATAGAAAAAAATGGAATGTTTTTCACTCAAATTTGGCAAAATGCGGTCTGTGAAAATCACTCGCAAAAAGTAACTTATACGCCGCGAGAGCCAAACCACGTAATTGAATTCCAAATTCAAAATGAGTGTAAATATTGTGTACTGAGCGGAAGAGATTTTGAGAGCATAAACACAGAAAAATGACAAAACAAAACACAAAAAATCAATTAAAATGCACTTGAGTACACCGCACGCACTGGTGCCCAACGTTGCTATGCAATGCACTCGTAGCATTCGCTACTCGCCATTCGCCATTCGCCACCCAAAACTGCTTTCCACAGTCCATATAGGACAGAAATGTCTCGTGCAGTGCACTGTGAACCTAAATTGCAACCAAAAAACACTCGAAACAAAAAAATTAGTGGAAAAATATTCGAAATGAAATGAAATTTTTCACTTAAAAAAACTGCATTCGCTGCAGCTCCCTTTTCAGTTATTTGTGAATTTTCACAGAGTTCAGTCCTGAACGCTTAACCACTCACGCCTTTAAATTGTTAAATATACGCATCAACTAATTAATGCAATAACCACACCGATCTATTAATTGTCCGTGGACCCAATCCAAAATACCAGCTACCAAGAAATTTTTATGATTTGTGCATCCTTGCAATATCCGCAAAAAACAACAAAATAATAATAATTCGTTGTATGCCATCAAAATCGAGAATTTAATGAACGTAGTCTTTAACCGCCTGATTGGGGCGTACCACCTATTGATTATATCTGTTGTCTGTCATTAGCCAAAGCGGAACTTAAACGAGCTCAAAACCGAAAATCATCACACAAAACTGTTTGAGTGTTTTGACTGCAGACATTGAGAGAAAGTAAACAAATTGAAACTTAAATTTGTGAAATTTATGTATTCTGATTAATAAAAGTTAAAATAAAGAAAACACTTATAAATATATAATACACATAGAAAAAACAAAAAAACAAATTAAAATCATAAGTGAATATATAAAAAATAAACAAAAAACATTAAAACCAGAAGCAGAAAGTAAAATTATTTTAAGCCAAAGAAAGTTTATTCGAAAATATTAAAAACAATTTAAGGTAAATTAAAATTAATAAAATTTTGTGTATTTTAATATTTTTGATAAAATAAATAACGTTTTTTAATTATCCTTAAGCATTAAGTAATAATCTAGCTTAACACTAATATTCTTATTCTGGAACCAGAACTAGGATTATAAGCTTAAATTTTCACTCACTTTTTTTTTTGGTATTGTCTTATACTCAATTAGATTACTATAAATAATAAATATATAATAAATAAATATATTAAATAGAAAAATTTATAATGATTGACATAGGAATGTATAAAAATAGTTTTTAAAAATGATAATTTCATTTCATAAAGAAAAATTTGATATTAATATGATGATATTCCTCTGGCTGGTTCTAGCTTGACCTTCTCTCTACTACCCACTATTACGAGGATTTGTGGATTCAAATCGACTTTCTAAGCTAATTGAAAAGGGTTTGTTCCTCGCTCCACCACATCTAACTAACTAACTATGATGATATTAGTATATTAATAATAAAAATGGTGGTAATGTTGATAACTTGAATATTGGATTATAAATTATATATAGCGCTTTGTTTTTATTTTATGATTTTCCAGTATTAGATATTTTCTTTTGACAGCTGATATTCCGTGTCATATTCAGTTGCTGTCACTTACAATTATTCTGAGGACTTGAATCTGTTAGAGTCGCATAATAGCTTATAACACATTTTTGCTACTTTAACATTAATAGCTTATTAATTACTATAATATAAACATATACTCTAAATAACTTGCTCAACATGATGAGTCGGATAGGAATAACTATGTCCATAACGTCTCATAATGATCTGTCTCGTTTTTCAAATCAATCGGGATAATATTGAAATCGTAAGTAATTCAGCTATTAGCATGTACCCACATTTACTCAAAATAAATTCCTTTACTTTATAATGGTATATTATAGCCATATTATGCATCTTCTGCACTCTTCTAATTCTGGAACTTAATAATATGTGAACATAAAAGTTGTTTCAACAAATATAGTGAAAGCTTGAAAAGTAGGAACCACCTGCTGTATTGAAAAAAAACTATTTTTTTAAAAAATTTTATTTGTGATATACAAAACAATGATTTATATGGATGGATAAACATTTTTTTGAGAATTGATTGTTTGTATTTCTAATTTTATATATATATTTCTGTTCGTACCAGGTATTACCTAAAAGAAAAAATAACTTTTTCACCTAATGTGGTTTAGATATTAAATCTTAATTTGATTTCAGCTAAGCCTTCATCATTAAACCTAATACGATTATTATTTAAAGATTTCATTGTAATAAATGATAACAAATTTAGTTGTATTATTAATTATTTATTATACATGACTAGGCTTAAATAAATATAAAGGGTCTTAATTTATTTAATTTAGGTAATTATTATTGATTTTATAGTATTAAATCAATGATTGAAATTCAATCCTTGTGTTCCTTGGGCTCTACCTATTAGTAAGCGGAAGCCATCAACTATTTTGACCACAAGTCACAGAACTTAAAACAAACATTAGCCGAAAAGCAATTCTGTATAAAATAAAGAATTGAATATCTGAGTCCAACGCAAATATAGACGTATGAAGCTCTATAATTGTAAATTCGTCAATTTCTTCGGCAAAATTACCCATATCATCTATGTAGCAATGACCATTAGAAATATTAATGTTTTTTTTTAAGATTTCTGTCAGATTTTAGTTTAACGTGAATAGCTAAAGAAGAGTATGAATACAATCCGATTTCAAAAATAATAAAAACATGATATATATTTCTTTTTCCTTTTAATATATCCCTCTGCACTCAAAATTCAAATCTTGATCTCTCATCAGCGATAGCAACAAATCCAATGGACATGCACAAAGAATATAGAAATGTATAAACAATAGGAGCAGGTGGTTTCACATTGTTCACAAGGCACTTTAAAACATAACTCCAAATATCTAAAATAGATATCTGTAGCAATGAGAAATTCACTGGTAAATCTGTTATAATTATGTATGCATGAAAATTAAAAAAGTTAAAAAATACAGAGAATTTATTGATTTATTGACATTTGAAATAATTAAAACCTTAACCTGCCTTTGCTAGAAATACTTAAAAATGCTACAATGAAGTGGTTGCTAGTTTTTAAACAAAAACACAAATCTGTTAAATAAGTTGAGTCAAAGGCAGTTAAAAAGATATCCAACTGATTTATCTTATATAAATAAGATATAATAAGTTTTTATTAAGTGAAAAATTCGATTATTAATCATACTAGGTACTCTCTTTTTAGGGGATCATTGCCAGTTTTCTTTTATCCAATGCCATTGTATTGGATTCGACCAATACTTTGTCCAGATATTGAGCTACCTAACTGATATCATAAATTTTTGTGTTTCCATTACAACAGAGAAATCAAAATAAAAAAAAATAAAGTCAATAATGTAGAAATAGAGCGGAAAGATAATGTCAAACACTAAGGTTTAACTTTTGACAAAAGATGCACTTGGTTAGAGAACATAACGTCCAAAAAACTGGCTTGTAAAATAACTCTGAGTGCTATAAAACCACTAAATAATATAAAGAAACTCTGCTTAAAAGGAAGTACATTAATTAGGTATATCTAAACTTCTTTATGGTTGTGTTTATGACAATGGTGCTTCATTAACTATTAGAAGAATTCAAAGTTATCAGAATATTGTACTGAGACGTATATCAAGAATGAAGATACCTTCTGTTCAAAAAGTATCCGGATTTTGCTGTTTGTTAACTACTCCTTAAGTAATAGACCTTTTTGAATAGACCTTATTTTGTTATGTTGGTACATCCTTTCTTGACATATGGTACAAATCTGTCAATTAGTTTGTTTACAGCAGCTGTTAATGTGAGACTACCTCAAGTGCATTTAGCGATTTTTACTATGAAAAATTCTTGTTGTACGCGATTTTTTGACCAAAAACGGCACCACTGTCATCGCTCAGGCACCATTTTCGTCAGATTTGGAGCCGTGCGACTTTTTCCTGTTCCCAAAACTCAAAATGCCCCTTCGTGGTTAGCGTTTTGAGTCGATTGAATCGGTAACAGAGAATTCGCCGAAGGAACTAAAAGCCATACCTTCACGGGCCTACGAAAAGTGTGTGGAAGATTGGGTTAAGGGTTGGTATATATGTATCGCTTCACAAGGAGCATATTTTGAAGAAGATAAAATAAATTTGGAATAAAATCCAAATTTGTGTGCTGACTTTTTGAGCAGAAGGTATACACAAGGATTTAAGAATCGAAAGAGTGTAAAAGCACATCAAGCACAGATAACTGAAATTGTTTGATTCTGTGGATATTGATAGTATTTTAGAATTATACTCTTTTAAATCAAATGCAATATATATTCTATAAGGAAGATATGCTGGATTTGAAACTCTGTTTCTATGGAATACCTGCTTCAGTGAAACACAAACTCGCATTTTATTAATAAAAGAAAGGGAAGAATGTATAATATTTTATAATAAAGTACTTTAAAAGCTATGAGTATAATTCGTAAATGATCATTATTAGCATCAGTTTTTTTTACTTCTAATTGAGCATGTCTATTTACTATTTGTAATTCGGCATTTCGGCGTTTCTAATATACTAATATACTATATTAATCTATACTAATCATGTTTAGACGCAGATGTTCATAGTTATTGAAGTATTGCATAATGACCTCAAGGTCTCACATCCTTAGAGACACACCAATAGCACTTTAGATTGATTGAATCTGAATCTTAATTTTTCTGATAACAAGTTAGGGTTTCAAGATGTAAAATGGTGTAAGATTTTGTGTCTTTTGGAACTTGTAAGGCTTTATTTTGAGCTCATTTTGGAATATGCATCAGCTTCACTGGGATATTTTCAGTTCTTTGGCTTGAGATTACCACTACGACGTGGATTTTATTCAAGTCGAACCTTCACATTCCGAACCATTTCGGGGGTTATTGCTCTTTTTTTTCGTCCACCACCATTGTGTTTGGCGATGCTGTCACATACATTTTATTGATTTTGAGGTGTTTAAGCTCACGAACAATAGTTGGTTGTGGTTTTCCAGTTAAATATAACGCAATCATTCTATAACGTTTGAAATCGAATAACTTTTGTTCTATAACATAAATGGTTGTGGTAGCTTGTAAACAATATACCTAAACAGCTGTCATTCGTTTCTTGATTCTTCTTCTTCTGGAGTTAGTGCTATTACACACTTCTACTCTATAATGGCTGGGGGGCTTATCTCTACCCCACACTAGGCTTTAACTAGGCTAAAAAAAAACATATCATTTATTTGTCTTTTAGTTGATGACGGACCTTAAATCAGCATATCTTCCTGAGAGTCCAGAAGTGGACTTGAGGATTGTTAGGGCGGGGTTAATTAGCATATCAACTTTAGTGAATAATTTTAGAGCTCTGTCTCTGATATATTTTTTCACCTAGTCAATCCTAAGATCTCTATGTATGTCTGTTGATCTAATATACCATGGAATCTTAAACAGTTTTCTTGAAGCCAGGTTTTGAGCTATCTGTAATTGCTTTAAGGTAGTATTTGAGGCTTTGCTATATGTAACACATCCGTACAGTAGTGCTGGTCTAATTACTTGCGTATAAAGTAACTTTCTGTTTTTGAAGTTGAAGTGATAATTATTAAATAGTGGCTTTAATAAATGTAGAATCTTAGAGCAGCTATTCCGTTTGTATTTCAAATGTTTAAGCCAATCGAACCGTTTGCTAAAAGTGACCCCCAGATATTTTATGTTTCGTTTATATTTCACGTACTTAACAATATTAATAGGTATATCTATGGCTAGTTGTTATCACTTCAATCGCATAACCCTGTACCTATATTGGCATATAGCATATTAGCATAGGTATATAATTATGTATATAATCAGTTGGGAATAAAAAAATGTCTATTTAGTTTAAGGCGATTTAGTTAAAGATATATGTAAGTATTTGTCTTGATTATTTCATTCCATTGAACTGATGCGAAATTCTTAAAATATATCGTCCGTTTCGTTTGTATTTAATATATTCTGGATAACAAACAAAGCAAATATTCATTTTAATTTTTATGAAAGGAGTTAAGATACTGACAGATAAATTTAAATTACTGCTTATATTGGAATGTAGTCGAGTGGGTTTAGTTTAAGTATGTATGTTGATTTATTACTTTGCAAAGCACTTATTAACCAAACTACTTTCGAAGCTGCAAGACATGAAAACGGTCACTACCAAATAAACTTCGGATACGAATTTTAAATGCAAATGACATTTTATGATTATCTCATTTCCAGATTGAGTAATTGTCGTTTGTCAATTTGTAACTGGATAAACTTACTTAGTTTCTTACTTTAGCTTTAATTACAATATTAATCTTGTGACTTTTATGCATTTTCATTTTATTATCAAAGCATTATTTAAAAAATTAAAAATATAATATTTATTTATGTTACTGCATAATTATTGTATATGTAAATTTTAAGTTAGTGGCATTTGTTATAAATAAAATACATCATCTGGAAAAAAACACTAATCATATTGTTTTGAAAGGATTTGTTGGCTTGCCTTCCTACAGTCCTCCCTAGCATTGGAGCAAAACTGTGCCATATTAATTCATTGTCACTTATCCTTGCATATATGTCGGTTAGTGGTTGAAGTGGGAGTGCGGTGCCGTTGGCAAAGTTATAAATTTACCATAAAGTAGTTATAAATTCTATAAATTATTCAAAAATTAATTAATTTCAATTCTGTTTCTGGGCTATGCATTTTTATATTTATAACATTTTAATTAAATATGCTGCCTTATGCACTTTGTATATTATCTCGATGTGTACACTTATGAATTATTCATTATTTCAGATAGAAGATATCTTTTTCTCGGTGAATGTGTGAGTGTGTGAATGTTTGTGTGTGTAAACACATTAGTGCATAAAAATAATTTTGCGCACATCATTTTTCGCATAAATAGAAAGAAAACCTTAAAAAACTTTTTCCCAGAGTAATAAATGCCTTTGGGCATAAGTTTTAAATAAATATTTGTGCTAACGAAAATTAGAAAGGAATGAAAATATTTTTTTAAATTTTTTGTAAACATTACAATTTCAGAGGAAACAAAAAACATGCAGCTTTAATGTAATATTTTTCAAGCACTAACAATGCTTGCATCTATTACATATTTTTTATCTTGTTTTGCCGTCCACAACTACTAGATACACTGAGAAATTGCGTGAATAGAAATAACTAGTATTTTTAAAAACAGAATGAAAAAGATAAAATATACTCACTGAAGTTAACTATAAACAGGGATAATTAAATTTCTATTTCTTTTTTTTTGCAGTAGGTGGAAAGCATCGAAAGCCATAGTGAGAGAATTGCATCCACTTAAACCATCTCTTAGGAATGAATTGAGAAGATTTCCAACGCAATATGGAAACTTCATTCCAGTAATCATGGGAGAAAGAAGAGATCAGATAGGCTTAGTACCTAGTAGGCTAGGTTCATCTAAGCCAGAAAGATATTTGAATAGAATAGCACTGGTCTCAAAGTACTATTCAAAAGTTTTTTGGTTGGTGCAAAGAAAAATGTTCATATGTATTATTCATCAAGAAAATTCTACAGTTAATCAAATAATAAATTATCTACCTAGCATGTAATCCCGCAGATATCTTATACCTAAACTAACTCAAATATTGAATTTGTATGGGTAATCACTTCATGGTTTTGATGTGACTGTATTGTTTTAGTCACATATGTCAAACCGAACTATAACCATTACAGTTTATAACAGTACATTAAGAGTTACCACTCAACAATATAGAACGGTTTGTAACATAAAATTTACACTAACTAAATTTTACTACACAAATAATACCAAACAACACAAATATAATAAAAACAAAATAAACAACAAGAAAACAAACAACAATAGAAAGAAACTTGTAAACAACGAACCGTTGAAATCACAAGAACAAAGATACTGCTTGCTTCGCACATCACAAGTATAAAAGGCGAAGCAAACGCAGTAGACTGGGATTTCAGCAAGACAGCGAGCTAAGAACAGGTCGCTCTATATTACGTGTGCTGAAACTCCAAGAATCGAAATTTACATCTCGATTTCTATTTTGTTTTATTTTTTTTATTTTTAATAGAAATACACATTTCTATTAAAAATCATAATTAATAACGAAATTAACATTTCGTTAATAGTAAGAGAAATATAAATTTCTATTACTCTATTGTTCATAACGAAATCAAATTTTCGTTA
>NC_051846.1:121912360-121940017 GCF_002237135.1 Teleopsis dalmanni | reverse complement strand
TCGAATTTCAGTCAATCTACTATTTTTCGATATTAGGAATTAAGATTGACAGAAGGGTTTAAATTTTAACTTTTGTCAGGTTGCAACATAAACAAGCAGAGAAATGTGCACAGTTAAAATCAATATTGGGCATGAAAAATATTTACTGGATTTGCTTTAAGTGCAGCCTAAAAGTATGTCACGCCAAATATATTAAGGGTTTCAGAGCACTAAGAAGCCCTTTTATTTTGGTTTTAATTTATATATAAAGCTTATGAAAACGAAGTGTGTTGATAAATGACAACTTGTAAAAAATGTAATAATAGAAAACTATTAGAAATATATATGAACTTTACAACTCTATGAGAAAATACTAGAAAAGTACTAGAAAATACCAGAAAAATATTATGTGAATTTTGAGATTAGTTAAAAATAATAAAATAAAATAATATAAAAATTGAAAACTCAATTTCAATAATATAAACATTATAATGCATTATAATTAATTATTACAGTCAATTAAATAATTAATAACAAATTTATATTATATATATTCCATCGAAGTGAGTAAAAAAATTGTTGGAATGCTCTTAAAAAACATTTGAAGTTCGTGAAGATACTTAAAATGAGTTTTGCATAAAAGTGAAAAATTAGAACTTGTAAAAAAATGTAATAATAAAGTATTACAAAATACTAGAAAAATATTATTATTCGAATTTTGAAATTAATGAAAAATAATAAAATAACACAAAAGTTGAAAACTAAATTTAACTAGTAAAAACATTATAATGCATTATAATAACTTATAATTAAATATTATATTTAATTAAAAAATTAATAACAAATATATAATATATTTACTCCATTTAAGTAAGAGTTCAATATTGCGTTAAGGCGCTTAAAACTAATTTTAATTTAGTGTAGATACCTTCAAATGAGTTTTGCATAAAAAATTTTTATCTAATTAAAAACAGTTTAATGAAAATTTGTTTTTAAACATTGCTTAAAAACCTTCAACGTAATTTTAAGGTTTGAGTACCAGCAATCAGCTGACATTAACTTCAAAGGTACTTTTACTTTTTGCGTGAAAACGTTTTCCAAATTAATTTTATGATTTATTTTAAAATATATTTTAAACATAGCAATATACTAATAACAAATCACAAAACTAATAAATATTAATATCTTTTTAAAATATAAGAAATAAAATAAAAACTATAAGTAAAATGGGTAACAAAAACTAAAAAGCCCATCAATAATTATAATTATAACAACCAAATTGTTTCTGAATTTTATTTTAAATTTAATTTTAATTAATATTAATAATTTTTTTCACCTATAATTGAACATAAAAAAAAAATATTTATGAAATTAAAAAAGAAAATTAATGCAAAATTAATTATAACACAAAGTCTAAGATGCTTCAAGTATTACTTTATATGACTGTGTTTTCTACAAATTTTATTAAAGATCTATTCAGATATTAGAGATTAAAAATATTTAAGTACATTTGTAATTATAAAGTTCTCAAAAAAGCTTATAAATTTTATTTATAGAAATTTTAATAATAATTACAAAAGAACATATGTGTATATAGAATAGTGTAATATACGCCTCCACTTATAAAAGACTGACCCATATACTACAACTGTCAATTAACTATATAAGATCTAATTTACTGAATGTCTGCTGACAGGTCGTATATAAAAACAAGGAAGAAAAATATATGTTTATAGGATATACTGAGGGTTTCCCTTTTTTGTGTTGACCTATGTAGTTTCATTTTTTACCAAAAATCACAAAAAATTCTAGAACATGGTTTACACATTTCAGGCTAAACTGCCATTCTTAATAGTTTTTTTATATACTTTTTATATTTTTCGTTCATTCTAAAGTAGACCCAACTCAATAATAAATGCCAGTCAGAGTGTAAAGTGCTTTTGTATTCATTAACAGACACAGTTTCTAGTGCTGGTGTGTGTGAGTGTGGGTGTGTGAAGAGCGTAGGTGGGCAAACTTCAATGAATTCGTAGTAATTGAATTTTGATTTAAAGAGAGGTTCTTTGATATCAAAAACAGAATTTAAAATTGAATGAACTGATGGCAACACTTAAAACAAAGATGTCGAAGGTGACGTGGTGTGGTGCAAGTACGGCTTTCAAGGTATGTCAACTAATTGTTGGCACAAACTCTAGTTATTTATGAAAAATTACACAACACAATATTTCTTTTTTAATAAAGAATTGATATTTTACAAAAGTCAACAATGCTTTTAATTTATAGTAAAATAAATTTATTAAATTAATAGCCTTATGGAGTATACCATAGGTAAGGGTGCGTTCGGAGAGACTTCTCTATATTTTACCAGTAGCGCATGAGGAATGATATTGTTAAATAGTTGACATTTTATTAAATAAGTTTGGGTGATAAAAAAATTTTTTCTTTACATACTGAGAGATTTTTGTACTTAATTAATTAATATTATATAATAATATATTATAATATATTATAAACATATCATACATCTTCATTTTTGTGAATGTTTATATAATGACGATAATTTTATTTTCAAGCAATGAGAGAATTATATGTACTAGTGTTTTGACTAGCATATCGAAAACTCATCGATCTTTCAAAAACCAAAATTTTTTTTGAATTTTTACTCTTAAACTTGTAATAAAGATCAATTCGCTTCAACTGATGTGTCCAACATGTTTCGCATCGATGTTTCAAAAACCAAGAATTTATTCTGAACTGAATTAGTCCCACTTCTTTCTTTTAGTATTCAAAGAAAGAAAGGTATTTTGGATTGTATAACGACGGATAATATACTCTTAAACTTGTAATAAAAATCAATTCCCTTCAACAGATGTGTCCAACATATTACGCATCGATGTTTCAAAAACTAAGAATTTATTGTGAATTATGATTTCTGGGGAAATTAGTCCCACTTCTTTCGTTTAGTATGCAAAAAGGGAAGACAAAAAGGGAAGAAGGGTATTTTGGATTGTATAACTCTTAAACTTCTAATAAAGAACAATTCACTTTCACTGATGTGTCTATCATGTTGTTTTATAAGAAGAACTGTTATAAGTTTAAAAATTGTTTAATCATATTTTTTTGATAACAAATGTCAGATGAGTATAAGATACCAAATTATAAGATAGCCAAAAAAAATATAGTGCATATATGTGTGTATAGTGCATAAATTCAAAAAGACTAAACTTTCTACAGAAAATTATGAGGATGCTCTAGAGGGAAAACTCGGGATTGTTTTGGCTGGTTATGTGAGAGCAGTGCTAAAGTAAAGAAGTTAAGATAGATGAAACCTTTCAAAATAAATTTAAATTGTATTCAAATTATTGTAGGGCAACGACAAAAGGCTTACGTCATGTCGTAAGACATTTACAATATCGTCTTATTGCATTGTGTTGTAAATGTAGCCCGTTTATTTCGTATAAAAAATTTCATTATTATTATTTGATCGCAAAATTCATGAATTTTATTTAGTTTGAATATAAAAATACCAAATTATCTACGAAAATCATGTGTTAAATTAATTTTGGCTCTTAATATTTCTAAAACTTATAGTAAGATTAGTTTAAAAATTTATAAAAAGATTTTTTTTTAATGAACAAAAATATTTTTAGTGCTTTATCTATGAATGCAGGCTTCACTTTTGTCTCTTCAGTGTTACATTTTGTTCTACAAATATTTTGTTAAAATAAAGTTTTTCCCCATTGTTTGGGTTTTAATAATTTAAATGTTCTTGGAATTATTGCAGAATCAATGAATTTGAAATAGAAATTAATATTTCATCCTTTTTGGAATTATTATGCGGACATTTTCCGAATAATGCACATTACTTCAGCTTTATTCGAGCAAATCTGACCCTCATTTCAATTATTAAACTCTTGCAATACGCAGTATGCAGAGTACGCAGAGTACTTATAAGTGATTTAAAATTAATTTTATACTTGAACAAATTGAATACAATATTAATTAGGGATTTTTGAGCTCCTTCTCCGGCGCAGCAAAGGTTGCCATCTATTAGAGTAATTGTGTATGGATTACAAGATGCTTTTGCCCATTGAAATTGGGCATTAAACGCATAATTTCGAGTGTAAATAAATACGAGAGCTGAACTTGGATTTGCGTACAAATTATGATATTAGGGATTTTAGGTTACTTAATTACACAAATTAAATATACATTTCGGGTCGTCGTAAATGTATTACCTGAATCGGTTTTCAATGCTCAAAATGTGAAAAATAAACTCTGCGCTCTGTTGGAAAGCACTGCGAAGCACAAAACTGAAATGTATCTGCGAATTTAAACTTAATTAGAAATTCGTAATTTGCATATTAAACACAACGAGCGGAAAATTGAACATTTTTAATTACGAGTCCTCAAATGTACTTTGCAAACTTTGCCGCACAAAGGAACTCGAAGTGCGGATCGATTTTGTTTATTGAATAAACTTTATTCAAAATAACGAATTAATTATTCACTTGAGCGTTGGATTGTGTCGAGCCGAGCTGAGCTGAGTTGGTTTAAGTTTTAAAATATCGAAATGCACTTTCCTGTGATGTTTTTTTAAAAACATTTTCCATGTCAGCGTTCAATTGTGTCAATTTACTGAGCCATGAGAACTGTCAGTGCTCGTACAAGTGACTTAAGCACTTTGGCATTAAAGAAGAATTGAGGTTTTTAACATATTAAATGGGTAATTGCCAGGCCAATACCGACAACCAACAAATTCTCCAACTGGTGTATTGCTGTATTGATATATTGATGCATGGATTGCAATTCACTTAAACGCAACGCAATGGAAATGTAAAAGTAATCTGAGAAACCCTTTAGAGAAACCTCATAAACGTCACCACCAGTTTCGGTGCTTAACTTTATCATTCTTAGTGATGAAATTATTTACGGATTGTCGGCACAAATAATAAATGTCACTCTCAGGCGATTCTTTCTCTCAGACACTGCACCGAAATGCAGTAGATAACGTTGGTCTAATTAGTTTGGTATTTCGGGTTTAGTTAATTTATGTTTGTTTTTCAATATTACTAAACAAAGCTTAGTCAAATATATATCACAATTATTTTATTCTATCTTTAAAACTTATTGCCATTAATTTCATAAATAGATATTAAATTATAATTAATAATTATTGTAATTAATATTTAAACATAATATTGTACTTTATTATTAAAAATGGGTTAGGCGATTGATTCAAATTACAAACATTTGGGGAAATAATCAAAATTTTAGAATCCATTCACTCTAGCTCGATGTGGCCACCTTTTGCCTTGACTATGATGGCCTTCAAATGATTAAAAATAAGTTGCATGCCTTACAAATGTGATCTCTCGGTATTTTGGCTCATTCCTGAACAATGGCTTTCTTCAGCGCATCCATACTGGCATATTTTTTTGTTCTCACCTTGCTCTTAAAAAGATCCAGATAGAATAGTCCATCGCATTTGCGAATTCGAAAATCATCGCAATTCTGGCGAATTCAAAAATCATTATGTAAACGAAATGAAATATGGAAAATGATGTTTTAGCTATTCTTGTTTCGCACGAGCTTTATGAAACCGATACCGGTAGCGAATCTTGTTGGAATGTCCATGGTCCATGATCGATATTGTTGCGTGCCTACGGCTCTAAAGCAAGTTCCAAAACATTTTCACGATAATAAATCACATTGACTTTGACGCCAGGCTCGATGAAAATGGTTGGAAAGCATCCATCGGCGGTCACAGCAGCCCATACCATTACTTGAGATGAAAAACTACTTCGGGTGGCCATTCGTTGTCTGAAGCTTTTGGCAGTGCGCAGTTAAATAAACACAATCATTTTAAGCAGTTAGAGTTTATGAACTGTTTAATGAGGAAATTTTTCTAATCAAAAAACACAATGTTTGAAAATTCTTTCACTTCTTCATTTTATACGCTATTACTGGGTTTGATATAATACAAAATAAATTTCATTAAAATCTTACCATCTTTATCTATTATAAATATATTACCTTACCAGTTTTACACCAAGCTTCAAATATTTGATAGGTGATAAAGGATGGCTACCGATCACTAATATGTAGATTCAATGTTTCTATATAAAATGTTGTAATCAATGTAAACCATATAAACTATGTATTCGTATATTATATAATTATATAGAAGGCGTAAAAAAATTGTGTAAAACAGAACTCAAAGCTTATAAAAATTGTATATATAACTATATTATATGATAAACTACCAAGAAAATACAAAACAATTATACTAAAAGCAAGAAATTAAAGAAAATCATAAAAGTCGTAATTTTAAAATAAATGTTATATAAAAAACTTAATATTCTAAAGTATCCATATTTTTTAAGTAGCATGAATCCATATTATTTTGCAATGGAATAAATTTAATTGGAATGAGATTCTGTGGTTAACAATTGAGTTTTCAAATTAATATGGCAATTCACAGGAATTAATGAAACCCCAGTTACTACTATCTGACACCTTTTTAACAATTCTATTATTTTGCGCGCCACATAAATGAGAGAAAAGTAGATAATGAAGATGGGTTCTGGATGATAATCGAGCACATCTAACACCGTTGTTCCATTCACAAAAGTTAAGTTGTTCTCGAAGATTATAAAGTAAAGACCAGAAAAGTAGTAAACGGAAAATTCAACTCTTCTGTATTAAATAAAATTTTCATGTATATTATCAAATTTATGTTTCAATATTTACTCTTACCTGAGATTGCTCAAAATGTTAATTTTTGACAGAATTATTAATTATTATCTGCACCCTTATCAGTTCTTGCACTTGACGTCGTTATCATTACAAGTGGATGAATGTGGCATATATAACTTCAACAGTATGTAAATGATCTACAAAGTGACCTTCAAACTTAAAGGTTCGCTTTTACAATTTAAACAGTTTACTAATGAAACAAAATCATCTTTATTACTACTAATTAATTATCAATAATTTGGAATAAACCATTAATTAACATTGGTTAATTATTTACATATCATTATAGAAAATACATCAGATTTTAGTAAACAGATGTGAAAAATAGAAAGATTCTAATATAAATTATCAAAATAAATATCCGCAAAATAAATAAACTTTCACAGGAATATTCTACCATAGCAAGCATATGGATAAACAACTAACAGCTCATTTGCACTTTTTACTCTGATATTCTTAAGTAAAGTATTAATATATCGGAACATAACTAAACAAACTTCTATAGAGGGACCTATCTGTCAGATTTCAAGATCGACCGGGCCAAGCTGGACAAGAAACGTACAAGTCAGCTGCTTCCATTAAGGCATAACCTGCTTGGAACTACAGAATCGGTCTTGATGGGTTACTACATACCTGAAAGAGATGCTATAAGACTAGATCTATACTATAACAACTTTTGTCGGGGTTGTGGTTCCGCCGATGATGAGGAAACTGTACTTCACCTCATGTATCAGTGTTCATCATTGAAGATTTAAATCTTTGGACACACTATCTTAAAGACCAGACAGAGCTGTTATAGTCAGAAAATTCAACCTCCAACTGTTCTTAAACTTGTTAAGTTTGTTCATTTTCACTTGAATGAGGGAATAAAGTCTTTCGGAGTTGTTTATATGCTGTCCTCTAGTATGCGTATAAACAACGATAGTCCGGGGCATCACAACAGGTAATTATTTAAGCACATGTGAACTTCAACACAATACCTTACCTAATCTAAGTATAGGAAATACTTATTGTGTTTAATAGCTTAATAACCAGACATTGAGTGAATTTGAAATACTCTGCTGACATATATGACCTAACAATTTTTTTCAATTGGCATATCAAACTTTACAAATGACGTATTAGAATGAAATAATAGATTACAATTTATAACTAAACTTACAATTAATTAAATTTATAAAGGCGGGTGCAAAGTTTATTGCCATTATCACGATATTGCCAGTAAATGGTCAAAATATAAATAGATGTACAGCAGACGAACTGCGGTTCATTGACTTCGACTTTTCATATAGCGATCTAAAAACACAAAATATCCTTTATGTACAGTACAATAATGTGAAGGATACGTAGAAACGTTTAATCTACATATTAGAAAATCAAAAATCATATATTACTAATATAGAATGAACGAAATTAGGATTAAAAAAATTCAGGTTCCACTTTATGAATTTTGGCAAATAAAATAGAGACACCTTTCTGGAGTAAAAGAAGTTGCTTTAAGAGAGTATAACAATAATGAACTTTCTTATATTTCATTTTTGTTTATGTTGTTTATGCTATTATTTGTATTTCAAAATTAATCTTATATATAAAATTAACATTGTCAAAATGTTAGTTACCGTACTCCTCCGAAACGGCTTTACCGATTTTTACCAAATTTTATATGCGTATTCAGTAGGTTTGAGAATCGGCTACTATCTATTTTTCATACCGCTAAAGTGATTAGGGTGTCCCTATCCAGCAAAAATATCTTTATTGCTTTAACAAAAATTTTTTTATTTTTTTGACATAAATTTTTTTATATTTTTGAAAAAGAAAACTTGCTATGATATGAAAAGTTGTTGTCTATGAAAATACTGAATTCATAAAACTGCCCCCTAATTTCTGCACTATCGTTAATTCCCAAAATGCTCTCATTGACCGCGTATTTCCAGATGTACACATACAATACAATAGTACAATAATACGCGATTGGTAATTAAAAAATTGATGAAAAACATTATCGACCATTTTGAATGGCAAGTTCCGAAACGAAAAAGTTTTATTGCCACGAATTCCAATGATTCTCACAGACAAGCCAATTTAATTCAACCATCAATAAGTCACAAGGCCAAACGATGTCTGTTTGCGGTCTTACATAAAAAATTTCCATGTCACAATGTTAGTTACCGTACTCCTCCGAAACGGCTTTACCGATTTTTACCAAATTTTATATGCGTATTCAGAAGGTCTGAGAATCGGCTACTATCTATTTTTCATATCGCTAAAGTGATTAGGGAGTCCCTACCCAGCAAAAATATCCTTATTGCTTTAAGAAAAAATTTTTTATTTTTTTGACATAAATTTTGTTTATATTTTTGAAAAAGAAAAATTTTTTTCTTAATATTTTATGTAACTACGCCAACAAGTACATCGAGCATTTACATCCACTTCGTTTCTTCGTCTTCGCCTTGCATGGCAGATGGAAAATGTACTAAAAATTTTTCTAAAGATTTCACTAATGATACTATAACAAATACCGACGGATATCCAATATATCGTCGAAGAAATCCCGATAATGGGGGACAATGGCGGGTGGTGCCGTATTCGCCTCTGCTAAGCAAGACATACAATGCTCATATAAATGTTGAGTTTTGCAGTTCTGTGAAGAGCATCAAATATATAAGTATGTCCATAAAGGCAGTGATATGGCTGTGTTTAGAGTAGAAAATACTAATGTAAATGCTCCTCCAATGAACAAAAACGGTGAAATTACGCTCTACCAAATTGGTCGGTACATCAGCTCCAATGAAGCTGCTTGGCGTATCTTCGGTTTTCTAATTCATGAACGGGATCCAGCAGCTGTTCAGTTAGCCGTCCATCTTGAAAACGGTCAGCGTGTATTTTTCACGAACGAGACAGTGATTGATCGTGGTACAAATCCACCTAAATCTACACTCACTGCATTTTTTGAATTGTGTAATAGTACGGATGATTTTGGTGCCTTTGCAAGAACATTACTCTATTCACAAGTACCACGCTATTTCACATGGTCTCAAACAAAAAAATGGATGCCCCGCAAGCAAGTTTCACCAGTTGATGCATGTCTCAATTTATTTAAATCGAACGCTTATTTACAGTTAATCCAAGACACACTGAGTGCTTTTATCTTCGACTGTTGTTGGTTAATGTTACTGGCCCATTATCATTATTATTATTTACAGTCAATCCAAGACAATTTAAATTTGAAGATACAACAGTTGTTGCCAGGGAACTTGGTATCATACAAATCTATTGATTTTAAATTAATAATTTAATAAATAAACTATAATAACTTAAAAATAATATTGTTTGGCGTTTGTTATTTTTATTTTCCTTTTCGTTCATAGCGCTCCATGCCTATTTCATGCATATACCACATACTTACACACTTATAATAAGTAAGTTACTTTTTGTCTACACTAGAATTTATCTAGAAACTAGAAATAATTTATAAGGCAAAACAACGTTTGTCGGTTTATCTAGTTTATATATAAGATTTTTTTGACATGCTTCTGAATGCTTTCATATATTAAAAACTTTGTACTACCCAGACTTTTTACTTAAAGGAAATTTTTTTTAAAATATTTTATTTTTGTTTTTTTGTGACCAAAAATATTATATAATAATTTATGAGCGGGCTAATTGGTCATTAAAATAAAAATAAAAAAACTATAATTTATTATTTATATTTAAACAAATTATTTTATCAAGATATTTTCTTCAGGGAAATTTTTTTCTATATTAACTTTCATCCTTGTCATAGGTTATCATATCATATCAGAGGTATCATATTAATACTTTTAATATTATATTTCGAGCAGACAAGCATCGTTTAAAATAGGAAAACTTTGCAAAAAAAGCCTTTAGGGAAATTTTGAGGTTAAAGTCGAGTTAATTAAATATTTAATTGCATTAATAAACTTTGTCAAAATTTTGATTCTTTAAAATTAGTAAAGTCGGTAATACCTGAAAGAAATAAGACAAAAAAAATTCTTTTGAAGTTAATCAAATTTCCAATGAAATTTGTAAATAAACTTCCCATTATATTTTCAATTACCAACTAAAGTCTTTACAGGGAATGGCGACATAATACAGTATCTTGCACCCCGCACCAGCACCCATTTGGGTTCAAATCTTTTGACGCTTTTCAATCAAATTTAAAACAGTACTGCATTAAAACAAAACTTAAATAAAAGTTCCATCCTTAACAATTGGCCGAAGTTCTTTTTGGGACAAAAACTGCAAAACCTTAATTAAAATCGTCATTAGATTTGAAAAACCCAAAAGCAACTAAGATATTCACTTGGAAGCGTGTACGTATCAAACGGACGAAATTAGTACCAACGTCAATAAAATAAAACACTGCAAAGCAAAAGCAAAAACAAAAATAAAAAAATAATTGTCAATAAATTTTTATGCACTCTTTGCCAGCTAAAATTAGCTTTTATATAAAATTTTTGCTCGGTGCTGCTTTCCTTTTAACGAATTGAAAATTATTTATTTACTACACTTTCAGTTGTTGTTTGTATTGCATTTTTCCTTTTGTGTTTCTTTACTTTACAAAGAAAAAAGTGCAAAAAAGTGGAAAAAGTCGAAAAAAGTGGGAATAAGGTGGAATGCTGAGAGAAAAAGAACATCAATGGCGGCGGTTTTCTGTTTTGCAACATCGCCAAAACAGAGAACCACACACAAGAGGCTACTTTGCGATTTATGTCTGTTTATTTACCCAAATTACACAAAACACATAAACACACACACACACACTCTTATCATGCATGGACTGTATTGATGTGTTGATATGTACATGGATGAGTGTGTGAATGTGTATATTTTGTATCAGCTAAATCTGTCGTTTTTCTTCAATATGTCATCAAAATAGCATCCGAACAGTTGGCTATAAAAGGGAAACAGCGGTGAGGGGGTCTTTTTAATTAATGTGAAAATTTGCACAGACTGAGGCTATTTTTAAGTTTACAAAGTTGGCTATAGTAAAAATGTAATTGAAATTTTATTTCAGGGCTTCACTTGGATATCGCAGGCAATCGCTCCCATCAAACTAATAATTTAAAGCATGTAACATCAGCACAGCATTTTACTAATGGAGTTTCAAGTTAAATAAAGAAAAAACAATTTTTTTCGCAAATGATAGGAAACTGATTTCGAATTGTTTAATTTAATTTTCTTCATAAATTATTTGTTTGCATTAAAATAAAAATTCATATATGTATATATTTTTTTTAATAATTTAATATTCAATATGTTTTTATTTACATGTACAGATAAAGTTATTACTTACACATACATATATACATAAGTACAGCACAATATCGGAGAGTGCAGCTAATAGAATTCAGGTTGCAATAATCAAGTTTAATTTATAAAGAGCCTCCAATACTTTAAACACGAAATAATAAAAAGAATCAAATTTTAACAGGTTAATTGGTTGTAGCGGTAGGTCCACAGATGTCATTCTGCTAACCGCAATTAACGATTTTTCGCCGTTTTATGACCACATTCCTCGCAAATTCAGATAAATTTAGATATTTTAACAGATCTTTCATCCTTACATATGAACAGTCTGACAAACTGTCAAAAAAGTACTTTCTTAAAAACCTGTTCTTCTCAATGCCAAAACTGGGCATTCATAGTGTATATGTTTAATGGCTTCTTCGTTCTATAAGTTTCAACAACTTATGCAGTGAGTTTGAAAGGGAATGTATACTCTCTCTGAGTGGATTCCTACACACCTTTGAACAGAACGAACTGCAATAAGCCTTGCAATATTCACGCGGTTCCTTTTAACGTGTTTTCATAATCTGATATTGTTATATGGTAAACCTGTGAACCGGAAAGTTACACATGACCTACATCATCACATTATTACAATACTAGTAAGATGAAAAAATCAGAAGTGAGTACTTTTCTTAATGATATCTAAGAAAAGCATACATTTTAGCAAACACCAAGGTGATCCAATTCGTCTGCTTCTGAATTTTCTTTAATGTTTTTATGTCCAAGAACCAAATAAGACTGATGTCAGCTTCCCCCTTTAGCTCGCCAATTACCTCTCTACATTCTTTAACTAGCTTTAATTTTATGATGAAGGTTTAAAGTGCTTTAATTGAAGCTTGGCTGTCAATAAAATTGACAACACAATATCTCCTTTAATGTGACTTACAATTAGTTGACATGGTCTGCTAGTAGCCAAAATTCAGCCTAAAAAACTTGAGGCTTCATTACATAGTCTAATTAAATGGTTTATATACTTGAAATCATTATATGTATATGTTAAGTGTCTTTACTGTCGCATAGTGTAGCTTACCAATATGAATCGATGTCAAATATAACTTCATTGTCCCCTCATCCAAGTTTTACTGGTAAGTAGCATTATCGGTCACAACTTCAAGAAGAAAAATTTTTAAATATTTATTACATTGCTACTTTTTGAATACCAAAGTAAATTTTAAAAGTTGCCATATTTAAGGTAATAAAGTTAAAATTTCAAAAGTTGCAGTAATCGAAGAGATGTGATAACTAACAGTTGCATTACTTGAGGTTGTACTGTACACAATTTCGTTTGAGTATCTCTAATTTAATGCGAAACAATTACTTTTTTGGTCCAACTAATACTTAAAATATTGTTTAACATTTCCTACGAAATAAAAAAAATTATAAATTTCTTAAACAATAGGACTTTAATAAGAAGTAGCAGCTGCCTTCTTATTGGATATAGTACAAAATTAAAGTCACGTAGATCTCTGATCATGCTGATATAATATGTAATGAGAAAACTGATAAAATTGCTAAAGACTCAAGCAAGTTACCATTACTTAAAATTATAACTGATAAAAAACAAAACATCTTCCACCTTATTTCTTCCATTTTAAAGATTGCTGGTATTAATATTACTTGTTTATAGCGCTCCCATTACTCCAAAATAAAAATACACAGTATTCAGCCCATTTACCCATCCAACACAAGAAATTAAACTCATTCACTAGCGTTGTTAATGAAGTCATTAGTCTATTTTTTGTAAAATATCTCCTACTCAATGTCAATACTGCCATATATAACCCCAACTTGTCCTCAACTAAAGGAATTAAAGATATCTTTGGCTATACTATAAAACTCTCTCTGCATTTCTTTTCGCAATCACATAATAAAACATTAAAAAAATCTATAATTACGTTTGTAAACTTAATATAATTAATTAAATTTAAATATTTAAGATTTTAATCTAAAATCAAAATACAATTACTGAGTTAAACCATTTTGTTGCTATTGAATTGTTATTTATATATTGAATTCTTATTGAATTGTATATTAATTCAATATTTTTAAAAATAAATAAATTCAAACACACTTATGTTGTAAGTTCACTCTGTTTTAATTAACGTTTGTTTGCATTTAACTGATAATTGTGTAGCAATTATTCATTCAAACTAATTGTATCAAAACAGCACAATTATTTATTAATTGCTTCCAACTAGCAGAATATCTCCTTGAAATTTTCTAATATATTAATCACACAATCAAATATTTATAAAAAAAAACAGAAATTGTTATGGGGATTACATTGAAAGTCAAATTTCAATAAAAAAAATACATATTGGAAAATATTAAATAAATTATAATGCACTTTCTGGAGTTGGTTTTACTTTATAGATCATATAATTTTAATTCAATTTAAATTCAATCATCATCTCAAAATTTTTATTAGCATTTGCTATAGTGTTTCGTTTTTCACTTTGAATGAAAGCCAGACTGTTAACTCTTTAGGACATCCTAGCATCTGATAAGGATATGATCTTCCAGCGTTATAACCTACTCTTCATCCGGATCAAAGCCAGACAATGACGGAGAATGCGACTAAAGGTTCTATCCACCTTTAAGTAAAGTCAACATTCTGTTTCTTCCGCATAATCCATTTTATTAAAATGATAACTTAGACTGATATGGTGCTCTGTGGGAGATGATGCCGTACTTTTACGGGCAAGTCAAAGATGATATCATTTTTTTTAAATTAATGTGAATATATCTTAAATCAATTAGCGGAATTTTTTAAATCCTTAAGGGATAATATTTTTACATATAAATTGCATATTTAATTTGAGTTTAACGTCAGTTATGACGGTAATTACTATTTTACTTAATAGAAACTATTCTAATTAATAAAGAGGTTTCGAACAGTAATGAATTGTACAACAAAATATTTTATTTATGGTTAATTAATTGAATTTTTGGCTGACCGATATGTGTTTTAAATATTGCCAAATATCCAGTATCAGTGGTCTTGGAATTATTTCTTACATTTAATTATTCGTAAATTAATTTTTGATTTTTTAATTTTTTTCGTGCTCTGCCAAATTTGAAGCTCAGATTCAGCGTTTATTAGACGACTGACAGCCGTCAAGTGCGGGGAAGTATTAAAAATTATTTAACAATAAATTTTTATATTGTTATTAATTTTTATATTAACTAAAGTTTAAAAATTATATTTTAATGCAAAAATAAAATATATTTTCGTTGTTTATTAAAAAAACTCTTTCTTTAACTCTTTCTAAGTTAGTTTAACCAATTCATATACGTGATCGATTCTTTCTTATTTGGAATGACTTTAATAGAATCATGAATAAATTCATAATTGTTTATGATGTTTAATTCCTTTTTGTAAAATGAATTTTTTCGTACTTAAAATTTGGTTTTATTTTGGAATTGTAGTGGTCCAACCTGAATAGGTATCACTTAATTTTTTTAAATAATCCAACACTGCTCTCTCCTATCATATGAATCCAACTTTATTTATCTACAAAACTAAATAAATGGTTTAAAAAAATGTTATTATATTCTTTACGACTACTCAAATGTCGGATTTTTATTATCAGAGACTATAATATGGAACTTAATTTCGTTGATTGAAATTTTTCTTCTGTTTTCTAATGAATAGTAATTTGACTGAGAATTGTATTATTTTTTAAAAGCTATTTTTGCATTTCAAAGATATTTTATCGCCGACATACATGCACTATTCGGTGTCTCTCCACAAGTGCGAAATGGATTTCATTTCCCAAACGTCGTTTGGCTAAGGAATTGCAATGTGCATTTTCAATCGAAAATATTTTAAAATCAGAAAACTTTGTAATATATATGTACATATTTATAAATATATATTTATATATGCTCTTGTATGCATTTTTAAAAAAAATAAAAAATAATTGCAGTTGAAGTAGAAAATATTGCAGTTTGATTTGTCAAGGGATTTCATTAGAAAAAATATTTTGATTTCAAAAATTTCATTGGAATGACGAACAATATAAATTATTTTAGCGGCTCATAGATATACGATTCTAGTTTTTTAAAAATTCCCATTTAATTTTTCATTTGAGAAAAATCTACTTAACAATATTAAAATAAATTTTTTGCCCCGAGCTTTAAGTATCTTCATCAAGAAAACACTACGACTTTTCTAATACATTGCTTGCTTCGTCACTTCCTTAATGCCTTTATTGAGTAGTATATATTACTTAAACATTTGATTGGAAAAATCATAATTTATAGTAAAAATATGCTTTTCAGAGGTTTTACCTAAATCCTTACTACTTAATTTTAATAGCCCGTAATTGAGTTTTGCTCGAGCCCTAATAGGTTTTCCATTTCTTTCTCTTCACATCGCCTTATGCGCTTAGTCTGCGAACTTATGTTGTCTGTTAATATTTCTGCAACATACTTTTATATTCCAATTTATTTTTAGTACAGAAGATTATGTTTAATTTGTATTTTATTGATTTTTTATACGTTTCTCTTCAGGAGGGTGGCTCGGTTCATACTCATAAATATTTATGTATGTATCTGCCTTTGAGACGACAGCCAAAAAAATGGTATGAGTTTCTACGTAACATTTTTTTTATAGAATTTCTCAATGACGATATGGTTTTTCTTGAAAATGAATAGACGTTGTGAGAGAGTGTAGTACATTATTTAAATGACAGGTAATATTACTGATTTCAAAACTAACATTTTTACTAGAATGTTTAATGACAAACAATATAAATTGAATATTTGTGACAACTTTATGTTTTTACTTCGTTTAAAGATAAAAACTTTAACAAACTTAACTTAAAACTGAAAGCTTAATCATCAGCTGCTTTGTAGGTAAATTAGTAGTAGCAACTGCATATGTATATGGTTTATAATCTATATCAATTTTTAATAATACCATACTTATATAATACTATATATTTTCCCAATTTATTCACACTTAGCAGTTAGTAAACTTCAAAAAGGATAATTGTGCAATTAAAATTAAGTGTTTCTACTGCCCCAACTCAATTATGAAATTGCCAAACAAAACAAGAAACGAAAAGGCATATTATTACGTTAAGGCTAGTTGAGTCAGTGCACTTGAGCACTTTTACTCTCTATTAACTGCGAGGTTTCTCATCCCATCCCTACGCTTTGACTGGATTTTGTTTATTACTTCTTCAGACTAAGCACTAACTGACCTCAGATCTGCATACCTCCCTGAGAAGCCTGTAACCATTCTGAAATTTTCTGACATTTCAAAACGCGATGTTGGTAAGCCCTTCAATTTTCGTAAATAGTTTTAGGCCTCTATCCTTTATGTATTTTTTAATCGGATCAATCTAGTGGTCCCTAAGTATGTCATTCGTCCTAATGTACTATGGCATATTGAAAAATTTGTATATATAATATAAATACTTTTGTAGAAAACAAAAATTACATAAAAAAATATTTAAAATATGGTTACTAAAACAATAAAAATAATAATAATTGTGTAAAAGGAAATACAGCCCCACTAACTGCATTATTTTTCGAAATTTCCCTATCCATTTTTTTATGTTTACTAGTATTCAGATAGTGGTTGAAATTCAGCTTTTTTTGTCTTTCGATTCTATTCGTTAGTAAGTGATCCATTATGATTTATTTTTTTCTCAGACTGTCTTATTCAATGATACTAAAAACCTTGCCTTGACTTTATCTTCATTGGTTTAAAAAACTATTTAGTATAAGTTGGAATTTATCGTCAATTATGACGGAAGTGACTATTATATTTTATACAAAATAACTTTGAAAACCTCTTTACCAAACTATCTAGTGTAAAATAAAAAACTAAATATAGGTTTCATTCTCTCCAGCGGAAATCTACTCTAGCATTGAGCGCTAGAATAATTTTTTATTTTAAATTTCGGTGAGTTTTTAGTATTCCGTAAACAACTGAATTCATTATAATAAACATTACAAATGGAGCGGGTATGTTGTATTGAGGACAGTTTAAAAGACATCTAACAAATATATGTTAACTTATTTATAATATAATTTAAGTAATGTAATATAAATAAATTTAAACATTTCGTGTAATTTGCCTTTAAATGTGATTTGGCATCATATTTCTGTTTATTTATAGCATCACTAGCCTACCTGGTGCCCCGTTAGTATATTTTGAAACGGGATCATTCTAATTGAACAACAAAATGCTACACAATTAATGACTCAATTAAAAAAATACCTTAATCAACATAATGTAAATGTGCTTTAATAAATCCGATACTATTTTGATAATTGACCCTGAGGCCTGTATTAATTTATTTCCGTCGATCAAGTTATGAGAAGCATCTATAATAAATAAATATTTAATAAAAGAACTTATATAGACATTTTTCGAAAAGTAGTAATCGACCACAACAAACAATTATTTTAATTATTTTTACATTTTAATTAATTGAATTTTTGGCTGACCATATAGCCAAATTTAAAGCTCAGAGTCAGCGTTCATTAGCCAACTGACCCAAAGCCAAAACTAATCTAAGAACGTAATACCGGGAAAGTCATGCAAATGTTACTCCACGTTTCGCACTTATTAAATATTCTTTCTTGGTGTTTGTAGGAGCTGTTCATGTTGGGATACTTGCTGGTACTTGCAAGTAAGTTGACTTATTATTAAACTCTTTATTATCGAATTTTCTAGCATATTTTAAACACGGCAATTTCAATATTTTCGTTGTGTACTCTTTTAGTTAATATTCTATCCAAATCAAATAAATTTGATTTCATCCTCGCACATTCGATCAGTCAGAGTGCACTATGTTCAACGTAGCGATTTCCATGTTTGATGTTTTCACTAAAATATTCTCAGCATAAATTTTAAACTCTATTACGCATGCAAATATCGGTCCAAGACACAGATTTAGCTCTCTATAGATATCAAGTACAGACATTTTGAACTTGATAGAAAACTTTGCAGTTCATGTTTTTTGACCACATAATTTTGCAACCAGGAAATTGAATTCAAATATTTTCGACCCGGGTTGTAACGAAATATTTGTCAAGATATATTTTAATTTCCTTAGTATGTATTCTACCAGTGGTCCTCCATACTTCATAGTATTGCATCCATATTTTTGTAGAGTTGAGCGTAATTTCATTTTCGATTTTCTAAAATAACTGTTGTTACATTCATTAGTCATCAATGATAAGTATATTAATTTTTTTGAATACTGTGTTGATAATATGGTACAAGAATTATATACTAATCAATTAATATACTCAAAACTATATTTTTTTTTTTTTTGACAAAATATTATTTCACAGATTTTAATGATTCGTAACAAAACAACATATCATAGCAGAAAAAATTTAACTTGTGACACCAAATTGCCAAAAAGATCATAAACAACTCAATTTTACTACTCCTTCGGTCTTAGAATACATATAAGGAGAGCAACAAATGATATATACGCATATATATATATATATATATCTGTTACAATGTTCGTCGATCTCTTATAAAACTAAGTTCAGTTTTTGTGAGTCTGCAATTTCACTTTTATACAAGGCTTATCCACTACATTTAATTTAAGTTACTTAGTAACTTTCACCACAAATATTGAGTGGAAAATAGAGAAGTCTAAATTTTAAAGTTTATCTTGAAATCAATCCACTTCGTATATTATTTCCTTTGATTAATACAATCCTGACTCTTAACAAATCTCATTTTTCATGTATTCAAACCGTAAAATAATCTTGAAGAGAATAATAATCCATATAATTATATATAACTTGGGATTTATTGTGAGACATATAGTCCTTTTATGTCATTTTTCTGGATTCTTTAATTGACACTTAAACAATCAGTTTTCAAGAAACCGTAACTCTACAAACAAAGATGATCATTATATATTGTGCATTCATTAATATTCGTAATTATGTTGATTTTATCCTTTATGGATTCCATTGCTCAAATAGCTTACGTATCATTTATTCATATCAATGTATAACAATTTGTCCTCTTAAGGTCTTAAATTGCTGGAACTTAAAGCATTTGTAAATTATATGGAGCTTGCTCTGATTACTTTCTTAATGCAAATGTGAGGTTTCCAGGATACATATCAGTTACCAAGGCTATTAATACTTGTACAGCATCATTTTTATGTATTAAAATTCTTCTTAAACGAATGTTTTATTTAAACTACAATCCGATTTGTTTGCGTCTGTGATAAAATTGATTAAATGCAATAAATAGCAGAAATGTAAATTTTAATTTGTGCAGGCTCTTTGAGGAAGGATCACGACAAATATTTCCTCTGTTGGCATATTTGTATCAATACCTGTTCGAGTAATTTAAGTGAACTACAATTTAATCGCTTCCCAATGGTAAAGCAAATGAAAATCTACTTATTGTGCCAGAATGTGGCGGATAATATTTCCCAATGAACCGTGCAAAAAAAACACAAAAACTGATGAAAACCGGCGCTTCCCAGACGCAACCGTTCTTGCATGAAAAATTCGCAAATGATTGCGACGATGCAAAGGATGTTGGAGCATGACGCTGGTGGCTATGCACAAAAGCACACACACAAAGTAACCGAATATTGGAAGGATGAAAAAGCCGTCGTCTAGGACGAAATGAAGCCTTGTGTGCATGAAATTTGTTGTTGACTGCCGGAAACTTTGTTGGTGGATGCTGTTAAAGCACGTAGAACTCCAGTGCACAAGAGACGACGTAAAAGAGTTCATTAATATTGTAGGCGCGGCAGTAAGGCAAATAAGAACGCGGTGAAAAATTGTGATGGAATATGAGAAACATAAAAATGAAATTTATATCAAAATATGAGTGTCCTTTTGTTTAAAAATTATTTTTTTTGCCCTTCCATATGACTTATAAAAGTAGATTTGTGCGTTTTACTTGAAAGAGTTGCAATTTTTAACTATAATATTTTTACAGGACAAAATTTTAAGCAAAATATACTGCAATCTGTTTGGAATGAGCACAAACACTACTTTAATATGTTGAGCTTAGAAAATTGCTTTAAACAAGAACGAAGAATATACAAAAAAAAGAAAATATCAAGAAAAATGACAGAACAATAGTAGAGAACATGGTTAGACGTAAGAGATGAAGTCTAAAATCTCAAGTGGCATCACAGCGGTTGTTGGAAGGATGCCACGAAGAATTCCATATAGCATCGAAAGTGGACGGCCTTCATGTAAGCTAAAAATGCGGGACGACTGGGGGTACTGCTAGAAGAATAGAAACAAGTACAATAGTATTGCATATTGTTTAAAACGCCCAACAAGGATAATTGTTTGTATTTTACGCTTGCTTGAAAGCTAAGCAAATCTTTTGTTGCATACTCTTTTGAACATTAAGTGCACTAAGTCTGACATTCTGTGCCACCTAAAAATACACTACCAAAAATTATGGAATTCTACTAAATTTGTGGTGTGAGGATCTGAACGCAATGGGACTATTCGTAAACTCAATTTGTAAGTTTGATCTTTGCAATATCAATAAAAATAAATTTATTTATTTATTTATTTATTTATATATTTATGAGTTAACATTAAATGTAATTTTAAATTTAACTAAGAATAAGAAGCTGGACTCCTAGGTCATTCACCCTATAAAAATAAATTCTATTGATTATAAAAAATAAATTTTATGTTGATTAGTATTATTTATTCCTTATTTAATTATATTATCAACATTATATACTATACTTTATAGAATGGAAAATGATTTATGAAAATTTTGTGCTTATTACTTTTAATTACAGTTAAACATTGATTAGTACTATTAATATAATATTCAGAAAAAATTGTAACGCCTTTTCTTATATTAACTGAATTATTATTGATAGAAACTGCAGAGTAAAAACATCGATTACCTCTAAATAAAACAAAAAGACCAAATATCTAAAGTTTAGTAAGGAATACTTCACTTTATAAAGATCTATCCATTTGAACTTATTAGGTAATCCCGAGATCCGATCCCGAGACGAACCAACTCACCAGTCCTTTCTCCTTAAAGAAATGTAATTTAAATGCAAATAGGTTATAATTTATTAAACCAGCATGCATTAAAACTAAATTTTTATATATTCTTGATTATTGATTAAAAGAACTAAGTTAAATTAATGAAATTAGTGAGAACCACGAAGGTCCACACAACTAATAAAAAAACATGCTTTAAGACGCTACTTTTATACAACAATACAACATAATATATACATATATAGCACAAATTTGTGACAGTAGTTACATAAAAAAAAAATTAGTAAGTACAATTTATAAGAGAGAGTTGTAATTTTCGTGGTAAGTCTTCTGTATCCTGTTCTTTTTGTCTTTTTTGTGTAAGGAATATATAGTTTTTTATGGAAGTTGTTGTACTGAGTAGGGTAGTATTGAGTAGTAGCATAAATTGATATTGCGTAGAATATCGATGAGAACTTTCTCACTTTTATAGTAAAACATCAAATCGAGGATACTGAATACATGTGGGATCAAATCAAGAACACTACTTCGAACCACATTATAAGAGTACATTTAATTTATTTCGTGCAAATTTTGAAAACAACATAATATACTATAAGATTATTATATAAATATATAAAAAAAACTAATGTAATTTATAAATTAAATAAATAAAGTAATCAAATAAAAGTAGTTTGGTTATAAATAAGTTTATAGAAGTTTTTAAGTTCGACAAAATTAATATAATTTTTCTAAAATGTGAAGTTTGTATTTAAATCACCAACTGTAATTAACAATAATAAGGTTTACTTATATTCCATTACCTTTTAAGAATTTGATTAAACAATTTTCGATGATAAAGAAATTTACTGCTTCCAAAATGATGAAAAATCAATTAACAAATTTCCTCAAAATTATTTTTATGAAAAATCATGAAACTATACCATATAATTAAATACGATAAAAATATTTAATTAGAAATCATTTTCGCTTTGCAGATTTATGAATTTGAAATTACCTAAGAAGTTTATATTATCGATTTATGAAATTTTAAAAAGCTCCGTAGATTAATAAGTTGTCAGCAAAATATATAAATATTACTTTGAATAATTTTTGAAATATGCATTAAGAATTTTTATATAATAAAAGATTGCATATTTTTAAAGAAAAAATTAAGGGTTTTTTATATAAACGAAGATATAAACAAATCATTTCAATATGCCTTATAAACAAAAATTTCAGATATTATGAGTTTCAGGTCAAAATAAAAATATCTCCTGGTGAAAAGCATTTTAGTATTTTCTTCTCACTAGCACTGTTTATCAACAAAAAACAAATTGTTTTTATATATTTTTAAATAAAAATAAAATTAAATGGAATCAAAATTAAATCAAAGCTATTAACCTTGTGCTCTTTTTGAATTCAAAATTTTCAATTTTAGTTTAAACAAAAGAAACTAGTTTCGAACTTGTTTCAATACAATGATAATTCTGGTGCAAATGAAACGAGTTTAATTTATGAAACGAGTTCCAAATATATAGATGCAATTCAAAATATAATTTTTTGTCTGTTTAATAGTCGATACACAAACCATTTTTATTATCTATCCAAATCCTGTGCTTTCATTTTATAATTTTCATTTAAGCATTGATGTTTTTTTATAATTAAAATGAACACAATGGGCGATTTTTAAATACGTTTGATGAATTTTAATAAAAGATATTTTTTATTAAAAATTTTTCGTAGTTAAAACTTAAAAAAAAAGTACGGATCTGTCACATCTCCAGACTAATGGCACACAGTGTCCTAAATTGTCCTTTCCTCAAATACTTGTGGCTTTTTTCAAGTTACTAGATTAGGCATCTATACGGATGCAAACTGTAGAATCTGCGAAAAGAATGAAGATTCGACCATACATGTACTTTTGGAGTGCTCTGCGCTAATGAACATACGAAATAAAATCCTGGAAATATATATCCTTACGGAAAAGGCAATAAAACTATGTAAAGTAGGTTCTATACTACTTTTATAGATGCAAGTGCTTTTAGAAACACTTTAAGCCAAAGAGAGGGCACAATTGACCTATTAGTCGCAGTGCTACATCCACTCTCAATAATAATAATAAAAATACTTGTGGTTTTTACTGCCCAACATGTGACAATTTTATTTACTGACATATCCATCATATGAGCTTTAATAGTTAACAAAAATTGTTACCATTTTTAGTGATTCTCAATTTTACACAAGTTCAGGGGGTTAATAACCGTTCTATATTGTTGAGTGGTAACTCTTAATGTACTGTTATAAACTGTAATGGTTATAGTTCGGTTTGACATATGTGACTAAAACAATACAGTCACATCAAAACCATGAAGTGATTACCCATACAAATTCAATATTTGAGTTAGTTTAGGTATAAGATATCTGCGGGATTACATGCTAGGTAGATAATTTATTATTTGATTAACTGTAGAATTTTCTTGATGAATAATATATTTGAACATTTTACTTTGCGCCAACCAAAAAACTTTTGAATAGTACTTTGAGACCAGTGCTATTCTATTCAAATATCTTTCTGGCTTAGATGAACCTAGCCTACTAGGTACTAAGCCTATCTGATCTCTTCTTTCTCCCATGATTACTGGAATGAAGTTTCCATATTGCGTTGGAAATCTTCTCAATTCATTCCTAAGAGATGGTTTAAGTGGATGCAATTCTCTCACTATGGCTTTCGATGCTTTCCACCTACTGCAAAAAAAAATAAATAGAAATTTAATTATCCCTGTTTATAGTTAACTTCAGTGTGTATATATTTAATCTTTTTTATTCTGTTTTTAAAAATACTAGTTATTTCTATTCACGCAATTTCTCAGTGTATCTAGTAGTTGTGGACGGCAAAACAAGATAAAAAATATGTAATAGATGCAAGCATTGTTAGTGCTTGAAAAATATTACATTAAAGCGGCATGTTTTTTGTTTCCTCTGAAATTGTAATGTTTACAAAAAATTTAAAAAAATATTTTCATTCCTTTCTAATTTTCGTTAGCACAAATATTTATTTAAAACTTATGCCCAAAGGCATTTATTACTCTGGGAAAAAGTTTTTTAAGGTTTTCTTTCTATTTATGCGAAAAATGATGTGCGCAAAATTATTTTTATGCACTAATGTGTTTACACACACAAACATACACACACTCACACATTCACCGGGAAAAAGATATCTTCTATCTGAAATAATGAATAATTCATAAGTGTACACATCGAGATAATATACAAAGTGCATAAGGCAGCATATTTAATTAAAATGTTATAAATATAAAAATGCATAGCCCAGAAACAGAATTGAAATTAATTAATTTTTGAATAATTTATAGAATTTATAACTACTTTATGATAAATTTATAACTTTGCCAACGGCACCGCACTCCCACTTCAACCACTAACCGACATATATGCAAGGATAAGTGACAATGAATTAATATGGCACACTTTTGCTCCAATGCGAGGGAGGACTGTGGGAAGGCAAGCCAACAAATCCTTTCAAAACAATATGATTAGTTGTTTTTTCCAGATGATGTATTTTATTTATTTTATTTATAACAAATGCCACTAACTTAAAATTTACATATACAATAATTATGCAGTAACATAAATAAATATATTATTTTTAATTTTTTAAATAATGCTTTGATAATAAAATGAAAATACATAAAAGTCACAAGATTAATATTGTAATTAAAGCTAAAGTAAGAAACTAAGTAAGTTTATCCAGTTACAAATTGACAAACGACAATTACTCAATCTGGAAATGAGATAATCATAAAATGTCATTTGCATTTAAAATTCGTATCCGAAGTTTATTTGGTAGTGACCGTTTTCATGTCTTGCAGCTTCGAAAGTAGTTTGGTTAATAAGTGCTTTGCAAAGTAATAAATCAACATACATACTTAAACAAAACCCACTCGACTACATTCCAATATAAGCAGTAATTTAAATTTATCTGTCAGTATCTTAACTCCTTTCATAAAAATTGAAATGAATATTTGCTTTGTTTGTTATCCAGAATATATTAAATACAAACGAAACAGACAATATATTTTAAGAATTTCGCATCAGTTCAATGGAATGAAATAATCAAGACAAATACTTACTAAACTAAACCGCCTTAAACTAAATAGACATTTTTTTATTCCCAACTGATTATATACATAATTATATACCTATGCTAATATGCTATATGCCAATATAGGTACAGGGTAATGCAATTGAAGTGATAACAACTACCCATAGGTATATCAGTCAAACTGATGTTGTTAAGTACGTGAAATCTAAACGAAACATAAAATATCTGGGGGTCACTTTTGACAAACGGTTCAATTGGCTTAAACATTTGAAATACAAACGGAATAGCTGCTCTAAGATTCTACATTTATTAAACCCGCTATTTAATAGTTATCACTTCAACTTTAAAAACAGAAAGTTATTTTATACGCAAGTAATTAGACCTGCACTACTGTACGGATGTGTTACTTATAGCAAAGCCTCAAATACTACCTTAAAGCAATTACAGATAGCTCAAAACCTGGCTTTAAGAAAACTGTTTAAGATTCCATGGTATATTAGATCAACAGACATACATAGAGATCTTAGGATTGACTAAGTGAAAAAATATATCAGAGACAGAGGTCTAAAATTATTCACTAAAGTTGATATGCTAATTAACCCCGCCCTAACAATCCTCAAGTCCACTTCTGGACTCTCAGGAAGATATGCTGATTTAAGGTCCGTCATCAACTAAAAGACAAATAAATGATATGTTTTTTTTAGCCTAGTTAAAGCCTAGTGTGGGGTAGAGATAAGCCCCCCAGTCATTATAGAGTAAAAGTGTGTAATAGCACTAACTCAAGAAGAAGAATCAAGAAACGAATGACAGCTGTTTAGGTATATTGTTCACAAGCTACCACAAGCATTTGTGTTATAGAACAAAAGTTATTCGATTTCAAACGTAATAGAATGATTGCGTTATATTTGACTGAAAAACCACAACCAACTATTGTTCGTAAGCTTAAACACCTCAAAGTCAATAAAATGTATGTGACAGCGTCGCCAAACACAATGGTGGTGGACGAAAAAAAACAGCAATAACCCCCGAAATGGTTCGAAATGTGAAGGTTCGACTTGAATGAAATCCACGTCGTAGTGGTAATCTCAAGCCAAAGAACTGAAAATATTCCAGTGAAGCTGATGCATATTCCAAAATGAGCTCAAAATAAAGCCTTACAAGTTCCAAAAGGCACAAAATCTTACATCATTTTACATCTTCAAACCCTAACTTGTTATCAAAAAAATGAAGATTCAGATTCAATCAATCTAAAGTGCTATTGGCGTGTCTCGAAACGCCGAAATGCCGAATTACGAATAGTAAATAGACATGTATCGAAAATACTGTAATGAATTTCAAGTTATTAAAATTCATTTGACTAGAATATAAAAGGTAATAGAAGATAAAAAGACGTGCTCTTTCAATGAGATAAAGGGGCTAGCTTAAAATTAGGAGTAAGAAAAACTGATGCTAAGAATGATCATTTACGAATTATACTCATAGCTTTTAAAGTACTTTATTATAAA
>NC_051846.1:121768956-121912260 GCF_002237135.1 Teleopsis dalmanni | reverse complement strand
GACTTGATCATTATTTACATGACAACTCTCATTCTCGGTGAGTGTTGCCGCAAAATTTATACAAAACAAAAGGGAACATTTTTTGTTGTTTTTTACTCTTATTTATACAATACATTGTATACATTTGTAGTTATTTAGTATTAACTTTATATTGTAATTATATTATATATCATTATATTTGTATTTGTATTATATATAATTGTATATATATTTATAATTTGTCATATTTACATTTATTAGTATATTGTATTATACTATATGTATAGTTGTATCTATATATTATTTATATTTAAATTATATTTATATTTGTATTTATATTACGTTTATATCTTATTTATAGTCTTACTATATTTATATACACCTTTTACCTAGTCTATCTATTTTCCACATTTTTCTTTTATATATTCTCTTTTCCTTATTCTTTCATTCAAATTATTCGTACCTATAAAACTTAATTCTCGTGAGTTTATCACTTTTCCTTCTTAATAATGGAAGTTAGAGACGGAGGAACGCAAACCTGTAATGATATACCTGATAATGGAACGACCTCTCCCACTCCTTTATTGAAACGACCCAGGACTGTTGCTTATTCCCAAAATCGTAAGCTAGTTGATGAGCAACTTGAGTCTGTCTTAAAATCCGTTGCAGCCCTTAAGGCTGCCAACGCCCGGCTACGTGCTGAGAATTCCTTCCTTGCCACCAAGCTGGCACTGTACACGAGTAACTTACCAAAGTCTTCCTCTTCAACCTCCGCCGCAAATACTGTCCCCCCCTCCACTTCTACTGCGGCGGCCTGTAGCATTATTAGTACCCCGAAGCCAGCGCCAAAGCCCAAACCCAAGCCCTCTGTAGCTACTAAGGTCCTTGTGGGTCCCAATCCTCCCACTCCCTCTACAGTTCCGTTGGCTTCGGCCACTAAGTCTTCCAAGCCACCAGCCATTACGGCCCGTGGCGTCAATGTCAAGGAGCTTGGCTCCTCCATCAAATCAGCCTTTCCTAATGCCTCTTATGAGTTTAAGTGCATAAATGGCACGACCACTCGTATCCTAACTAAGAGTAAGGATACCTTTTATAACATCAACTCCCTGCTCCGCGAGCAGAAAGTTGAGAGTTTTGCCTCCATTCCTTTTGAGGACCGAGTCACTCCTGTCCTCCTTAAGAACTTCCCCTCATCCTATGATGAGGATGACTTGAAGTCGGCCTTGGCGACTGACTTACCTGAGTTCACCTTCTCGAAGGTCTCCAAGGTCACTCCACCTGCGCGCTTCACAAAGCGTAACCCCTCTAGGTATGCCAATTCTTGTATTTGGGAGCTCCATCCTATCCCTTCTACAGACTTAAAGTCCCTTCTCAATGTTAAGCGACTTCCATCGCTTAACATCATCATTTCACTCGAGCAGAAATCTCGTAATGAGATCCCTCAATGCTCAAATTGTCAACGCTATTTTCACACAGCTAAGCTGTGTAATTACCCCCACCGTTGTGTACGCTGTGGTGAGTCTCATCTACGTGGCGAGTGTCAACTTCCTCCTCCAGCTTTTGATCCAGTTACTCAGGAGCAACTTGCAGCCACTATCCCCAAGTGCTGCAACTGCGGTCAGACTGGTCATCCGGCCAATTACCGCTGCTCCAAATATAAGGAGCTGCGTTCTCTTCGCGCCAATAAATCTCGTGCGCAAAAAATCCCCCCCCTCATGTCTATTGACTTGAGGACTCCGTCAAATTTCGTGAGACCTGGTGTCTCATTTGCCTCTGCGGCTAAAGCCGCAACCCCTAAACCCATTTCGCTGCCTAAGACAGCTAATCCTTCTCCTATTCGTGCTCCTGAGTCAGACTCTTTTCTCCCTGATATTCAGGGTATCTTCGCCTTTGCTGCTGGCATTAAACAGCAGTACAGTCTTCTGCCCCATTCTGACAAGAAAGCCTTTCTTGTCCAGAAAGTCCTCGAATTGGCACTGAGATGAATGATCTAAGGATCATTCTCATAAATGTCAATTCGATACACTCCAATCTTAGGCGTGCTCTTTTCGCGGATTTTGCTGAACGCAACAACCCTCATATCATCCTTGTGACTGAAACACGGCTCAATATCAGGGACGTTGTTGATGTCAGAGGATATAATTTTATTCGGTTCGATAGGGACGGCGTCGGCGGGGGAGTCGCCATCTTGGTAAAAGACTCTCTCAAGTGTTCTAGGATTCACATCCCCTCACTTGTTTCTCTTGAGGCGGTTGGTATTACTCTTTCTCTCTCCAATCGCCCTGATCTCAATATCTTTTGCATCTACCACACATACTCTATTGTTTCTTCCATTGACCCACATGATCTGGGCACTCTTGCTTCCTTGTCTCCTAACCCCTTTCTTATCGGTGGTGACTTTAATAGTAAGCACCCCTTTTGGAATAATGCTGCCTCTTGTTTCAATGGCACCAGGCTATTCAACTGGCTAACTAGTAGCCCAGTCAGTCCTATTCTAAGTGTGGTAGCTCTTTCGGTTCCGACTCATGTCAATAGTATCATTGACTTTTTTTTAGCGGATAATCGCCTTCTTCCCAGCCTCGGTGACCCACGAGTCATCGACGGCATTTCTGACCACCAAGCCGTAAAGCTTGCGCTTCACGACTGCAGAGCTGCTCGTGCCTGTCCTCGCACTTTTTTTAATTTTCCCAGCACCAACTGGTCAGAGTTCAATCTCACTCTTGACCAGCTCCTTCTCAATTTGAGCATTCCCGAACACAGGAACATGACTCCGGTGGAGATTGATTTTGCTGCCCTTACTCTTGAAAGCATCTTCGCCTCCACAATTGATGAGCATGTTCCGAAGGTGCATGTTCGCAAATTTTATCAAGTTCCACTTGATACTACTACCCTTCACCTCATTAAACTGAGGAAATCGCTTCGCCGCAGATATTATCGCCTTAGACAGGTTGCATCCACGCAAGCTCATGCGTTCCAAGCTATCCTTAAGAACCTGGACACCATAATTGCCCAGAGGGTCAACCAAGCCAGGTTCAATTCCCTTAGTGCCAAACTTCGGGCCACCCAGTGCCGGCCTGACGTCTTTAGCACGATCAGGCAAATCTGCGGATCAAATAGGTCCATTTCTGATCTACGCTATGGCAACACCATAGCATATGATGACTTCGATAAAGCCAACGTCTTTGGTGAAGTCTTTGTGACTAATCACCGTCTTACGGCTGGCCTAGGCGAGCGCCACTTTATGTCCACTACAAATTCTGTAGTGCATGGGCTTTTTGATGCTTTTAATGAAAGCATTGTTACTTTCTCCCCGCAGTTTCCCGCTCACTGCATCAATGTTGAAGACACTCAAGGGTTTCTCACCCCAATTGATCTTACTAACATACTTCGGCTTAAAGCCCCTAAAAAGTCATCTGGCACTGATTGCGTGTCTTTTTACGCTATGAGGCGTTTCTCACCACTCTTTTTTAAAAAGTGCGCCATGCTCTTCAACCATGCGTACAACACTGGTTCCTTCCCCCAGCCATGGAGGAAGGCCATAGTTTGTCCCATTGCCAAGAGTGGCAAACCTAAATGTGACCCCTTCAGCTATCGTCCCATTTCTCTCCTCAACTCCGTCAGTAAGCTCTATGAGACTTTCATAGCAAGCAAGCTGAAGTCCTTCTCCTCAAGGAATAATATTATTCCTTCTTATCAGTTTGGCTTCAGAAGCCAAACCTCCACTCTTCATGCCCTGCATCATCTCCAAAATGAGATATGCATAGGCTTTTTCAATAAGCAGCCCACTGTGGCATTAAGTCTTGACATTGAAAAAGCCTTTGATACTGTCTGGTTTGAAGGTTTAATTTTAAAGCTTCACCAGTTCGGCTTCTCCCCTGCGCTCTGTAGTGTGGTCCACAATTTTCTGTCCAGCAGAACCTTTCAGGTTCGAGTCGGTTCCTCTCTGTCTCGAGATTTCCCCATCGACGCCGGTGTCCCTCAGGGCTCGGTTCTTGGACCCCTTCTTTTTAACCTGTTTATAGCAGACATTCCTTTTCCGCGGGCCCCTGTTAAGCAAATCTGCTTCGCCGATGACTGCCTTGTCTTCATGCGGTCATCTAATCCTCACCGCCTTTCCAATGAGCTTAATACCCACCTTGGAGCCCTCTTCGACTATTACACCAAGTGGAAGATTAAACTCAATCCCTCTAAGATCTCTGCCATTGCCTTTCTTGGCCAGCAGCGTGATCGTCCTAGAGGTTTTAGCACCTCTAATATTCAGCTCAGGCTCAACAATTCTCCAATTCAGCTTGTCCCCAAGCTGAAATATCTTGGTATTGTCTTCTCATCTCAACACAATTTTATACCACATGTTGACTATGCCATCCGTAACGCCCGGTTCAGGCACACTCAACTCAAAACTGCACTTCGAAGACACAACCAGCTTAACTGTAAAGTTAAGCTACTCTGCTATAAGCAGCTTATTCGTCCTCTCCTCACTTATGCCTTTCCTATTTGGTCTGCCATCACCTCTGCTCAGATGGAAAGAATCCGCCTGTTTGAGCGGAAACTTCTCCGTGATTGCACCAACTATAAACGCAAGCCCAACGGCAAGCACTTTCCTATCTCCACTCTGTACCACAATGCCAAGATTACTCGTGTTGATGAGTACCTTTTGACACTTGCCCGTAGGTATCTCACCCGGCTCCACGACCTCCCTCCTGATGTCTCTTGTCCAGATACTCTCCCAGTAGACCTTGTTCTAGCTTTACGTTTTAAACCTCCACAGTACCTTCTCCACTATTTTGACGAGCTGGGCCAAAATCCTCTCGCTATTCCTCTCTTTAACCGCGGCTTTCGTGACCCTGGTCACAAAGTTTATCACTAGCCACACCCCCGCTAACTAGCCGTAACCCCACTACCTTCATTATCATCCTTTCTTCTTAATTCATGCCCTTGCTTTCTGACTTAGATGAACCTAGTTCACCTAGGTATTAAGTCTATCTACTTTCTCTCTCCCCTGATTACTGGAATGAAGTTCCCACATTGCTGTGGGAATCTTCTTCATTCATTCCTAAGAGGTGGTTTTAGTGGGTTCAAGTCTCACACTGCGGCTTTCGATGCTTTCCCCCTACTGCAAAAAAAAAAAAAAAAAAAAACAACACCACCATAATCTTGTGCATTTATTTCGTATATAACTTCAGTAGTACCAAAATACTCTCTCACAATTAGACAAACGGAATTCAAAAAAGGAGAACAAAATTCTAAAGTCGCATGTAATATTTGTTGATATTTCATCATCGTCAATTATTTCATTGTCCTATTCACCAGCAACTTAATCAGGTAGCAAACATTATTATTCAATAGATAGCGGAGTGTCACTTGGCACTAATGAGTCATCTTCGCTCCAATTGTCAATAATATGCAATAATTACTGATTTCTTAGATATCTTAGCCACGATTTTTTTTTACAATTGACGACAGAAAAATTGGACCCAGCGTGTGGTTCACCACACGCCTTTTTTCGCCGGTGTCTGGTGGCAAGTAACTGTTACTAAGGCGCCCGCAAAAATTACGAAAATTATATTTGGACTTTTGTGAACACATGTTATAACAAATATATTAGTTTTTATATCTGTTTATTTTAATTTTCATTTGATTTAAAAAAGCATTTTTTTGGACACATTTTATTTCTGACCAGGTAAACTCATGAACAGATGAAAACTATTCAAATATGTATTTTTATATTATTAAGATATCAAACTAAGTAACAAAAATAAAAAACATTGGATTAATTACTTATATAGTAGTAGTAGTAACAGTATTTTTATTTTAGTTCAAAAACAGTATAATATTTCAATCTTAAAACTAATCTTACACGTTAGTTTATGCTATTAATAAATAAATTAACATATACATTGAAATATTGTTACTTTTTGAACTTAATGCATGGGCCAAATGCCGTCTGCCAACAAACTAATTAATTAATAAAGAAGTATTCTAAAGTAAATCAAAGAATATTTTAAAGTATATAAAAGTAAAATTGTAGTAATTTTTCTCGTTCTTGTTCTATTTTATTTAAAACTAATAATTTTCAATTATTATTCGTTGCCTGTAACAATTGCATCTTTTTCATAGTCAGAAAGTGCGGTCCAGTTGTCTCCATTTAATGCCTCCATTATTTACTCCTCAGTAAGAGTGTGTTTCCTATAGAATTTGTAGCGCATTTCTTTCAGAATTGGATATTAACCAATAAAGTGTATTATGTCCTCTTGCTGGTCTAGATTACACAATGAACAATGTGTTGAATTTACTTGTACATAAGGGCTATAATTTAATTTAAGGAGTTCGCCCCGAGCTTTAAAAATTTAGCTGATAGTTACAATAGAATAATCATCCTTAAAATAATTGCGATCGCGTAATTCATATTCCAACCTTTTGTAAGCATGTCTATAATCACTTGCCCTTGCTGCCAATGTAAATTTAGCTCTTTCATTCGCCATAATTTTTATCAATATATTTTTTTTGCCACGAACGCCATACTTCTCTATTTTTGAGCAACAATACTTTATCGTGCGTGTTAGCCAGTGATTGCCATTCTTCGAAAAAACCTGTCTTCGTATTTGAGAGGAAACTTGCCAGAATTTTAGAGTCTATTGTCACTCATGACGTGATTTATATATTTAAAATGTAGTTTTAGCATCTCTATTTATAAAGTTGACAAACATGTTTCTAAATGTAGCGTATAGTATAGTTTTGCGATAACTTCAATTATTACTTATATATATTTTTAAATAATTTTCAAAGCTAACCTTGTCGTGTACCACACGGAGGAACGACATGGGTTAAGCTGAAATTACGAGAAAATATGTTTATAAGAAATAGAGAAATATATATCAATAGAATAGTAATATTAATATTTAAATAAATTTTAATAATTAAAACACTGGCAACCAAACACGTTTATAAAAATCAAAACAAAAATATAGCCACGAGAGAAATGTCATCTTAATTTGTTTTACATTTTCGTTTTGATTCCCAAAATTTGGAAAATAGAAAAAGCTGAGAGTGCAGCTTAAACATTGCACGCAAGGTTGTAATGAACCTTTTCTGGCGGTTCGTTTAGAGCTGGGATAACTCAGTCTTGTCCAAGGTCCACACAAGAAATTTATTTGGTGAGACCCTGTCACTTCTGATTTCTATGCTGACGATGAACAGAACCGCAAACAACCTGGCCGAAACTAAATAAAATCGATGTTGAACTGAGTTGGAGATGTATGGTGTTGCAAATACTAACACGGCAGACAGCCGACACGATATAACACAGACACACGTGACTGTTAAAGCTACGTGTGTTGTGTTATAGGTCGCAGATAACACGCCCTTCCCTGTTCACTGTTAAAGCGTCCAGGGGCCGGAGACGTTAGGTTACTGTTAAAGCTACCTTTTGCTTCCGACACTATGGTATAAACACACGTGACTGTTAAAGCTACGTGTGTTATACCCCGTGCAACCTAGATTCAGATACTATTAAAGCCCTGAATCTTGCTTACCTCTGTCTACCAAACGTGCTGTTATATATCTATATTTGGCTCACCCTTCTAGTTCTTCACCACTCAGAGGAAATTGATAAAGATTATAATTTAACAATTAAGTAGTTTTGTTAGCGAACTCCAGTTTTCATATATTTATTTTATTTACAAATAAAATTCTACTTATAAATCAACAAAATCAATTCTGTGCATATATCTCTTTAATTTAAAATAAAATTTAAATTTTCACAGATTAGAAGAAAGTTACTAGAATTTATATATTAACAATTCTTCAATTTCATGTACAGGATCCAGCCTTTGTATATATTTACTTTGTTTAAATTTCAATTTTTAATTTCCATATGTAACAAGAAAAATATTAAAATATCTTAGCAAATGAATAATTTCACTTATATATTAACACAATAGTCTCAGCTGACGAATCCAGAACCACAATTTTTCCTCGTACCTTTAGTTGTTGAATAAATCAAAAAAAGAAGAGAGCTTCTTCCTGGTGCATGCACTTTTATACCGTCCACGATCAACGGTGCCAGCTGTAATTACGTTAAAGTTCAATGACCGTTGATCGAAGCTCGTTAACTGATCCCTCTGCAATGCACCAGTGAAAGTCCAGTTTTAGGGCGAATTCCATTTCTTACTCTTGTGGAAGCTGGAACTTGTTTTTATTCTTTAAGGTTTGGAGTAGTTCCACAACTTTGCATAAAAGCTTTCTCAGTTTGACAGTTCTTTTGTTTTGAATCCATAATTTTACAGTGTGTTGTGCCGGTCGAAGTGTTTTTTTTTTTAAACGTGTTTTTAAAAAAAAAGAAATTATAATCAAATAATTATAATGATAATTAATAAAACAACCAATTTAAAAAATGAGTATTACTTCGATTGCTGTGGGTGACCTGTTGCGGTTTGGCATAGCGTGTGGTGATACTGTACGTATTGTTCTTATACGTACTTAACAATTTTTTTTGCAGGAACCGTCGTACATATATTCAAGTGAGTGTTGTTTGTTGTGTAGACAGCTATACCCACGACGTTGTAACAATCAAATTTTAAATTTATAAAATTTTAGTTGTTTCAAGGTGAAAGAGAGAAAAGAACCAACACCCTTAAAAGTCTGGAAAAAAACCATTCGAATATCTGGTGAGATAAAAGGTTGGGTTCATTGACCGTTAAACGGCTAACTGAAAAATTCTGATTCAACCAGTTTGGTCCACCGTGAATTGTACAGGTTTGATCAAGAAAAATTTAAAATTTTAAAATCAGTGAATCTGCAGTGTGAAATATTAAGTATAAATATATATAAAATATATATATGTAGAAAATTATTTATTAATATATAAAAAGCTGGTTTCACAAAGCTTACAAATTTATAATTGTTCAAATTGTTTTAAACTTAGAAGAATTACATAAAAAACTTTTCAATGAAATTTTAATCAATTCAAATATCGAACTCTAGTTGATTTGTGTATTTTAATGTAGAAAATTATTTATTAATATATAAAAAGCTGGTTTCACAAAGCTTATAAAATTATAATTGTTCAAATTGTTTTAAACTTAGAAGAATTACATACAAAACTTTTCAATGAAATTTTAATCAATTCAAATATCGAAAAATATATGCTACTGAAATAGAACATCGGCTTAACTTCTTGCAAATACATCCGCTTAACCTCTTGCAAGTTCACCAGCTTAGCGACGACTACTCCTCTCTTGCACTCAATACTCGCAGCTAGCCCTCTGTGTGCAAACTCGTTTGAGTGCATACTTCACTGTTTACAATCGGCCATCCTGAATGTCACTTTCACTATCTTCATAAGTCGCCCATCTTTACATATAATCTGCAGCTGTCGATGTTGTATTTGGACCCTCATGATCACCTACTTTCCTTACATCGTATCTTTCATTTTGCTTCACCTTCGTCACCTCATATGGACCGAGATATTTTGGACAGCACTTTTGACCAACTCCGAACTGAGTGCGTTGAATAGCTACTAGATCACCCAACCTGTATATTGTTGCCAATTTACGTCTTTTACCATATTGATTTCGGTTTTCATCTTGTATCTTAAGAATTTGTTGCTTTGTGCTGTCACGCATCTCTTTTCTTTTATGTTCAAAATCACTAATAATTGCTTCTTCAATCATGCTATTTAATTCTAAGTCCTCCGGTGTAAACATTTTAAAACCAAATAGCAGCTCAAAAGGTGTTCTCTTCGTACTCCTTGTTACTGTGGAATTGATTATTTTTTGTAACTTACTTACATGAATGTACCATTTCAGCGGGTTTTCCAGTGACATCTTAGTTAGTACTTCAATAATTACTCGGTTTATACGTTCTACTTGCCCGTTTCCTCTTGGAACTCCGGTTGTCACAGTATGGTGATGAACATGATTAACAGCGCAGTAATCCTTGAATGCGTTAGAGGTAAATGCAGTTCCTTTATCAGTTATTATACGTCGTGGATTTCCGAATGTGTCATTTAATAATGTCAGCTTAGTAATTACCTCTTCTGTTGTCGTAGACTTAACTGGAAATATCCAAACAAATTTCGTAAAGGCGTCGACTACGACTAGCATGTATTTGTATGATTTTGTAGTTGACGGCAACGGTCTGTTACGTTCAACATCTTTTACATTCATGTGTGCAGAGTTAGAGTCTGGCACGGTGGCGAGGCCAGCTAGCTCGTCAGAAAAGGGTTGGATTCTTTACTCCGCTATAGCACATCCGAACCGTAACAAAAAAAATAAAGAAAAATCGTGCCAGAGAATTTGGTTCAAAACAAAATTTACAATCAATGATAGTAATTTTATATAATATTAATACCCTGTGTCTACCAGTTTTTTTTCTTTTTTTTTTCTTCTTCGTATTGTCCCTGTCCTTGTTGGTCGGTTTGGACCTACCCACCCTCACTACATTACCGTAGTTACCGTTGAGCTGAAGTAACAGGCCCTGTTAAATTCTCTCCAGCTCCCTATCTTCATGTTCGTCCCTGTCCTGTCTAGCTCATTTTAAAATACCCTAACATTGTCCCCTTTCTCACATTCACCTGTCACCTATATCTCCTAACCTTAAGCCATCATTTGTTTCTTTTTCATGACATGCTAAAAAAAATAAAAATAAATAAAAATAAAAAAAACAACTAATTTGTATTGTACAACTACTATATTTATCGTCTTATCTAAACAAAAATGATGTGAATTAAAAATTAAATGAAATTAAATTTACAAATTTTATATGTTTAATTTATTACAAGAAAAATAAAAAAAAAGAAAAAAAATTTAAATACTAGAAATAATAAAAAAATAAAAAAAATAATTTGAAATAGAATAATAAAGGAATAAATCTTATGTATATTTCCACTTTAATTTTTGTTTAAAGAGAAAAAAAAAACGTAATATGTATGTATACCTGCATCCACATAAAAATAAAATTGCAAACGAAATCAAAAAAAAACAAAAGAAAAAAAAACACAAAGATATGTTTTATATGTAACACTCTTTACCTGCGTTACTCTTACATACAGGTTCATTGACTCCTCGTTGATGACGTCACCAGCAAGATCACCTGTAAATAGAAACAAACTACTCCCTTCATACTTCTTCTCTTCTTTTTTCTTTCTGCACTCTTAAACACCGTAACCGAAGATAATCATTGCGTATATACATACATATCTCTTACAATTTCAAATGTAGTTTACAAACAAATTATTTGCACAAGAATATTCAAATAAAATAAAAAAAAATCATTCTAAAAGTAAATAAATTAGTTATCTAATTATTTCAGATTCGAATATTAATTACTTGGTATGTTATAAACTTAATGCTAATAAAAAAAAACTTATAAAAATTATATTATAGAAAAAAAAATATAAATAATAAATATATTAATATTATTTAGATGCTATGAAAAAAAAATAAAAAAAACTTCTTTTTTTTTCTTTTATTAATTTGCCACTTAGCTGTTGTTGTTGTTGCCTATAGTTGTTGGTCTTGTTGTTGTTGCTGCCTCTGGTTGTTGGTATTGTTGTTGTTGCTGGGTGAAAATTGTTGCTTCACGATAATCAAATTATAACCTCAACACATAACACAGGTCTTGCCACCTTGTTGATGCCACTTAATGTTTTAACGAATCAACATGACAACATTATTAATTATAATAATCTACCGTTTTCAATTTTCGGTTATGCATTATCTCATATTATTCTACTGCTGCAGTTGTTTTGTAATCTGCAGTATGATTTCAAAAAAAAAAAATCTGTTTTTTCTTAATTATATTTTTTTTATTAATAATAATTAATTTTTAAATGTTCACTTTAATTATTTTTGTATTAATAATAATTAATTTTTAAATGTTCACTTTAATTATTTTTTTTTTAATAATAATTAATTTTTAAATGTTCACTTTAATTATTTTTGTATTAATAATAATTAATTTTTAAATGTTCACTTTAATTATTTTTGTATTTATAATAATTAATTTTTAAATGTTCACTTTAATTATTTTTGTATTAATAATAATTAATTTTTAAATGTTCACTTTAATTATTTTTGTATTAATAATAATTAATTTTAAATGTTCACTTTAATTATTTTTGTATTAATAATAATTAATTTTTAAATGTTCACTTTAATTATTTTTGTATTAATAATAATTAATTTTTAAATGTTCACTTTAATTATTTTTGTATTATAATAGTTAATTTTTAAATGTTCACTTTAATTATTTTTGTATTAATAATAATTAATTTTTAAATGTTCACTTTAATTATTTTTGTATTAATAATAATTAATTTTTAAATATTCACTTTTTACTAATATATTTCAATATATCGTCTAAAATTTTTCAAGTCGCTCGCGGACATCAACCGTCTTCTTCCAAAGACTTCCTCCAAAAAAAAAACTGCAACCAATATCTCTATCTTATGTATATCATTCTCCTCCCGTAATTTAATCCGTTGGACACTCATCCCGTACACTTTTCGGGGTCGTTCCTTGAACCTCCAGTTAATGTTATTTTTCTTTCCACCTTCCGAACACTTTTTTTTTCTTTTTATCTTATTTCAATACTTGCATTACACATTGCTCTGGCAGCATTGATCATTTCAACTTCCAATTTGGCCAAACTTTTCGCCGCGACTCTTGATCAAAACAAAAGAAAACAAAAAAAATCGACCCACGCCCTATGTTAGAGTCTCATGCTCTACTGACTGAGTTAACCGGACAAAACTACCGAAATTGATATTATATCACAAAAGGACGAATTAAAAGAGACTAAGACTAAACTAACTATTGACATAGATAATAAAAATGCTCTAACATATCTTTGTCAAACATCTGAGCCTAAATAGATATATTTACTAAATACCTAATCGTTGGTCCAAACTTACTAGCTATTTCTTTTCGTAACTTTACCTAGTTATTTCTAGTCAATTATATTTAGTAATAACTGGTAAAAAAAAATCAATAAAAATGTTACTATCAAGTGTTTCTGGCTTATGTATAAACAAAATTATTACATCTATGATTCCTAAGAGCTACACTAGATAAATATCTTTAGCGTGGTAGGTGCCCATATCCTTACCATCCAACCCTTTTAAGGTATATAGGGAATTGCCTACATTTTTTTGAATAATATATTTAATATTTTTTTTAGCTAGTTTTGCATTATAACTTTCGGCTGCATTGCTTTGTCTAAAATTCCTTCTATATACCATTTGTCCCTCTTTAAAAGAAATTGGCTTACTCCTTGTGTTATACACCTTTTCGGCCCTTTGATGAGCCAATTTGAGTTCATGCACTATCTTTTCTCTTAGTAACTGTTGCCGATCAGACGTCATCATTACAGAAAAATCACCAGTTTTTACGGTAGCAATATTTCGCATCACCTTGTAGGAATTACCATGCAGCATCATCTGAGTTCCAAATAAGGCATAGTAAGGTTCTATCCCAATCGCGCTATGTATTACACTCCGGAGCGCCCATGCCGCCTCACTGACATGGCGATCCCAGGTCTTCTGATCCTGAGTTATGAAAGATCGTAAAATTTGGAGCACACTGCGGTTTACCCTTTCAGCTGCATTTGCCTGTGGAGCGTAAAATCCCGTTTTGACATGTGTGATTCCGTACTTCAAGAGCAGGTTCTTAAATTTTTCTGCTATGAATTGTTTACCATTATCACTATGAATGTACTCAGGTACCCCAAACACATGAAAGATGTCGTTTTCAAGGTATTGAGTCACCTTAGCGGCTGTGGCTGTTTTCATTGGCTTTAAGAAAATAAATTTCGTAAAGTGATCCAAACATACAAATAACATCGTGTTCCCGTCCGAGGATCGTGGATATGGTCCCATGAAGTCGATATATAGTCTTTGGAACGCTCTCTCAGTGATGTGCTGTGCACCCATCAACGGTCTACACATTTTATTTGAAGCTTTACTGGTGTTGCATATATCACAGTTCTTAATGAAAGATTGTACCTCAACTACCATTCCAGGCCAATAGTAATTAGATCTTAATCTTGCAATAGTTTTGTGCACTCCTCCATGTCCTGCTGAAGGAGAAGAATGTGCGGATTCCAACAGTTCTTTTCGTAACTCGGTCGGAACCCACAGTTTCCATGCCCTATCTTCCTGAATTAAGCCATCCGTATTAAAATCTAGACGCTTGTACACAAACCCTTCAGAGACCGTTAGGTCTGGCAGTTTTTCTTGGTCCGCAACTATTTTTTTTATGAGTTGTAAATACTCATCTGACTTGAAAAATTGCGAACTTAAATCTACCCCCAACTCTACCCCCTCCACTATTACTTCTTCCACATGTGCTCGTGATAACGTATCAGGTACAATATTCTGTGCCCCCTTACGATGTTCAATACTGAAGTCAAAGGCCTGAAGTTTGAGGCTCCATCTAGCTAGTCTTCCTGTTAGATCTTTGAGTTGCATTAGCCATTTTAAGCTTGCATGATCAGTTATTACAGTAAACGGTAAGCCCTCTATATAGGCCCGAAATTTCTTTATACTTAATACGGCCGCGTAGCATTCTAATTCCGTTACACTGTAATTTCGCTGAGCTCGGTTGAGCTTCGCAGACATGTATGCAATGGGTCGTTCATCACCAAAATCATCTTTCTGAAATAGCACTCCACCCACTCCTTCCTTTGACGCATCACATTGTACGTAAAATCTTTTTGTGAAGTCCGGATTAGTGAGCACTGGTGCTGTTGACAACTTAGTTTTGAGCGCCTGAAACGCCTGTCTGGCTTCATCTGACAGTATGAATTTTTTTATATTCGGCTTTGTAAAACACTCATGTAGGGGTGCAGCTATTGTGGCATAATCTTTTATGAACCTCCGATACCACCCTGTCATACCTAGAAATCGACGCAATTGCCTTGGGGTCTTTGGTTCAGGGAATTCTTCCATAGCTGTGATTTTACCTTTATCGGTTCGCAAACACCCGTCGCCTACTATGAACCCTAGGTACTTGACTTCTTTGTAACAAAATTTGCTCTTTTCTACGTTTATTGTAAGGTTATTTTTAGCTAAACAGGTAGCTACCTCCTCGAGAAGTTTGAGATGTGATTCAAAATCTACTAACAGATCGTCAAGATATACAAAAAACACTTTCACGGAGCCTCGCTGGTATCACCTTATCCATTAAGCGACACATCCTTTGGGCTGCATTGCATAACCCAAAGGGCATGACGGTGAATTGATAGAGAGGACGCCCCGGCACCGTGAATGCAGTTTTTTCCCTTGACTTGTTCTCCAACGGTATTTGCCAAAAGACATCTTTTAGGTCAATGGCTGATATATATCTTTTATCCTGCAGCCTACTAAGAATTCCTTCTATATGGGGTAAGGGATACGCATCTTTTATAGTACGCTCATTTACCTTCCTAGCATCCAAACAGAGCCTATGCTTCTCCCCTTTTATCACCAGTGTTACTGGGGAGTTCCAGCTACTGTTACTTTCTTCAATTACTCCTAGATCTAACATCCTGTCTAATTCGGCATACATTAGTTTTTGTATGGCAGGCGATATTGGATAGTGCCTCTGTTTAACTGGTATGTGCTCGTCTCTTACTTCTATTACATGTTCTTCATACATTGTTTTGCCTAATCCTAAAGTTTTAAATGATGGAAAATTTTGTTTAACTATGTCCAGTCTTCTATTTTGGCTACTTGTTAAAACATGTTGGTCTTTATCGAACTGAAGGTCCTTTGGGGTTGCAATCAACTCCGAAACATCTGTCCAGTTATTTTCATTACCCCCTACTATTGAATTCTGTCTGTTTACCACTGCTAACCCGAACACTCTCCAAAAGTCGGTACCAAAATAAAAATGTTGCTGCAATGCAGGTACTACCAAAAATTCCATATTTTTTAACATACCATCCCACTTTACGGGCAAAGTGATTATTCCTATGACTGCAGTCTTTCCTCCATTTGCGGTTTTCACCTGTTGATTCTTCAAGGAAATCATTTGGTCTGACCGTTTTTCAAGGAATTTGGCAGCATCTTTTCCAATGCAGTTTGCACTAGCTCCCGAGTCCAATAAAGCTAATACTTCTTCCCCATCTATAGTAGTTTTTGCAAAGAATCTATTATCATCATCTAAAGTTACTATAGCAGACACTAACTTTCTACTGTACCGTTTGAACAAAGCTGTGTTTTCCCTAATTTTTTTTATTTTCTTGAACTTTCTACTTTGCACCTCTTCATTAAATATTTTGGCTCTTTTCTGTTCATACTCTATTTTACGCTGGTGTAAACTTTTACGTTCATTGATAACAGGTATTACTGGCGTTTGAACTTCCATTTTTCTTCTTAAAATAGTTATTTGTTTCCCGGATTCATCTTCATTTGACAGCCTCCCCGGGTTGACGCTGTCATTACTTGGTTTCCCTCTTGAAACACACAATATGAAACATCACTATCACATATGAAACATCTCATAGAGTGAAACGACGATTTACATATCTCCTTTACATCATCCTTATTCTTATAATGATTTCCTGGCATACCACAAGTATAGCACAAATTCATGTGGAACGGAGAGTAACATAAGGGTTTATTTACTTGAGCATTTTCCACCATACCACGCGTTGAATTGAGAGAGACCCCTAATGAATTAGGTGAGGGATTCCTATTACCTCCATAGTTGTAGCTGTGTTGTTTAATTTTACTGTCTACAACAGCCTCCACTCTCGCTATTCCGTCTTCCCTGATTCCTGGCTCAATGGTACCCTTATAGTGAATTTCTGATACAGGACGTCCTTTACTCCTATTTTCTTGTAACAGACGTTCCCCTCTTTTACATTCACTAATGAGGTCCGCTATCGAAGCAAAAGATGCCGAAAACACAAGACTAGCCAAATTTCCTCTTAAGTTGCTTTTTATAATTTGGACTAACTCCCTTTCGGGTATCTTTTTCTTAAGCCTAAACGACAAATTATGAATATCTGCGTAAAATTGCTCGAACGTTTCTCCTACTTGTTGCCTACGTTCCATCATTTGCCTGATTATTTCGTAATCGCTATCGCAAGATCTAAAATGACTTAACAGTTCTTTTTTCAGCTGATAATAGTTGAAATTCTTATCCTCCGCATGGTCCTCCATCACTTGCCAATACCACCTAGCAGCGCAACCCGATACCAAACAGTGAAAATCAGTGAAAAGCTGGTGATAAGAAAGTTCATATTGCTCTCTCATTTTTTCGATACGGAAAATGAAGCTTTCTACAGACATTTCTTTAGTGGTCCCATCAAATTTGATCCGCCATTTATCTAGGTCACAATTTTTTCGGGTCACCCTTTCGTCTTCTTCAAACAATATTGAGTCCCTTCTATGATCCCTTAGCCTAGTATTATTCCCTAAAAATTCAGAGTTCGCGTTTAACTCATCGCTTCCTACTACCGTCTTATTCACTCTATTTCTTTCTACGGAATTAACCCGCCCTTTCAATGAACCTAATTCATTTCTGATATCATGCATCCCACTCGCTAGAACTTGGGTTTGTTGCATCAACATGTGCATCATATCAACGAGTTCCCTTTGACTTTCTCGTTCCATTTTTCCAACATTTTTAACATTCTCTTCATTCAATCCATCATTCACACCATCATTCACACACGCCTCTCCTACCGCTATGACAGGTAACGCACCGCCTACTGCGCCTTCCTTTTCTACGTCTTCTTGATCCGCCATTAGTGAGAGTTTATTCAACTCAGATATGAACTCAGGGGACCTGATAATTGAGGCAATCGCGTTGCGGTTAACTGCTTGCGTCTCCTTTCTTTGGAACAAAATTCCTGCACACAAATTGATATCGCGTTCTGGCACACTATCCGTCGGCCTAATCACGCCTGTATCTATTTGAGTCAGAAGATACGACGCTGCGTCTCTTCCCAAAGCTCTCGCTACACTCCTAGTAAGTCGCTTATTTTCGTTCCTATTGCGTGTATTTGCTTCACCTGTAGGAGTAAACCACTCGCGATCGCTCTCCATGAATCAGAAACAGAATAAAACTAAACAAATTCGTGTAATTTGAATTGTAGCAAAATAGGAAATGTAACTAATTACTGTTGTCTATTTACCCAACTAATTCACCAAAAAAAATTATACACTATCTCTATTAATTCAAACCGTTTATGCAGAAACAATTTCATAAAAAAAAATTCCAGTAATAAGTAATATACCAGAGTCAAAAAGCGAAAGAGAATTAAAGAAAGATTTTGACTACTTCTCTTCTTAATTAAATGTAAAACTTAATAAATAAATAAATTATTTCCAAAAAAAAAATATAATATATAAACAAAAAAATAGATAATTAGAGATAAGGGTTTTAAAAGAAAAAAAAAATCAACCACCATAAATAATAATGAATAATACTCAAAATTATTCAAACTAAACTTCAACCAAAATTTGGTATCAATAGACAAAATCTTAATAAATACCAAAAGAAAAATAACTTCTAAAACAGGTTAAAGCTATTCAATTGGTATACTATACCTAAACGTAATCTAAATATAAAGTATTACTATTCAATTATATTTAAATGGGTTTTGTAATTTCTACAATATAATAATAATAATGATATAGATGACCTTTGGTGTATTCTCAGTGTTATTATCTCAGGGACAATGTTAAAAAAAAATAAAAATGAGTTGAGTCGCGTTTCTCTCAGTCTTTAGTCTCCCACATAAATTCTAAGAATTATTTGCTGCATTACAATTTGATGCAGTCTGAACTACTGCCAAAAGCTAACACAACTAAAATTCTACACCCACCCATCACAAGCCGTTTCTGAAGCAAGCCTCACAATCACAGGACGTCCTTCTAAATGATCAGCAGCTTCAACTTCAGTCTTCATTCGTACTTTCTATCACTCACGCGCACATTCATATCACCTGCTGCTATACTGACTTTCACGTATAACGTTTCTGACAAACAGCTTCACGGCACCTCAGTATAGCTGCTGGTTTGCTTGTGATTTAAAAGAACAAAAAAACCAAAAACTTAATCACCTCAAACATATCCTGTTCGAATGTATGTTGTAGCGATCAAGCCAAAACACAAACCTAACACTAATTCTGTCAATCCGTCATTCGTGTCCTGTCGATGGTCAGTCGTTCGTATTACGTTCTGTTCTTTCGTTAGTTCCGTACGTTGGGCGCCATTTTGTTACGTTCAACATCTTTTACATTCATGTGTGCAGAGTTAGAGTCTGGCACGGTGGCGAGGCCAGCTAGCTCGTCAGAAAAGGGTTGGATTCTTTACTCCGCTATAGCACATCCGAACCGTAACAAAAAAAATAAAGAAAAATCGTGCCAGAGAATTTGGTTCAAAACAAAATTTACAATCAATGATAGTAATTTTATATAATATTAATACCCTGTGTCTACCAGTTTTTTTTCTTTTTTTTTTCTTCTTCGTATTGTCCCTGTCCTTGTTGGTCGGTTTGGACCTACCCACCCTCACTACATTACCGTAGTTACCGTTGAGCTGAAGTAACAGGCCCTGTTAAATTCTCTCCAGCTCCCTATCTTCATGTTCGTCCCTGTCCTGTCTAGCTCATTTTAAAATACCCTAACATTGTCCCCTTTCTCACATTCACCTGTCACCTATATCTCCTAACCTTAAGCCATCATTTGTTTCTTTTTCATGACATGCTAAAAAAAATAAAAATAAATAAAAATAAAAAAAACAACTAATTTGTATTGTACAACTACTATATTTATCGTCTTATCTAAACAAAAATGATGTGAATTAAAAATTAAATGAAATTAAATTTACAAATTTTATATGTTTAATTTATTACAAGAAAAATAAAAAAAAAGAAAAAAAATTTAAATACTAGAAATAATAAAAAAATAAAAAAAATAATTTGAAATAGAATAATAAAGGAATAAATCTTATGTATATTTCCACTTTAATTTTTGTTTAAAGAGAAAAAAAAAACGTAATATGTATGTATACCTGCATCCACATAAAAATAAAATTGCAAACGAAATCAAAAAAAAACAAAAGAAAAAAAAACACAAAGATATGTTTTATATGTAACACTCTTTACCTGCGTTACTCTTACATACAGGTTCATTGACTCCTCGTTGATGACGTCACCAGCAAGATCACCTGTAAATAGAAACAAACTACTCCCTTCATACTTCTTCTCTTCTTTTTTCTTTCTGCACTCTTAAACACCGTAACCGAAGATAATCATTGCGTATATACATACATATCTCTTACAATTTCAAATGTAGTTTACAAACAAATTATTTGCACAAGAATATTCAAATAAAATAAAAAAAAATCATTCTAAAAGTAAATAAATTAGTTATCTAATTATTTCAGATTCGAATATTAATTACTTGGTATGTTATAAACTTAATGCTAATAAAAAAAAACTTATAAAAATTATATTATAGAAAAAAAAATATAAATAATAAATATATTAATATTATTTAGATGCTATGAAAAAAAAATAAAAAAAACTTCTTTTTTTTTCTTTTATTAATTTGCCACTTAGCTGTTGTTGTTGTTGCCTATAGTTGTTGGTCTTGTTGTTGTTGCTGCCTCTGGTTGTTGGTATTGTTGTTGTTGCTGGGTGAAAATTGTTGCTTCACGATAATCAAATTATAACCTCAACACATAACACAGGTCTTGCCACCTTGTTGATGCCACTTAATGTTTTAACGAATCAACATGACAACATTATTAATTATAATAATCTACCGTTTTCAATTTTCGGTTATGCATTATCTCATATTATTCTACTGCTGCAGTTGTTTTGTAATCTGCAGTATGATTTCAAAAAAAAAAAATCTGTTTTTTCTTAATTATATTTTTTTTATTAATAATAATTAATTTTTAAATGTTCACTTTAATTATTTTTGTATTAATAATAATTAATTTTTAAATGTTCACTTTAATTATTTTTTTTTTAATAATAATTAATTTTTAAATGTTCACTTTAATTATTTTTGTATTAATAATAATTAATTTTTAAATGTTCACTTTAATTATTTTTGTATTTATAATAATTAATTTTTAAATGTTCACTTTAATTATTTTTGTATTAATAATAATTAATTTTTAAATGTTCACTTTAATTATTTTTGTATTAATAATAGTTAATTTTAAATGTTCACTTTAATTATTTTTGTATTAATAATAATTAATTTTTAAATGTTCACTTTAATTATTTTTGTATTAATAATAATTAATTTTTAAATGTTCACTTTAATTATTTTTGTATTAATAATAATTAATTTTTAAATGTTCACTTTAATTATTTTTGTATTAATAATAATTAATTTTTAAATGTTCACTTTAATTATTTTTGTATTAATAATAATTAATTTTTAAATGTTCACTTTAATTATTTTTGTATTAATAATAATTAATTTTTAAATATTCACTTTTTACTAATATATTTCAATATATCGTCTCAAATTCTTCAAGTCGCTCGCGGACATCAACCGTCTTCTTCCAAAGACTTCCTCCCAAAAAAAAAAACTGCAACCAATATCTCTGTCTTATATCATTCTCCTCCCGTAATTTAATCCGTTGGACACTCATCCCGTACACTTTTCGGGGTCGTTCCTTGAACCTCCAGTTAATGTTATTTTTCTTTCCACCTTCCGAACACTTTTTTTTTCTTTTTATCTTATTTCAATACTTGCATTACACATTGCTCTGGCAGCATTGATCATTTCAACTTCCAATTTGGCCAAACTTTTCGCCGCGACTCTTGATCAAAACAAAAGAAAACAAAAAAAATCGACCCACGCCCTATGTTAGAGTCTCATGCTCTACTGACTGAGTTAACCGGACAAAACTACCGAAATTGATATTATATCACAAAAGGACGAATTAAAAGAGACTAAGACTAAACTAACTATTGACATAGATAATAAAAATGCTCTAACATATCTTTGTCAAACATCTGAGCCTAAATAGATATATTTACTAAATACCTAATCGTTGGTCCAAACTTACTAGCTATTTCTTTTCGTAACTTTACCTAGTTATTTCTAGTCAATTATATTTAGTAATAACTGGTAAAAAAAAATCAATAAAAATGTTACTATCAAGTGTTTCTGGCTTATGTATAAACAAAATTATTACATCTATGATTCCTAAGAGCTACACTAGATAAATATCTTTAGCGTGGTAGGTGCCCATATCCTTACCATCCAACCCTTTTAAGGTATATAGGGAATTGCCTACATTTTTTTGAATAATATATTTAATATTTTTTTTAGCTAGTTTTGCATTATAACTTTCGGCTGCATTGCTTTGTCTAAAATTCCTTCTATATACCATTTGTCCCTCTTTAAAAGAAATTGGCTTACTCCTTGTGTTATACACCTTTTCGGCCCTTTGATGAGCCAATTTGAGTTCATGCACTATCTTTTCTCTTAGTAACTGTTGCCGATCAGACGTCATCATTACAGAAAAATCACCAGTTTTTACGGTAGCAATATTTCGCATCACCTTGTAGGAATTACCATGCAGCATCATCTGAGTTCCAAATAAGGCATAGTAAGGTTCTATCCCAATCGCGCTATGTATTACACTCCGGAGCGCCCATGCCGCCTCACTGACATGGCGATCCCAGGTCTTCTGATCCTGAGTTATGAAAGATCGTAAAATTTGGAGCACACTGCGGTTTACCCTTTCAGCTGCATTTGCCTGTGGAGCGTAAAATCCCGTTTTGACATGTGTGATTCCGTACTTCAAGAGCAGGTTCTTAAATTTTTCTGCTATGAATTGTTTACCATTATCACTATGAATGTACTCAGGTACCCCAAACACATGAAAGATGTCGTTTTCAAGGTATTGAGTCACCTTAGCGGCTGTGGCTGCTTTCATTGGCTTTAAGAAAATAAATTTCGTAAAGTGATCCAAACATACAAATAACATCGTGTTCCCGTCCGAGGATCGTGGATATGGTCCCATGAAGTCGATATATAGTCTTTGGAACGCTCTCTCAGTGATGTGCTGTGCACCCATCAACGGTCTACACATTTTATTTGAAGCTTTACTGGTGTTGCATATATCACAGTTCTTAATGAAAGATTGTACCTCAACTACCATTCCAGGCCAATAGTAATTAGATCTTAATCTTGCAATAGTTTTGTGCACTCCTCCATGTCCTGCTGAAGGAGAAGAATGTGCGGATTCCAACAGTTCTTTTCGTAACTCGGTCGGAACCCACAGTTTCCATGCCCTATCTTCCTGAATTAAGCCATCCGTATTAAAATCTAGACGCTTGTACACAAACCCTTCAGAGACCGTTAGGTCTGGCAGTTTTTCTTGGTCCGCAACTATTTTTTTTATGAGTTGTAAATACTCATCTGACTTGAAAAATTGCGAACTTAAATCTACCCCCAACTCTACCCCCTCCACTATTACTTCTTCCACATGTGCTCGTGATAACGTATCAGGTACAATATTCTGTGCCCCCTTACGATGTTCAATACTGAAGTCAAAGGCCTGAAGTTTGAGGCTCCATCTAGCTAGTCTTCCTGTTAGATCTTTGAGTTGCATTAGCCATTTTAAGCTTGCATGATCAGTTATTACAGTAAACGGTAAGCCCTCTATATAGGCCCGAAATTTCTTTATACTTAATACGGCCGCGTAGCATTCTAATTCCGTTACACTGTAATTTCGCTGAGCTCGGTTGAGCTTCGCAGACATGTATGCAATGGGTCGTTCATCACCAAAATCATCTTTCTGAAATAGCACTCCACCCACTCCTTCCTTTGACGCATCACATTGTACGTAAAATCTTTTTGTGAAGTCCGGATTAGTGAGCACTGGTGCTGTTGACAACTTAGTTTTGAGCGCCTGAAACGCCTGTCTGGCTTCATCTGACAGTATGAATTTTTTTATATTCGGCTTTGTAAAACACTCATGTAGGGGTGCAGCTATTGTGGCATAATCTTTTATGAACCTCCGATACCACCCTGTCATACCTAGAAATCGACGCAATTGCCTTGGGGTCTTTGGTTCAGGGAATTCTTCCATAGCTGTGATTTTACCTTTATCGGTTCGCAAACACCCGTCGCCTACTATGAACCCTAGGTACTTGACTTCTTTGTAACAAAATTTGCTCTTTTCTACGTTTATTGTAAGGTTATTTTTAGCTAAACAGGTAGCTACCTCCTCGAGAAGTTTGAGATGTGATTCAAAATCTACTAACAGATCGTCAAGATATACAAAAAACACTTTCACGGAGCCTCGCTGGTATCACCTTATCCATTAAGCGACACATCCTTTGGGCTGCATTGCATAACCCAAAGGGCATGACGGTGAATTGATAGAGAGGACGCCCCGGCACCGTGAATGCAGTTTTTTCCCTTGACTTGTTCTCCAACGGTATTTGCCAAAAGACATCTTTTAGGTCAATGGCTGATATATATCTTTTATCCTGCAGCCTACTAAGAATTCCTTCTATATGGGGTAAGGGATACGCATCTTTTATAGTACGCTCATTTACCTTCCTAGCATCCAAACAGAGCCTATGCTTCTCCCCTTTTATCACCAGTGTTACTGGGGAGTTCCAGCTACTGTTACTTTCTTCAATTACTCCTAGATCTAACATCCTGTCTAATTCGGCATACATTAGTTTTTGTATGGCAGGCGATATTGGATAGTGCCTCTGTTTAACTGGTATGTGCTCGTCTCTTACTTCTATTACATGTTCTTCATACATTGTTTTGCCTAATCCTAAAGTTTTAAATGATGGAAAATTTTGTTTAACTATGTCCAGTCTTCTATTTTGGCTACTTGTTAAAACATGTTGGTCTTTATCGAACTGAAGGTCCTTTGGGGTTGCAATCAACTCCGAAACATCTGTCCAGTTATTTTCATTACCCCCTACTATTGAATTCTGTCTGTTTACCACTGCTAACCCGAACACTCTCCAAAAGTCGGTACCAAAATAAAAATGTTGCTGCAATGCAGGTACTACCAAAAATTCCATATTTTTTAACATACCATCCCACTTTACGGGCAAAGTGATTATTCCTATGACTGCAGTCTTTCCTCCATTTGCGGTTTTCACCTGTTGATTCTTCAAGGAAATCATTTGGTCTGACCGTTTTTCAAGGAATTTGGCAGCATCTTTTCCAATGCAGTTTGCACTAGCTCCCGAGTCCAATAAAGCTAATACTTCTTCCCCATCTATAGTAGTTTTTGCAAAGAATCTATTATCATCATCTAAAGTTACTATAGCAGACACTAACTTTCTACTGTACCGTTTGAACAAAGCTGTGTTTTCCCTAATTTTTTTTATTTTCTTGAACTTTCTACTTTGCACCTCTTCATTAAATATTTTGGCTCTTTTCTGTTCATACTCTATTTTACGCTGGTGTAAACTTTTACGTTCATTGATAACAGGTATTACTGGCGTTTGAACTTCCATTTTTCTTCTTAAAATAGTTATTTGTTTCCCGGATTCATCTTCATTTGACAGCCTCCCCGGGTTGACGCTGTCATTACTTGGTTTCCCTCTTGAAACACACAATATGAAACATCACTATCACATATGAAACATCTCATAGAGTGAAACGACGATTTACATATCTCCTTTACATCATCCTTATTCTTATAATGATTTCCTGGCATACCACAAGTATAGCACAAATTCATGTGGAACGGAGAGTAACATAAGGGTTTATTTACTTGAGCATTTTCCACCATACCACGCGTTGAATTGAGAGAGACCCCTAATGAATTAGGTGAGGGATTCCTATTACCTCCATAGTTGTAGCTGTGTTGTTTAATTTTACTGTCTACAACAGCCTCCACTCTCGCTATTCCGTCTTCCCTGATTCCTGGCTCAATGGTACCCTTATAGTGAATTTCTGATACAGGACGTCCTTTACTCCTATTTTCTTGTAACAGACGTTCCCCTCTTTTACATTCACTAATGAGGTCCGCTATCGAAGCAAAAGATGCCGAAAACACAAGACTAGCCAAATTTCCTCTTAAGTTGCTTTTTATAATTTGGACTAACTCCCTTTCGGGTATCTTTTTCTTAAGCCTAAACGACAAATTATGAATATCTGCGTAAAATTGCTCGAACGTTTCTCCTACTTGTTGCCTACGTTCCATCATTTGCCTGATTATTTCGTAATCGCTATCGCAAGATCTAAAATGACTTAACAGTTCTTTTTTCAGCTGATAATAGTTGAAATTCTTATCCTCCGCATGGTCCTCCATCACTTGCCAATACCACCTAGCAGCGCAACCCGATACCAAACAGTGAAAATCAGTGAAAAGCTGGTGATAAGAAAGTTCATATTGCTCTCTCATTTTTTCGATACGGAAAATGAAGCTTTCTACAGACATTTCTTTAGTGGTCCCATCAAATTTGATCCGCCATTTATCTAGGTCGCAATTTTTTCGGGTCACCCTTTCGTCTTCTTCAAACAATATTGAGTCCCTTCTATGATCCCTTAGCCTAGTATTATTCGCTAAAAATTCAGAGTTCGCGTTTAACTCATCGCTTCCTACTACCGTCTTATTCACTCTATTTCTTTCTACGGAATTAACCCGCCCTTTCAATGAACCTAATTCACTTCTGATATCATGCATCCCACTCGCAGAACTTGGGTTTGTTGCATCAACATGTGCATCATATCAACGAGTTCCCTTTGACTTTCTCGTTCCATTTTTCCAACATTTTTAACATTCTCTTCATTCAACCCATCATTCACACCATCATTCACACACGCCTCTCCTACCGCTATGACAGGTAACGCACCGCCTACTGCGCCTTCCTTTTCTACGTCTTCTTGATCCGCCATTAGTGAGAGTTTATTCAACTCTGATATGAACTCAGGGGACCTGATAATTGAGGCAATCGCGTTGCGGTTAACTGCTTGCGTCTCCTTTCTTTGGAACAAAATTCCTGCACGCAAATTGATATCGCGTTCTGGCACACTATCCGTCGGCCTAATCACGCCTGTATCTATTTGAGTCAGAAGATACGACGCTGCGTCTCTTCCCAAAGCTCTCGCTACACTCCTAGTAAGTCGCTTATTTTCGTTCCTATTGCGTGTATTTACTTCACCTGTAGGAGTAAACCACTCGCGATCGCTCTCCATGAATCAGAAACAGAATAAAACTGAACAAATTCGTGTAATTTGAATTGTAGCAAAATAGGAAATGTAACTAATTACTGTGGTCTATTTACCCAACTAATTCACCAAAAAAAAATTATACACTATCTCTATTAATTCAAACCGTTTATGAAGAAACAATTTCATAAAAAAAAAATTCCAGTAATAAGTAATATACCAGAGTCAAAAAGCGAAAGAGAATTAAAGAAAGATTTTGACTACTTCTCTTCTTAATTAAATGTAAAACTTAATAAATAAATAAATTATTTCCAAAAAAAATATAATATATAAACAGAAATAAAAAATAGATAATTAGAGATAAGGGTTTTAAAAGAAAAAAAATCAACCACCATAAATAATAATGAATAATACTCAAAATTATTCAAACTAAACTTCAACCAAAATTTGGCATCAATAGGCAAAATCTTAATAAATACCAAAAGAAAAATAACTTCTAAAACAGGTTAAAGCTATTCAATTGGTATACTATACCTAAACGTAATCTAAATATAAAGTGTTACTATTCAATTATATTTAAATGGGTTTTGTAATTTCTACAATATAATAATAATAATGATATAGATGACCTTTGGTGTATTCTCAGTGTTATTATCTCAGGGACAATGTTAAAAAAAAATAAAAATGAGTTGAGTCGCGTTTCTCTCGGTCTTTAGTCCCCCACATAAATTCTAAGAATTATTTGCTGCATTACAATTTGATGCAGTCTGAACTACTGCCAAAAGCTAACACAACTAAAATTCTACACCCACCCATCACAAGCCGTTTCTGAAGCAAGCCTCACAATCACAGGACGTCCTTCTAAATGATCAGCAGCTTCAACTTCAGTCTTCATTCGTACTTTCTATCATTCACGCGCACATTCATATCACCTGCTGCTATACTGACTTTCACGTATAACGTTTCTGACAAACAGCTTCACGGCACCTCAGTATAGCTGCTGGTTTGCTTGTGATTTAAAAGAACAAAAAAAACAAAAACTTAATCACCTCAAACATATCCTGTTCGAATGTATGTTGTAGCGATCAAGCCAAAACACAAACCTAACACTAATTCTGTCAATCCGTCATTCGTGTCCTGTCGATGGTCAGTCGTTCGTATTACGTTCTGTTCTTTCGTTAGTTCCGTTCGTTGGGCGCCATTTTGTTAGTTCAAAATCCTTTATATTCATGTGTGCAGAGTTAGAGTCTGGCACGGTGGCAAAGGCCAGCTAGCTCGTCAGAAAAGGGTTGGATTCTTTACTCCGCTATAGCACATCCGAACCGTAACAAAAAAAATAAAGAAAAATCGTGCCAGAGAATTTGGTTCAAAAAAAAAAAAATTTACAATCAATGATAGTAATTTTATATAATATTAATACCCTGTGTCTACCAGTTTTTTTTTCCTTTTTTTTTTTTTTTCTTCTTCGTATTGTCCCTGTCCTTGTTGGTCGGTTTGGACCTACCCACCCTCACTACATTACCGTAGTTACCGTTGAGCTGAAGTAACAGGCCCTGTTAAATTCTCTCCAGCTCCCTATTTTCATGTTCGTCCCTGTCCTGTCTAACTCATTTTTATTTTACTGCAACCTAACATTGCCCCCTTCTTCACTTTCACCTGTCACCTATATCTATTGAACTTACATCATTTACACATTTAGTTTGTTACAAAAAAAAAAAAAAAAGAAAATCTTATGAATGGAATTATTTTTAATTTTGTTTCTTTTTTTCTTTTTATGGTTTATTATTTTATTATATAATAATACAAAAAAATTCGACTAAACTAAACTAAGCAAAATTCTCTTCAAATAAAAAAAAAATACAAAAGAATATATATATATACATAATGTATTCATAATAAAAAAACTTACAATCTACTCTTACTATTTAATGCACAACTATATGTATATCCATAATATATTTATAATAAGAAAATAGATAAATATAACGAGAATAAAAAAATAGCTTTCTATACATCAACTTGTTGTTTTGTTTTTTTTTCCTTTTTTTTTTTTTTCTTTTACATTTAGACTACCAATATTTTAATTACTTTGATTACTCTTACCAACATCGTAGCAGTGACGTCACTCCGCATTGCTGACCTAAATAGCTACAAAAAAAATTAAAAAAAAACAAATTGTGGATAATCAAAGAATAAAACAACAAAACAAAGACACCTGATGTGCTTGATCACTTATAATATATGTACATCATTTAAAGTAAAAAAATGTATATATTCTAATCTTGCGTGACTAATATCATATCCAAAATAAATTAACAATGAATATTATTTCTACTAATAATTTCATAAATAGAACTAATTAATTCAAGAAAATTAATAAAAAAAAACTTAATGTATATATAAAAAAATTCAAATTATTAAAATAAGTTGGAGAAAAAAAATTTTTAATTTAGAAACAAAAAAAAAATATGAGATTGAATATTTAAAAAAAATTATAAGACATTATAGACGGCAATAAGTCATAGGTAATTGAACAACTGAGTAAGCATAATATAATTTATTGTTTAAATGAATTTAATGAATTTAATTAATTTAATCATAAGCATTAACGTAAAAAAAAAATCATATCCTGTAGCACTTCCGCGCGGTCTTAGTATTCTCCGTTGCTATTCTACAACTGTAAGGGTAGCTTACCGTACCAGTTGCTGTTAGATGTACTTGCAGTGAGTCCTAGGGCTAATTCCATATGTTTATCACTCCTTATTGAACTGGACTTATTACACATATAATACGGCTTGTTAGGTTGTTAAATCCAAGTTTCACCGACAGGTTATATTTATATATGGCTAATTCCATATGCTTATCAATCCTTATTGGACTTGATTTATTACACTTATAATACGGCTTATTAGGTTGTTAAATCAAAGTTTCACCGATATGTTATATTTATATATGGCTAATTCCATATGCTTATCAATCCTTATTGGACTTGATTTATTACACATATAATACGGCTTGTTAGGTTGTTAAATCCAAGTTTCACCGATATGTTATATTTATTTGAATTTTTTTCGATCATCAATTTATTCAAAGTTTTGATCATTTAAACCTCCGATTTGTAAAAATATTTTTTTTTTTCACTTTCATTTTTTATTCACTTTAATTATTTTTGTATTAATAATAATTAATTTTTAAATGTTCACTTTAATTATTTTTGTATTAATAATAGTTAATTTTAAATGTTCACTTTAATTATTTTTGTATTAATAATAATTAATTTTTAAATGTTCACTTTAATTATTTTTGTATTAATAATAATTAATTTTTAAATGTTCACTTTAATTATTTTTGTATTAATAATAATTAATTTTTAAATATTCACTTTTTACTAATATATTTCAATATATCGACTAAAATTTTTCAAGTCGCTCGCGGACATCAACCGTCTTCTTCCAAAAACTTCCTCCAAAAAAAAAAACTGCAACCAATATCTCTATTTTATATCATTCTCCTCCCGTAATTTAATCCGTCGGACACTCATCCCGTACACTTTTCGGGGTCGTTCCTTGAACCTCCAGTTAATGTTATTTTTCTTTCCACCTTCCGAACACTTTTTTTTTTTTCTTTTTATCTTATTTCAATACTTGCATTACACATTGCTCTGGCAGCATTGATCATTTCAACTTCCAATTTGGCCAAACTTTTCGCCGCGACTCTTGATCAAAACAAAAGAAAACAAAAAAAATGTACAAAAGCTTTTTTTTTCTTTCTTGCAAATTTTGACATTTCGCTGTGCGTGCAATGCACAGGCTAATTTTAATTTATAAAAAAATAAAAATAAAAATAAAAAAAAAATGTGTAGACGGTGTGTCACAGTATTACTGCTGCGAATTTTAGACAAGGAAGTGCATGCTCACTTTACGAAAGGAACCACAGTGAGACAAGCAGGTGCTGCACTGAGACTGCATGGACAACGTGGGACATGCGGGGTAATATCATGTTGTTCATTTTCTTACTCATGTTAGCCTATCACCTCCTACTCACACAGGCATACACAACAGGTCCTAAATGATCGAGATGAAGGGTATGCAGCGGCGAATCAGTTTTATCTATTGGGTTAAGGAATCCTTCCTGCTTTCCATTTTTTTTAGAAGCAAGAATGCAGGTCACACAGTTTGCAATTATTCTTGCAGCATACTTCTTAGCTTTCGGAATATAGTACTCTTGATTTAATACCGCTACTACTTTATCCGCGCTCCAATGTCCCTTCTCATGTATTTTCAGAATTATTTCTTTATTCATTGATTTTGGTACAACTAACAAGTGTCTGCCTTCATTAAATTTATATAGAACAACGTAGTTGAAAATTTTCATACGGTTCATTTTTCAGCAAATGACTGATAATCTGGCATGACTCATCTTTTAATTGTGTTGTTCTAACCATGTGTATAATGCTGTCTTCTAATCTGTATACAGTTGAATATCTGCTTAATGCATCCACGTGTCGCATTGCATTGCCGGATCGATGACATACTTTACAATCAAACTCTGATATCTGCATAGCCCACGCAGCAACTCTACTGTTCAGTGCTTTCTTTGCCATTGTTAATTGAAACGCCTTGCAATCTGTAAATATTTCAAATTTTAACCCGAGTAAATAAATTCTGAACTTTTTCAACGCCTTAATTATTGCCAAAACTTCAAGGTCGTAGCTACAATAATTTTTTTCAGCAGCTTTCGTTTTATAGCTTAAATAAAATACCGGATTAAATAAAATACCGAATTGTGTCTTTGCATCAATATAGCGCCATATCCCTCCTTGCTTGCATCAGTATGTTTGTAGTTTGGGGTTAAAAAGTTTTAAAACTGAGTTGTCACAAAGTTGACTCTTCAGAGCAACGAATGCATTTTCTTCAGCAGAGTCCCATTTGAACGTAACATTTTTCCTGGTTAGGTCCGTTAACGGCTTTGCTAGAATTGCATAATCTTTCATAAACTTACGGAAAAATCCGGTTAATCCTAAAAAGCTCATAACCCCACGTAAGTCCTTTGGTTTTGAAAAATTCTTGACTGCTTTTGTTTTCTCTTCGGAAGGACGGACAGAACCATTTTCAATATTGTGTCCCAAAAACTCAATACTTTTACTTAAAAACGTACACTTATTCCACTTGATTAAAAGTCCATTTTTTTCACAAATGTTAAAAACTATTTTCAGTTTGTTCATAGCATCTTCGTCATTGCGTGCTGGAATAACTAAGTCGTCCATGTATACTAGTACTACACCTTCTCTTATGGCGTTCTGGAAAATTGTGTTTATAAATCTCTGAAATGCAGAGGGAGAATTACATAAACCAAATGGTGCCTTCTTAAATTCAAATTGGCCATCGGGTGTCACGAATGATGTGTATTTCCTACTTTTTTCCTCAATGTCCACATGAAAAAATCCATTTCTCAAATCTAGTGTTGTGAAAACCTTTGCATCATAAAGTCCTTCTAAAACCTCTTCTATAGTAGGAAGTGGATATCTATCGCGTATTACAACTGAATTCAATTTTCTGTAGTCTACGCAGAGTCGGTAGGTACCATCTCTTTTATGTGCCAATACTACTGGACTTGCAAAATCTGACGAACTCGATTGGATTATACCTTCTTCTAACCATTCTTTTATTTGCGCATCTACGATTTGCTTCTCCAACGGTGCTAGTCTTCTTGGTTTTTGATAAATTGGTTTTTCGTTCTCGAGATTAATTCTCATTGTCACACATGATGTTTCAATTTGTTCCGGATTGTACGTAGAAATTAATGTGTTTATTTCTTCTTTTAATGTTGAATTCGAAATGTGGCGTGTACTGTCTAATGTACTGGTCGCTTCCGCATATTATACTAAATTCACCCTTGCCAACGTCAGCTTTTCGTTCTGTTCATCAAATTTATAAGTTGTAAGTTTTCCGTTTTCGATTAGGATAGATGCATATTGAAGAAGATTTTTGCCCAATATGATGTCTTCATTCATCCAACTATTGGGTACCACGTCGAAGTCTAAACTGTATAGTTCACCTTCAATTTCAGTATCTAGTGTAATGAAACCTAAAGTAAACTTATTAGTATTACCGAATGTAATTATTCCTGTACCTGCTCCTTGGTAATGTTGGATTTTAAGTGATTCTTTCACCCATTGTTTTACTATGCTTATATCGCTTTCTGTATCCAATAAAGCTTTAAAACTTTTATTACGTATTTTTATATCAACTTGAACATCGGGAACTTTGATTCTTGCTACACGAACTGGAGTTTTCTTATTATCTGCGTTCGACTCGTGTGCTGGACAGCTTCGCGCGATGTGACCGAATTCATTACATTTGAAACAACGTGAACCTTTTTCCTTGTGGGGGCACTCACGTGTAAGGTGGCTTCTTGCTCCACAGTTGTAGCATCTCTTATCACTTTCAAATTCCTGAATTCTGCTTTTTCTTTTCCAGCTTTTATCATTTGCAGTATCAATAATAGCATTAACATTTTTAATATTCGTTTGTGCACCTTTTTTCTTTTCTTCATATTGATCACTTTTTAATTTTTCATATGCGATGAAATTAAGCTTCAAATCAGCTAAACTGCGCGACTGGTACAATATAGTTTTGTTAGATGCATCATCTGGAATACCCGCTATATTGTAGTCTATTTAATGATGTGTATTGACATCTCCTCTGGAGGCTATTTTTTTTCATCTTGTATAGATATTCCAACAGAGATTCTTTACTATTTTTCTTCGTGATTTCAAGCTGCTTGTAAATATTAACGCTATCCCCCGTTTCAAACTCAGTTTCCAGCACCACTTTCAAATCGTTCCAACTTGACACATTCCCTTCAGCTTCAACTGCTAATTTTGCCGCACCCGTCAGTAATTGTCGACCATATAAAAATTTCTGCACTTCATTCCAACAACAAACCTTAGCAATATTCTCCATCTCCGTCAACCACTCTTTCACATTTTTATTTGATTCTCCATCAAATTTTTCTAGCGCTTCTTCGACATCTCTCAAATGCACATTATTTTGAACTATTTTTTCAATAGCATTATTTTCGCAATTTTGCTTGCGCTCTTCGCCCGCTGCTACGTTATTTGCTATTATAGCCGTTGTTGCCGTTACTGACATTTTAGTAATAATTCCAACGTCGTTGTTGGTAGAATTCTTGCTATTTTCCTCGTGGTTTTGTAAACGTTCTACCAAATCACGTTTTACCCTGTAACTGTATGATAGACCACGTTTCTTTAATAATTCTTGCAGTTGTTTTGTTGTCAAGAACGACAAGTCAGCAGCAATCATGAATCTTTGATGTAGCAGACACTTCTGACACCATGTAGAAAATTATTTATTAATATATAAAAAGCTTACAAATTTATAATTGTTCAAATTGTTTTAAACTTAGAAGAATTACATACAAAACTTTTCAATGAAATTTTAATCAATTCAAATATCGAACTCTAGTTGATTTGTGTATTTTAATGTAGAAAATTATTTATTAATATATAAAAAGCTGGTTTCACAAAGCTTATAAAATTATAATTGTTCAAATTGTTTTAAACTTAGAAGAATTACATACAAATTTTTCAATGAAATTTTAATCAATTCAAATATCGAAAAATATATGCTACTGAAATAGAACATCGGCTTAACTTCTTGCAAATACCGCTTAACCGCTTAACCTCTTGCAAGTTCACCAGCTTAGCGACGACTACTCTTCTCTTGCACTCGCAGCTAGCCCTCTGCATGCAAACTCGTTTGAGTGCATACTTCACTGTTTACATATATATATAAATAGACATATATTATTTACAAAAGAAAAGGATTCAACTTGAAAACCAAACCGAAAAATTTTTGAATAATGAAATATAAATTAAAGGCAACAAATTTTAAAATCAATGAAGCCGCAGTACGAAATCGAAAGGAATATATCATAGTACAAAATATAAAGGAATTAAACTTGTACAATAGAAAAATTATAGTCAAAAAACTTAAATATATTTGTCGAATACCAACACGAAATAATTATATTTGTCGAATAAAATGGAATAATTACAACAACAAAATAATCAGCTTGCGTATTTCACACAATTTGGTGTTTTTTCCGGAGTTTAAAACGTACAAACCGTGTGCTAAATTCGAACACGCCCGTTCACCGATCCAACCGCCTGCAAAAATTACTCAACAGATATTTATAACCATATTTGTAATATTTGTAACCAAAATATTCAAAGACTATTTGGTTTTATATTTTTTAGCTTTTAATTATTTTAATATTTTACCATATGTATTCTACTCTACAATTAATACATATCTTTAAAGATTATTGATTTATTAATTTAGTTTATTTTATTATTATAATTAATTTACTTTTAAATAATCATTAAAATTCAACACATTTCGAGTGTCACAAAATCACATCGCCAAATTCGGACTTCTCCCTCATTTGCAGGTCGTATAAAGACTCACTCACCCTCAGCATGTTGTCGATTTTTGGTTTTTCGGAACGCAAGTCGTGACTGGCTTGTATGCCGTTGATTCCGAGAATTAGGTCATGACTGGCTTGCATGCCGGTGATTCCGAGAATCCATCTTGTGATCGCTGTGCAATTAATTGATCTAACTGACAGGCGTCCGGCGTGTTTCTATAGGTGGAAATTTACATTAAACTTCCATCCTTTCACACCTACTGTGTACTTTTATATGGGAGCGGTTTTAACAAAAAAACCCTTTTTTTTTCACCATGGAAGTTTGATTTGTTTTTTTTTTTATTAAGATTGCGTATAATTATAGCATGTTAGTTTATTGTACTTTATGCAAGCTTACACTTCTGAATTGACTTTTTTTTACTAGTGATAGCTACAAATCTGAAATGCTAATTTTTTTTCTCTTTGTTAATATTTACAGTAGAAAAAAAACACAAAATATTTGTCCCACAGGTAAATATTCTGTAACGACACTTTTTGGTGCGTTCAAAAAAAAATGTTTTGCTGGGGTATCTTCAGCCGTCCAGAGTCGTAACAATAAATTTCTATTTGCGGTGATGAGAATTCTTAAAGGAAAGATAATTTTTAAAATTTTTCAATTTTATTTCTTTATTACTTCAATAAATGTTTGTATAAAATTATTTAGTTAATCATTATTTAGTTAATTGTGTGATTACAAAATAAAAGAGCTGATTAAACTTAATCGTAGAAGAATAAATATATAATAAAAAAAAAACTCGATATGTATTATTATATAAAAAAATATATATGTAATGTTATATATTTCTACTTCAATGATATTCGTATATCCAGGCGATAACTAGATGTTCTGCGGACGGGCGCCGCAAAATTGCGTGTAGCTCCTCTCAGGCCACACTACGGAATATTTATAATATGTCCGTGCGATTTCTTTATTCCTTAAAATATCTATATAATAATTTTAAATCCTTTGCCGTAAAACCACCGCAGGATTTAAATAATCATATACATATATTCTATTACTGGGCTATACATATGTCATGAACATATATATCCTGATGCTACGGAGTATTTATATTCCTTCCGTGCAACGCTTTTTTATAGCGTATTTTATTTTTTCCCGTTCGTTTACCTGCTGGGTTTTTGCCGTGTAACCGCTGTGCTTATGATCTTGCCGTGTAGCCGCTGCGCTTTTGATTTTATAATGTTATAATAATGTTTTTTTTTATTTATAATTGTAATATGTGCGTAAGAAATTTTATCACGTCATCTTAACATCTGCGGTGAGTACCTCTTGTTTTTTTTTGTTTTTTTACTCCTCCTTGTTTTTTTTTTTGAATCTCTAAATATTAACGGTAGGGAATAAAGAATTTGAAGTGTATTGCGATTAAAACGTTTCTTTTAAAAATTAAAAAAACAATACTGATTTTAAACTTAAGTTAAATTATTAAACCATAATTTATTTACAACTTAGTGAATTTATATAAGTTGTAGTTTTTTTTTATCATAGCAATTTTTTTTTTATTTAGTAAGATTTTGTTTTTTTAATTGTAAATAAAAATTAAAGTGTATTGCGATTAAAAACTTTATTTTCTTTAAAATAAAAAAGAACACAAATGTTAATTCTAAACATAAAATTAATTATTACATTATAACATAGTTATAACATAGTGAATTTATAACACTTGTTGATTAAGAACACAACTTAAAAATACTCGAATTTTTAAGTTGCCTCTTTTATTGGACTGTATAATAGATTATTCTTTCCTAACCGCTGGTGGTGGGAAAACAAAATCAACCGAAGGTGATGAGTTTTTATTCAACACTAACTTTATTTATAAAAATGCATAAAGTTAGTACATTGTATTATGGCCTTTATTTATTTTATCATTTTAATTGTATCGTAGCCTTTAAGCACACGCAAAAAGGCGGCGTGTGGCTTGGAGGTTAGTAAAAAAGAAAACGTGAACGTTAAAAGGTCAGTAAACTAACTGAATAAAAACACTAGTGCCGAAACCCGGGAGAGTGAATCATAAAAGGGATAGTGACCCAGAAAAGGGATAGTGATCCAGAAAAAAATAAAATAAAATTGCAAAATGTTAGACTCAGAAATTCACGAACTCAGTGACAGGGAGCAAGAAGGCGTGCAGAAAGGGTCTAAGAAACTGGCAGAATTGAAGGCGTTGAGAGGCAGCACCAAAGGCAACATCACTCGCATAAAATCAATGATTTTGAAAAAAGGGTCAAGTTTGTCAACAGAAGAACTTAACTGCAGGCTTAGTTTGACAGAAAATTACTTCAAACAGTTTCTGAGTGTGCAAGCAGATAACGACAAACTAAACCAAGGTGCAGATACTTCTTCAAGCGAAACAATTACAGCAGAAGTTGAAGATGCATTTGTGTCCACGAAAACAAAAATAATGAGTTTACTGGTATCACTGCTATCACTGGTAGATGTCAATGCAACGAATACAACATCGTTATTGCCGGGCCCAAGAAGTCATCGGGAAGTAAAATTACCGAAATTTGAAGGGAAGTATAGCGAAACTACGAACGATTTTTGATACTTAAAGAGCACTTGGGCTCTAAGCCGCTGGCAGCTATTGACGATTTTGATGTCACAGAGGACACTTACCCCAAAGCACTCGATCGATTGAAGGAATGCTTCGATAAAAAGGCATTGAGGTTCGAGGAACATATTACAGCCCGCTTTGCTGTCCCAAAATTAACAATACCATCTGCAGTTCATTTAAGAAATGTATTAAATGCAGCGAATGCACATTTGAGTGCAATGCTATCATTAGGTGAAAGAGTGGACGAAGATTCGCAGGTCAAATGGGAAGAATCAGTGGATTACAGGAAGCTGTCAACTTGGAATGAATGTTCAGCGGTTTTGACGAGGCGATGTGAGAACCTTGATGCAAGGGAACATAAAGTTAATCAAGTGAATTCAAAGGCTGTAAACTATCAAAAAGAGTATAGAAATAACCGCAACTACTCAATCTCTCTTGCAGTTACAAAACCTTTATGTGAAGTCTGTAATGGCAGTGGCCACGATATTGCAGATTGTAGCAAGTTTAGAAAGCTTTCTTTAAAAGAACGCTTTAACGTAGCACGGAGAATAAAGGTATGTTTTACATGTTTGAAAAGGGGACACCTTCAAAAAGAATGCTCTGCTGTTAAATGCTCGAAATGTAATTTATCTCATCATCAACTTTTACATAAAGATTATATCTTGGAGCTAAATGAACAAAGATGCAAAAATTGGAAATTACCAAAAAATATTCAAATGGCTGATCCAATGTTCAATAAGCCAGCGCGTATACATATTTTAATTGGTGCGGAAATTTTCTTCGATTTGTTATCGATTGGACGAATTTATCTTAATGAAAGGTTGCCAACCCTACAAAAATCCATACTAGGATGGATAGTTGCAGGCAAAGCAGAAGAATGTTTAGCGCCTAGTTATAAAATAAATAATATGCTGTTCAATCACAACCATAATGTGAATGAAAACTTGAGTCAATTGGTTGAAAAATTCTGGAAAATAGAACAGATTTCAACTAAATCAAATTTTTTAATCGAAGAAGAAGAGGAATGCGAGAAAATTTTCCGTGAATCAATTCGTAGAAATATATCTGCCCGATTTATTTCGAAAATTCCATTTAAAACAACAGTGAGTGATTTGGGTGGTTCCTATAATGCTGCCAAACGACGGTTGCTGTCACTAGAGCGTAGGTTGAGTAGAGATCGCTCTACACGAGACGCTTACAACGCATTTATGAATGAGTACCTCTCTTTAGGTCACATGACGATCGTTGAAGAAGCTGATATGGATAAGATAAAATATTTTGCACCGCATCAGTATGTGCTACGACCAGACTCCACGAGTAGGACCACTGGTTCAAGATGACCTGTTATCTATAATACTGCGATTTAGATGTTACAAATATGCAATTACGGCAGATGTAATAAAAATGTATCGCCAAGTATGGGTGACTGATGATGATGCGAATTATCAAACGATTTTGTGGAGGTCTTCCTCAGACGAAAACATAAAGGCCTATCGCTTGCGAACCATTACTTATGGTACAACATCTGCCCCCTATTTAGCTACAAGATGCTTAAAACAGTTAAGTGAAGATTATATCGATAAATATCCGATTGGATCGAGAAAGGTGTTATCTGATTTTTATATGGATGATTTGATTAGTGGATCAAACGATGAAGATGAAATTTTTGAAATATATAATCAAGTATCAGCAGTAATGAACTCAGCAAAATTTAAGTTAAGGAAGTGGTTTTCGAATAGTGAAAAATTTCTTAATTTCGTGCCTGAAGCTGATAAAGAAAAGACTCTTCGGATGAATGATGAGGAAATAATAAAAACTCTTGGTATCATCTGGGCTCCAGTGGGAGATACGTTTCGATACGTTTGGCCAGATTTTGATAGCTCGAAAGCAGTGACAAAAAGAATAGTGTTATCGGAACTATCTAAGTTGTTTGATCCCCTTGGGCTTATTAACCCATTAATCGTAAAGGCGAAGATTTTCATGCAAGATTTGTGGATATTGAAGGCTAATTGGGATGAATCCCTACCAATGAATTTACATAGTCAATGGATAGAATTCCGCGAAAATCTAAAAGACGTCAAGAAAATAAGTGTGCCTCGATTTGTTTTGGCAGAAAAACGAGTTGCTGGAGTTGAAATGCATGGATTTGCTGATGCATCAAAAAGAGCTTTCGGGTGTTGTATTTATATTCGCTGAATATGTGTGGACAACGACGTTACAATGCAATTGTGGAATGCTAAATCCAGAGTAGCGCCATTAAAAACCTTATCTTTACCAAAATTGGAACTTTTGGCTGCGGAATTGCTGTTAAAACTAGTGACAAAAACCAAATCCATTTTTCCAATTTCTATTGACGCGACCTATTTATGGGTGGATTCCGAAATTGTGCTAGATTGGCTGAGCGAGCACCCATCAAATTGGAACACATTTGTTGCCAACCGGGTATCATTGATCCTTCAAAGTCTAACCTAGCGGATATAAAATCAAGAGGTGCGTATGTAGATGAACTATCTAATTCTATTTGGTTTGCAGGTCCTTCTTTCTTGAAGAGAGATTGTTGTGAGTGGCCTCCAAATAAGTCTAGAAAGAATACTAATGCTGGCCAAGAAAGGAGTCGTAATAGTACGATAATGACTGTTAATTATTTGAAAAAAAAAAATACCTTATGAGGCATGCTCTGAGGATAACTCGAAATCTGACGTAGGTTTGTGACGTAGGTTGAAACCTTCAGCGATTTTGAAAAATTACAAAGAATTTTTGCCAATCTTCTTGGCTTTCGAAGAAGCGTTAAGTCTATGACTGAAAGATTAGATAAAGCACTAGTACGTATATTCTACTGTGTGCAACAACATTATTTCAAAGAAGAAATTGAGTTACTATTGAAGAATAGAGAATTGCTAGCAAACAGTAAATATAAAAATTTGAGCATTTTTTTAAAAGATACTTATGGTGTTCCGCTACTACGTGTTGGTGGGAGATTAGCGAAGGCTGCATTACCATATGATGCTAAACATCAAATTTTGTTACCGAATAACTCAGAAATCGTATGCAGTTTTGTACGATTTCTTCATTTCAAATATTTGCATGCTTATACGCAAGCGCTTATGGCTATAGTTAGGCAGCGATTTTGAATATTTCATGCTAAAGGAGTAATACGCAAAATTACTGGTAGTTGTCTACAATGCTTTAGAGGCCATCCAAAATTGAGTAATCAGGTTATGGGCGATTTACCCTCTTCTAGAGGGTAGCGAGGCCATCCACTGTGACTGGAGTGGACTTTTGCGGCCCTATTACAACAACGTATCTACTTCTTGGGAACAGGACAACAAAAAGCTATACTGCTGTTTTTATTTGTTTTGCCACAAAAGCTGTGCATATGGAGGTGGTCTCTGATTTGACTGCAAAGGCTTTCCTGGCTTCATTAAAAAGATTTGTAGCTCGACGCGGCTTATGCTTAAAATTATTTTGCCACAATGCCACTAATTTTGTGGGTACTCGTAAAGACCTCGAAGAAATGAAATGCAAGTTTTTTGATCAACAAGTACAGGGCAAGATTTCAAAATATTGTACTGCCAATAGTATTGAATTTCATCATATACCACCCAGATCCCCCCACTTTGGTGGACTATAAGAAGCGGCTGTAAAATCAGTAAAATATCATTTGGCTAGAATATTGGGTCAATCGCATCTTACATTTGAAGAACTGGCAACAGTGGTTGCGGAAGTAGAGGCAGTTTTAAATTCAAGACCTTTGACAACCTTGTCTAACGACCCAAATGATGAAAGCGTTCTTACACCGGCACATTTCTTAACAGGTGGTCCGTTGGTTGGAACTGTGGAACCTACTGTGGATAGCGAAGAATGGTCTCATAAAGATAGATGGCTACGAATTTCGGCCATACAACAACACTTTTGGAGAAGGTGGTCGGCTGAGTATCTTCATGAACTTCAACAGAAAGTCAAATGGACTAAGAAGCAGAAAAACCTTAATGAAGGTGATATGGTGTTAATTGCAGAAGAAAATTTGCCTTCTAAGCAATGGCTTATTGGGAGAGTGCTGAAAGTGACAAGAGATGCTAAAGGTTGGGTTCGAGTTGCTGATGTAAATACAAAGAATGGAGAGGTTCGCTGAGCAATCCATAAATTGGCACCTATTCCATCTGAATGTTGATGTCTGCTGGAGCCATCAAAGGCGGCGATATGTTTAGAATTAAGGTTTATACTATTTGTTTAGGATTAAGGTACATTGTATTATGGCCTTTATTTATTTTATCATTTTAATTGTGTCGTAGCCTTTAAGCACACGCAAAAAGGCGGCGTGTGGCTTGGAGGTTAGTAAAAAAGAAAACGTGAACGTAAAAAGGTCAGTAAACTAACTGAATAAAAACAGTCCTAAATAAATATTAAGATAAAAATTAACTTGCTTGTTATTTTTGGGACTTATTTGAAAAAAGATGTCCTATTATTTTTAGAATAGTTTTAAGCAAATAGTTTGTTTCCACACAAGAAGATACATAAAAGAAAACCAAACACATCCATAGTGTTGAATTAGAACAAGTAACGTAAAATATATATATAAATAACTAGCTGATCCGACGAACGTTGTTTCTCTTTGCAATTAATTTCCCTCCTTCGCTGAGTTGTAATATTTATCAGATTTATCCATGTAAGAAGCAATTTATGTCTAGAATAAAATCGCATAGTTCTAAGGATAAAGCCTAAGCAATGTTAATTTTTTCTTTTAAACTGCAAAAAAACCCACATGCATTATTTATGTTACAATCATGATAAGCGATTTCTCATTGCCAACCGAGCCGTTTCACAAGCTGCTTCTCTTTGCTCTTGTGTTTGAGAAGCGCGATGTAGGGCCATACTAATGCGGCTCTTTTCTCGTGCAATTTCTCGTTCTTATTCAGTGGATGCATGCGTAATGTTTCGACGCCTAATTGCATTACGGCTTTGTTGAGAAAGATTAGACTATTCGGAGCGGAGACAAATCTAACAAATCAAAGATAATTAAAATCGATCAAGCCGTTCTTGAGTTTTAAGTGGTCTAACTAACACGACTTTCTTTTATGTACACTTAGCAGAAAAACTCTGCATACAGAAAGTAAATTTTGTTTCAACAATTTTATTTTTTATTTGTACTTTAATTCGTTATCTTTATTTTAAGCTAATACTTATTTCCAACAGATTAGTAGAAAAATTATAATAATTAAAAATGTAAAAAATCAGCGCTATCGGTGACAGAAAAAGTCTGCGTACAAAACATATAAAGGGGAATTCCCGAAGTTTTAACAGTAGAACTTTGGCGTGCTTTAAGTTTGATTGAACCAGTATTATACATAATCCCACGCACTTATTTTATAATTTAATGATTAAAAAGTGATTAAATTTATAACAACAAATAAAGGAAAAGAAATTATTATCAGTGAGAGCAATATTATTATTGATCTATGCAAAAAAGGAAAATCTATCGCGAAATTGGTCAAATCGTTAATCGGTCACATTCTTTTATCCAAAGAGTAGTGAACAGCTACAGCTAAACAGGATTATTAACCTCGAAGTTGCGATTTGGGCGTCCATCCAAGCCGTCAACAAGAGAAACCCGCAGCATTATTAATTCAGTGAAAGATAATCCTCATCTAACTGGACTTCTGTTATATAAATATATTGACCAGACATTCCAGAAGCAAATTCACGTGAATACTGTACACAAAATATTAAAAAAATATCACTACCATGGCCGGTTTGCACGAAGCAAGCCACTTATCTCAAAAGCGATTAGAATGAAGCGTTTAGCATTCGCAAGAGTATTTAAATAAGTCTCCAGAAGTTTGGAAATGCATAATTTTTTTAGACGAAAGCAAATTTTGTAATTAATTAACGGTCGAAGGATTATATGGCGAAACCCGGGTACTGCCTTTAATAATGAAGATTTGTATCCAACAATAAAACACAAAAGTTGAGGAGTAATAGTGCGGGGGTGTATGGCAAGTAATGGAAAATAAAATTTATTGAGTCGATAATGAAAAATTGATTATTTAAATGTTTTAAAATCCAATATAAAGAGCTGTACCGAGAAGTTGGGGTTTCAATAATTACTTACTTCAACAAGATAACGACCCAAAGCACACTGCAGAAGTTGTAAAGCTTTGGCTGCTTTAAAATGTGCCCAAGCAAATCAAAACTGGATTTACTGGAGCGTTCAGTACGTGAATACAATATAACCTCCAAAGAAATGCTGAAGAACGTGAGAGACGCGGAGTGGGGCAAAATAAGTAACGATGAGACTTCGAAGCTGGTCAATTCGATAATAAAGGAAAGGTTATCCACGTAAAATCTTTTAAAAAATAATATATTTCGACGCTTTTTAAACTCTTGTGGGCAGACTTTTTCTGCCGCCAATAGCGCTGATTTTTTACATTTTTAATTATTATAATTTTTCTACTAATCTGTTAGAAATAAGTTTTAGCTTAAAATGAAGATAACGAATTAAAGTTCAAAGAAAATATAAAATTGATTTAAAAAATTTATTTTTTTAATAATTTTTTATATGTTGAAACAAAATTTACTTTCTGTACGCATAGTTTTTCTGCTAAGTGTATATAAGATATGTTAAATTACAAGAAAATATTTAAAAAGATAAATACATTAATAATGTATAATTAGGAAAAATAAAATAAAATACATTTAATATGTTGAATCATCAACATTTTGCCGGCCTTAACAAATGACAGAAAGCGATCACCAATTGATGTTGAATGTGGAAGAGGGTGCATCGTTGCGCATTGGCACTTGAGCTTCCTCTGAGTTTCTTTTTGTAATGTATCTATATTCAATTATGCTAGCGCCTATTATCATAAGTATTCCACCTGCATACATGATCCAAGTTACCCAATGTTTATGAAATGTTATCTTTTTCCAGTAAATGTTCGTTAGTTCGCTAATAATCCTTTCTGCTACCTCTTGATTGTAGGTTAATATAGACGCAAAATCTTAAACCAATGGTATCACCGTTTCATTTAAAATTATGGGTGGGCCGACGCCTACTGATCGTGTTGTATTTCTTAAATTGATTTTTCTTGCGTAATGTGTTATTGTCTGAACCTCCTTTATGATTTCACTTTCAAGTTGAACTGTTTTCGACTGAATTGTACACTCCGAATTTATGTGAAGAATACCTGTATAATTCAATGTTACTTCTTCTCGCTCAGAGTGCCAAATTACAAACACTGATGTTATTCTGGGAGTTATGAATATCCATGTATACGGTGGAGTTAAAATGTGTATACAATTTTTAACAAATTATATTGAATTCTTGATAGTCTCTTGATGGACATGATATGAATGTCAATTTTTATATAAGTAGTCCGTAAACTACTGTTGATAGCAGAATCTCTTTAAAATTGCCGATTTCCTGTCTCTCTGGAATGGTATTAAATTTGATAATTTCATACTCCTCCCTATTGCTGATTGTGAAATATCCATGTATGATGATGTTCATAGAATCTCGAACAAAGTCTAATCGACTTAATGGTTTTGCTAATACTTCCAAATCTAATTTACGTAATTTAAAAAATTTCTTCATGTTAGGAATTTGTATAAGTGATCAAATTGCTATATTTTGATTTGACCTTTTGCACGTAATTCAATGCCATTGAAAAAGAATTCAAAATATATAGGTTTAGTTTATTTTCTTCATTAGCCTTGTGCCATCCTTATAATTGTTTGATGGCTTGTACACTTTCGTTTAGTCTTTTCGCAAAACTATTAATTTTGTTGGTGATTTTTGTCTCAGTACTGTTCATGTAGATGTCACAATTCTAAATTTGATTTGTCTGTTTTGATTACAGTTTTCTAGTTATTATTCATCTATTTATCTTCAATATCGCAGTATGCTTCATCGTTTACGCCTAATATGAATGTGAGCATTATACCACGGATACCCCCTTTTTGTCTAACTGACGTTGATAAAATTTTCATTTTTAGTCTATTAAAAATTCTGTGTAAATTTTGTGCCTCCTAGAACAAGTCTTTTAGTTGATCATCGTATTGAATGGCGGGAAACATTACCTTTGACTGCTTGCATAGATTCGTCATTTGCGTTACTGTATTGTTGACATTGATTTTATCGCATTTTATATTAATGATTGGAAAAAAAGTGGTTGTTCGAAGTATTAATTGCTGTGTTTTAACAAAACCTAATCTCTCAATAAAAAATCAAGGTTCCAGGTAAGTTGTTGTGTGCATTGAAATTGACTGCGTTATGCAAATATACATTAAGAATAATATAAAAACAGCTGGCATTACCTTAAATTTTGATGATGGATGTTGTAACTCTTTTTTTTTACTCTTCCATCACCGGTTTTTATATTGCTTCCTGTTTCACTATCTTCAGACATCCTTCTTACTTTATCTACACGATTCTCTTCTGGCAGATTACATAATTTCTGTATGACTCTTTTAATTAGTCCCTTTTACATTTTTATTGTGGCAACACGTGCTAAATTTTCAGATCCTTTATGCACATCCTGAGAAGGACTTACTAAAGAGAGTTTACAAAAATTATTACTTAGTTCTATTTTACACATATGAACATTTTGAAATATCTTATTATATCTTACAACTTCTTTTTCAATTAATAATTTGCCCTCTTTTTTGCTTATAGCTCTACTTCCATATAGTTTACAATTAATTTTTATTATAGGATATGTAATATGTACCACTATTAAAACTGGGTTTTGTAAAATTTTGAATTTAGATACGTCCATCAAATCTGTTAAGGTGTCTCTGGTATTCTCATGTTTGATTATGTCTTGGATTTCTTTTAAATCTAGTATCGCTGTGTTTAATATACCTGCCTTGGCTAGCGTAACTGTTAGTAATAGGTTCTGTAGTTCAATTAGTATTAGTCTGTTTGTTTGTTTCGTTACTTTTGTCTTGCGCGAACAATTTTCTAAGTTTTGGATCATTTTTACCATACTAAATAGAGCTTTAAATATTTGTGAGTTTGTTGTTAGTTGTTTGTTACTGTTTTCTGCTAGTTCATTTATATTGTTGTTAATGGTTACCAGATCTGGGGAACCTGCTATCCATTTCCAAAGTGTGCCCAGTTCGTTAATTCCTCTTTTTCTTCTATAATTAGTCTTTTGTAATTGTGAAAATATCGTGTCTATCAGATGTAGCTCTAACCGTATGTCTAAACTGTCAATATGTGTCGTAGATTTATTATTTTGCGTTTCTAATCTAACAACGATGTCTTCATTAATTTCATTTCTGGTTACTTCTACTAATCCCTTAATGTACGTTAAGTTAAATGCAATGATTAATCGATCCATTGTCTGTAAAGTGCAAATAAAGTTAAGTTCGTATATTATCTTTATGTACTATTCTGTTTCTATAATGGATTTTAACTTTTTTCCATAGGTATTCTTTTACTTTCTGTTTTTTATATTTCACATCTAACTTCTTTCTTTTACCATCTGCTTTTTCATAAATTGTTTCATTAGGTTTGTACGTTTTCAAACCTTTTAATTTGTCGTTTCGTTTTAATATAGTTTCTTGTGCTTTTGGTAATTTTTCTGGTATATCGGGGTGGTCTATTTTATTATATAATATGTCTTGCGGTTTGTACTTAGTAACCGTATGAATTGTTTTGTTATACTGTTGAACGGCTCTAAATATAACCTCTGAATCGTTTACAATACTAAATTCCTGTCTTAAGCATCTTGCTATTACGATTATCGTTGAATGAACTCTTTCTACCTGTCCGTTCGTTAAATTATACTGTGGAGCACAATAATAAATTTTAATACCCATTCGTTCCATTAATTAATTAACGTGGGGTGTCGAGAAACCTGATTCGTTACCTAAAGTAATTTGCTTTGCCTCTGAGAATGACTGTAAAAGTTCCAAAACTTTTTCATCGAGTTTTTTTTTAACTTCAATTTGTATAATGAACAGATATTTTGAATAAGCATCAATACAAGTACTGAATTTAAGTTTTTGCGCGAAAAAAATGTCGAGATGGACTAACTCTCCCTCCTTCTTGGGAATTGGTGCCCCGCCAATTGGTACCTTTTGAGGCTTTCTATCGAATGTATTTCTATTACAAATCCCACAATGTCTTACGAATTCTTTAAAATGTTGGGTCATTTGGGCCAATAAAATGTGGTAAAGATTTGTTTGAAATTTTCCCTATAACTTCTGTGTACACGTGTATGTGTTTGTTTTACTATTGCTTTTTGATCGTCTGTATTAAGGACATCTATTGGAAAATTCTTAGTGTATGTGAATTTTATGTCAGTGAATGTTTTGATTAAGTGGTTTTTAATTTCGTAAAGATCTTCGGTTGTGCAATAGATTGCAGTTACAACTTTGGGTTGAAGGTATTCCTTCAGGATTGTTAAAAGATTTTCGACTGTATCATAAATTTGATTTACTTGTAGTAATGTTGACTCTTAATATTGTAACGACACTTTTGGGTGATGTTCAAAATTTTTAGTTTTGCTGGGGTATCCTCAGCCGTCGTCCAGAGTCGAGACAATTTATTTATAGTTTCGCTGAGACGTTGTTTTAGAAGAAAAAAAAACGTTATTTTATATATATAAATTATATATATCTATATTTATTACATAAAAACTTATGATCTAACAAAGTTTAATTAACCAAATTTCAAATAAATTATTTACCCTATAATAAGTGATTATTCCTTGAAAAAAATATTCCTTTTGCTTTTTAATAATAATCAAAAGAAAATATATGTTGACGCCAGAATTTCCTTTCTCAATAAATTACTTGTAACAAAAAAAAAAGATTTTTGGCAACCACAGTGTGACTTCCTGAGCCCCTCCTCTGTTGTAAAAAAAACGTTTACTCCGTGCTGTGAAATAAAACTATTTGACCCAATGAGCCAGGTTAAAAAAATATAGTACACATAAGACGAGAAAATTTCAAACTACGTTTGACTCAAAGAGCCAGGTTTTTGGCACAATGTGCCAGATGACCAATAGGCCAGTGTACTCGTTTTGGAAAAGTAAAATTTCAAGTATTTGATAAAATTTACCAGAAGGCTCAATGAGCCAGAGTACTTGTTCTTTTACTTGTCGAAAACCAAGTCCCCGATTATATGAAATGTGCCTCCTTTTATATCGAGCATACCGGAGCTTTTTGGTGTAGCGTACCGGTATTCATTGCTGTACTTGACTTCGCCGTGAAGTTGAACTTTGTGTTCTACTGTTTTCCTTTTCTTCTACTTCGCCGTGACTTTTAGTATTTTTACTACGTGCTGTGTTTATTTATTTCGTGTGTTATTTCTCCTTAATTTATATTTTATTATTAAAAAAATAAAGTGTATTAATAATTCAAAACAAGGTATTAAATATACCTATATATTTTGTGAATTCAATATTATCTAAATGTGAAAAGAAAAGAAATAAATTAGTAAATAAAAAAAAAACTAGCGTTGATGTGCTTAGTTACTGCCGAAGTTTGTTTTGTTTACGTGTACAAAAATAAAATTGTACAAACATGAGTGTTAAATTGTTTTGTGTATTATTTTATTTATATATATTTCAAATAGATATTTGTTCAATAATTAAACGTGTTATCTGTAATAATTGTTCAGTGTTGTTGTGTTTACAAGTTTTGTTTTCATTCATAAATTTTTGTAACAAACAAATTAAATTTTTTTCGTATATTTTAGATTCTGCACATATATCGATGCCCGCGGCACGTTGGCTTCGAGGATCGCAGGTAATGTCCATGATATGTTGAATAACATTTTAATTCAATTTTATGTTTTTCCAGCTAAGTCTACTTCAGTTATTTTCACGTGAGTTATTGAATATATTATGTGTAGCGGTGGCAGTTATTTTACGAACAGATTTTATTTTTTTCTTCTTCTAGATCATATGTAACACACAAATTTATCGTAAAAATTTATGTCGTTACATTTCCCTCTTTCTTCAGAAAGTGAAAAGAAAACTAAAACTTTATTTTAATGATACGTTGATTACCCCTCTTCGGCTAATTTGCACTTGATACTTCTTATTTTCCACGCACCGTATGAAGTTGAGACGTCTTCCTACTCTTCGTTTTTTACAGGCTTCACGAATAGCCATTTCTATCTCTCTAGGCCAGTTGTTGATGACTTCCTTTTTAGTCGACTCTCTGGGGACATTGCTCATCAACTCTGCATATAGTTCGTCAATTACTGGCGGTGGTGGTGATGTACTCTGCTCACTAATGGTGTCTGTCCAGGTGCACTGTAATATGTCTTGATCCACGTCGTTGTTCATCATATGTTCGATAGTTGGTGATGCACTTGCTGGCTTCGTAGTACTGGATTCTTCTGTGTGATTGACCTGCTTCTGCCAACCGGTAGCTTTAGGTAATTGGACTCGGTCTGCTGGCATGAGGCGCGGTTGTGGTTTGGGACATTCCGTGACACGTTGCTTTTTCGATTTGTTGACCACATGTATTGTACTGTTTAACCGTTTGCGTGGAGGCGCGTGTACACTGGGTACATATTGACAGCGCGGAGCACTTCTTTTTAAATTTTCTAGGTTTTCCCGAAAACGTTTAACCGATTGTTGAAATTTATTATCCATGTTGTTTGGTATTCCGATATTATGCGATTGGATGTTCCTTTCCTATTTGCTTGGCTTTATACCACAATTTTTAACGGATCGTGAGCTTTTGTTTAGTTTAATGCGGGTTCGATGTTCGATTCATAATTGGTTTATCCTATTATATATAACTTTATATACCCTACACCCCGAAATTTTGGGTCGTTTATCCCTTATTTTCCCTATGATACATGCTATTACTTGTGCTACTAATATTCCTCTCAGAATGAGGCTCGATTTCTCTTTCTAATCTTTGGATTCTTGAAAATTTTGTAGTAATCATCTTGGTTTTTGACATGAGGATGGTCATCCTTTCGTTTAAATGTGCCTAGACGTCGTATGAGAATCTCTGGTTTGTTTCCTTTTATGCTTGGTTGAATGACATTCAATTCCTCTTGTGGTGACCATGGTTCTTGTTGACTGTCACGCTTGACTTTATCCTTTGCTTGAGTTTCTTGGCTTGGTAGTTCCGTATTAAGTTTACTATCTGAAACATTGATATCTAATGGATCTAATGACTTCGTAGGTTGTACTGGACGATTGTTCGATACTGGCGGTACTGTAGTAGAATTCCTCTGTGGCGATGTAGTTGATGACGAAGATGATGGTGGACCGGACTGGTGATTATCTCTTGGTGGTGCTTCTCGTTGTGCTTGTTGCTGATTAACAAGGGATGGCGGCTGCGGCTCAAGTTCCTTTGGTTGTAACGATGATTTGAAATTACTTTGCGAATGACACTGTGGCGTTTGCGATGACGATTCTGAACTTGTAGAAATTGGTAACAATGGATGATTGACATGTGATGACTCTTGTACTATCGGTAAACGTTGTGGTAGTGCTGGAAGTGATGATGAATCATGCTCTTGGATTTGATGTTTTTGTTCTCGTGGTTGTGTATTTTGATCGTGGTTGGCTGGCGACTGTTGTGCATAGGCTTGTTGATAACATACTTTAGGACTTTCTTGATGATGCGTTGAAATCTGTGGAGGAGTTACGATGCATTTATGTAATGCCTGCTTTTGTGGTTTTCCCTGTAGTGGTACTGAGTGTGGTTCTGAGTCACTTCGATGTTGTATGCTGAGCGTGGGTAGTGTACTTGTTATTGGATTACTAACTGCTGTTGCTCGTTTTGCGATTGGTGGAATCGGTTGCTGGTTACTTCTCTGCTGGATATGATTATTCGATTCAATGCTTTGATTATGGACTATTCTTTCTTGCATCAGTTTTGGGTGACTGGATTCTAATTTGACGGGTAAGATGATCGGGTGGTTGTCGTCCCCCAAAGAGTTTTCCGATGGGTTCTGACGGTTTCCATAAATTGGGTTTTTCCTACGGCATTCGTTTGTTCGACGGCCCAGAATGCCACAAGTCCAACAAAAAAGTACTTTAGGTTTTGTGCAACCTTGCGCAAAATGGTTCGCTTCCCCACATCTACGGCACGCACTTCGTACGTTCACCCTTTCGGTTTGTACTCTGTGAACAGAAACTGGCGGTGACCATTCTTGAGTGTGCTGTCGCTCTGTTTTGCTTAGTTGAATAAGTCGCTCGAATTCTCTTGCTAATTAGATCAACTCTCCCAAGGAGCTAAATTCACGTGGTTTGATGTTGAGTTGATATTCCGCCCTACTGTTTCGATAGATTCGGCTTAGTTGTTGCCCCTCTGTAAACTCGGCATACCGCATCAACTCCTGTAGTGCTAAGACATAGTCTTGAAATGACTCATTCTTCTTTTGGTATCTGCTCCGAATCGTATCTTCTAGTTGCTCTAAATAATTAGAGGGCAAGAAAAATTCTCGAACGTCCTGGACAAAGCTTGACCAGTGTGTCCACTTTCGATTGTTATTTCGGAACCACATTAAGGCTCTCCCTTCGAGTATTTCTAGCATCATCCTGGGCAGGATGTCTTTGGAAATGTTATGGTTGTCGGCGAGGCCTTCCAGTCTCTCCAGGAATGGTAATGGGTTCGTTTCACCATTGAAATGCACAGCCCATTTACGCACTTGATTCGCGATTCTCGCGAAGTCCTCAAACTTGTCATTCATCGTGGTGGGCTCTGAGATGTGTATTTTCGGTGTTTCTGCTTCGAAACCTGGAAGTTTGGGTGAGAGACTACGATCGTATTTAGTTTCCATTTCTCCAATTATGTCTAGTAATTTTGACGGGTTTTCCTCCGTTGTTAGATGATCACGTACCCGCTTTCGTAGCTCCTCAACGGTTCCTGTTGTACTGACCTTGATTTCTTCTAGAATTAAAATCAGATCCTCTTTGCGTGCTATAGAAATCCATGCCGTCTTGACCATGTTATTAGTTTAGTGATTTAAGCGATTTTGTGTTTAGTCTAATGATTTTTTTTTCTTGAAACGCTTGTACACTGTTCTTTATGTTCCTAGTGCGTTCTTTTTTTTCTTCTAAAACTCTGTCCCTGCTCGGGCGCCAATTGTAACGACACTTTTGGGTGACGTTCAAAATTTTTAGTTTTGCTGGGGTATCCTCAGCCGTCGTCCAGAGTCGAGACAATTTATTTATAGTTTCGCTGAGACGTTGTTTTAGAAGAAAAAAAAACGTTGTTTTATATATATATAAATTATATAAATCTTTATTTATTCCATAAAAACTTATGATCTAACAAAGTTTAATTAACCAAATTTCAAATAAATTATTTAGCCTATAATAAGTGATTATTCCTTGAAAAAAAATATTCCTTTTGCTTTTTAATAATAATCAAAAGAAAATATATGTTGACGCCAGAATTTCCTTTCTCAATAAATTACTTGTAACAAAAAAAAAAGATTTTTGGCACCCACAGTGTGACTTCCTGAGCCCCTCCTCTGTTGTAAAAAAAACGTTTACTCCGTGCTGTGAAATAAAACTATTTGACCCAATGAGCCAGGTTAAAAAAATATAGTACACATAAGACGAGAAAATTTCAAACTACGTTTGACTCAAAGAGCCAGGTTTTTGGCACAATGTGCCAGATGACCAATAGGCCAGTGTACTCGTTTTGGAAAAGTAAAATTTCAAGTATTTGGTAAAATTTACCAGAAGGCTCAATGAGCCAGAGTACTTGTTCTTTTACTTGTCGAAAACCAAGTCCCCGATTATATGAAATGTGCCTCCTTTTATATCGAGCATACCGGAGCTTTTTGGTGTAGCGTACCGGTATTCATTGCTGTACTTGACTTCGCCGTGAAGTTGAACTTTGTGTTCTACTGTTTTCCTTTTCTTCTACTTCGCCGTGACTTTTAGTACTTTTACTACGCGCCGTGTTTATTTATTTCGTGTGTTATTTCTCCTTAATTTATATTTTATTATTAAAAAATTAAAGTGTATTAATAATTCAAAACAAGGTATTAAATATACCTATATATTTTGTGAATTTAATATTATCTAAATGTGAAAAGAAAAGAAATAAATTAGTAAATAGAAAAAACTAGCGTTGATGTGCTTAGTTGCTGCCGAAATTTGTTTTGTTTACGTGTATAAAAATAAAATTGTACAAACATGAGTGTTAAATTGTTTTGTGTATTATTTTATTTATATATATTTCAAATAGATATTTGTTCAATAATTAAACGTGTTATCTGTAATAATTGTTCAGTGTTGTTGTGTTTACAAGTTTTGTTTTCATTCATAAATTTTTGTAACAAACAAATTAAATTTTTTTCGTATATTTTAGATTCTACACATATATCGATGCCCGCGGCACGTTGGCTTCGAGGATCGCAGGTAATATCCATGATATGTTGAATAACATTTTAATTCAATTTTATGTTTTTCCAGCTAAGTCTACTTCAGTTATTTTCACGTGAGTTATTGAATATATTATGTGTAGCGGTGGCAGTTATTTTACGAACAGATTTTATTTTTTTCTTCTTCTAGATCATATGTAACACAAAAATTTATCGTAAAAATTTATGTCGTTACAATATGAGTTTTTAAATATTTATTTGTGGTGTTTTATTACTAACAATTATTTTTTGCTCTATTAAAAAAACTAAAATTTTCTAAATCAAAATGTATATGCCTGAAAATTTAATTGTCAATTTTTATTTTTCAAAGTAAACTTCTCTTTTTGAATAATGCCACATGAACGCCACATCACTCCCCCACCAGTGGTTGAGTAGAAACGATGCCACGTTATACGCACTTGATTCTATGTCATAAATCTGATAGGTAATCGAATAACTCTGCCACTAGATGTGCTGCGACCAGAGTTGAGCTCCTGTTAAGGTCTTCGTACAGGTTGTGCATCCGGACTTGACTGAAATGAAGTAGATCGTGACAAGTGCGTACTTGGTTCAATTTCTTCATTCAACAAATAAGCTGCCTTTACTCTGTCAATGCTCACTTGAACAGGTCGGCCTTTCATTAAAATAGTAGTGAGCTTACGATCACGATGTATCACCTTGAATGGTCCATCATAAGGAGATTTCAATGGAGGTCATGTGTCATCATCCCTTAGGAACACATGTGAACACGTCTTCAGGTCTCGTTGTACAAACGTTTTCGCTTTTGCATGATTTGAACCTGGATCTGTACGTAATTGATTCATGGTCTCCGTAAGAAACGTTGCAAATTCGGAGTTACAACCGATGTGAGACGTCTTCTCAAAAAATTCTCTTAGAAGCTTAAGAGACGTACCTTATACCATTTCTACTGGGCTAGCTTGGATATCGTCTTTAAACACACTCCATAAAGCTAGCAATATCAGTTATAATTCATCTGTCCACCTTTCATTTGACTTACACTTCAGTGCAGCTTTTAGTGTTCTGTGGAATCGTTCCAGAATTCCGTTCGATTGTGGATGTCGCGAACTTGTACGTAGATGTTTAGCGCCAATCAACTGCACAAGCTCAGCGAACAGCTTTGATTCAAACTGCCTGCCCTGATCTGTAGGGATGTCTGAAGGAACGTGTGAAATACATTCCGTGATGAATGCCGCAGCTACTGTGTCTGTACGAATCTCTATAGTGGGAATAACAACAGGCCACCATATAAATCGATCTATGCATGTCAGGCAGTAGCTGTATCCATCTGATGGTGGTAATGGCCCCACTATATCAACGTGTACTGCTGCAAATCGCCGGTCAGGTGCCTTGAAGGTTCCGAGTACTGTTTTGTTGTGTCTACCTATTTTAGCTCGCTGACATTGTGGACTTGTTTTTACCATATTCGCCACATCCCTTCTAATGTTTGTCCAGATAAATCGTGCTGTGATCGGTTTTGCCGTGGCCTTGCTACCTGGATGACCTATATTAAGTATGGTGTAAAAAACTTGCCTACAAAATTCATCTGTGATCCAAGGTCGTGCATGCTTTGTTGAAAAATCGTACACAATGAGATTCTACGAACTAGGTAGATGCACCGAATTCCTACCTTGTGATGAGTTGTTGTAGCTCTAGGTAATTTGTTGGCTTTTTGATAACCTATCAAAGTCAATCAACTTTCCCCCTGTATTTCGTCAATACGTGATAGGAAATCAGCAACGCTATTGTCTTTTCCAGGATAATGTCTGATATCAGTAGTAAACTAACGTATGTAATCCAGATGTCGAAGTTGTCTGGGAGATACTTTTTCAGGATTTTGCTAAGGTGCAAAAATGATGGGCTTATGATCAGTCAACACAGTAAAGTTCCTGCCTTCTACTATGTGTTTCAAATGCTGTACCGTCGTACAGTGTGACAGAACACAAAATTAGGCGGTCAGAATTCGATATTTTCGGAACCAGTGGAGATATTGATATGAAATTTTCTTTAAATATAGTTTTTGAGATGGTCTTTCTTAAATCTAATTTGAGCCCAATCGGCTTACTGGAACTCCGAAATTTTTGTCCAAACATGGGGCATTTACCGTGATCCCAAGATTACTTAAAAACTATGATAGGGTGAAAGCTGAATTTTGGTGTTCGGTAAACTTATTTTATTATCTATATTCTAAATTTTTTTATGGTTTTCCGCCAACTACCACACCCACCCTCCATACAAAATTTTCATTTTAAATCGTTTATTATCGTTATAAGAACTTTTTACACTTATTGGACTATATATATACATGACGTACATAGTAACACAACTTCATGCAAAAAATGGGCATGATTCTCCCATTAGTTCCTAAGTTATTTTCAGTTTCATGCAATTTTAGCGAAATTACGATTACACAAAAATTGAACCAACTTTAAACCCTTATATGTTTTTACTATTTATTCAAAAATGATAATTTTTAAATTTTTTTAAAGCTTAGGATATTGTTATTCATTATGTGTAAGAAAAATTTCAAGTTTAATTATATTTAATTACTAATAGCCAAATAGTTAAACTTTAGAACAAAAACAAATTGGCCTGCGCGCTCCCTGTTTTACACCTATTTCAGGCCTCAGAAACCAGCGAAAAATTACGAAAAATATGACCTTCAATAAACCCCATTTATTTTAACAATAAATTCAATAAGTAATAAAAAAAAGACATTTATAATTTTATAAATATTCTCCTTCTCCTCCTATAATAAGTTCTCCTTGAACATGAATGGATCTATTTCCATTGCTTCTATTTTCGGAAAATAACCTTTATTGTTATTAGTCGGGATTTGAGGGCGTTGCGGATAACGCAGATTATTTTGATGTCTATTAACTTGAGTTAGGTTCGAATTTCTATTAAACATAAGTGCGAAGTTAGTACGTAGTTGGTTTGATTCTTACTCCTGGGCTTTTGCGAAATCGTTTGGAAGGTCTTCTGGAGTCAGAGAAAATAAGACGTTAGACAGGGGAGGATTTAATTCTGTTATAAATATTCGTGTAGCTAACTCACGATGCTTTTTATTTAATTCTGCAGTTAAAGGGTTACTATTACCGTATGTCATTATAATTTTGTTGATCCGCATTGTTAGTTTTTTGTTTGTTTGTTCGTAATAGTAGTCCAAAATTGTCATTGAGCCTTGTCTTAGGACACTTACTTCTTGTTCCATTATATGTATTGGTCGCTTATCTGCGTAAGCGAAGTCTAATCTACTGATTATTGCATCAAAATTCAAAACCGTGCCGTGGTTGGTCAATACGTCGTTAGCGTCATCGGTTATCTTATTTCGAAGAATGGTTAAAGCGGCGAAGTATTTTCTACTACCGCGGGTGTATAGACTAAGAGAAATATTTTCAAAAAATTTTTTAATTAATTTTTTTTAATATAATTCAATAATATAATGTTTAATATTCTCAACAAAAATGTTTTAATACAATTTTATGTTCGTTTTTTTCTTCACGATGGCAATTCAAAAATAATAGTTGATTTGGCTTTTTTTTCATACCAAAAAAAATATTTTCAAACCTAACTTACGTTTCTCCTGATGATGAGGATACTTGATTGCTGGTGATTGGGTTCTATGCTGTCCAGGAATCCTTTTCTTCGGCTCCAGTTGGCAGCAAATGAATAATTTATTTGAATCAGCTGATTATATTAAGTCACTTTCTCGTTAAATTATTTTAATGTCTTCAAATTAGTGTTCGTGACTGTGCGATTTTTTATTATTAAATTTGGCTTATTTGTGACTCAAAATTTTTTGGTTAGTTTTAGTTTTCACCAATTTCGTAGCTTACTTTACAGTTCACCAAATATTTTATTCAAACCGCACTTCGATCACTTTCCGAATAACACTTTTTATCACGGTCCCTGCTCGGGCGCCAATTAATGAGATTAAAAGTCATTAATTAAAAATCATTAATTAATGAGATTAAAGTACAAGGATATAATCTAAGTGAGCAATGCTCCTGCTTTTATATTTATATGATCTGAGTTTACAAATAAAGCTTTTTACTCAAAGCTTGCTAAGATCATAATTTAAAATCAATTTTGTTCTCTACTGTTTTCTCTTACAATTAATTTTGTGTTTTATACTTAACCCTACAAAGTGAGAGCGTGCGATAACATGCGTGTCAAGCTGAAGAAACGCAACAAATTTCATTGCTTGAAATTCATGAACTCACATCACACTCACTTTCTTCTCTCATCTATTGGTAACTGGTTTTCAAGTTCATGTTTATGTTACTTTCATGATAGTGTAAATAGGCCCAATGATATTATTTCAAAATTGCTTCAGAAATAATGTTTTACACACTTAGCTTGAAGAAAATGTAACTGTTTTTTTTTTATAAAAAAATTTGTTTCTACATATGTTTTGTTACCAAAAGCACAGACAAATAATACACAGATTGCGAATACAGAACAAAAAAATTAGTCCCTTTGATTTCATGGTAGCCAGCTAGTTTTGGGTGCTAGTTTGGGTGCTTTTGTGATTTATATGTTGACAATTTTCTGTTTTGCGAACGAGACGAAAGGGCAATCAGTGAAGTGCAATTTTTTGTTTCTATATTTACAAAATTTGATTTCTTTTAGGTTAAGAGGAAATAGAGAGGAAAGGGCGTCCAATAGTAGTTAAACACGAAGAAGGGTTGTTTAGTATTGAATGGACACACAAATTCAAAGAAATAGTCTTTGCTTTTTGTACACATTTTTTCTAAAATATATGATTGACTTTTTTCAAATTATTATAAATTTGATTTTTGATGAAATTGTATACTGGTCTCATACAAATATATGAGGTTTCCCTATTATGAGGTGAGTAAACACCGGCAGTAGCCCAACCATAGTTGTTGTTAGTGCAAATGGTATTATGTGCATTGTAGTAAAGACAGTACTATGACATGTATGTTACTAGCCATGATATCATGAAGTATGTTAATAAACACCATGTTGTTAAATATCTATTTATGTTTTATATTTGAATATACAAATGATTAAATACACAGCAAAACTATGGAAGCATAAGTTCGCAAAACAGAAAATTGTCAACATATAAATCACACAAGCACCCAAAATAGCAATACCCAGCGGCACCATCATGCCAGCGCTGAAAAAATAAGCGAGGAGGTAATAGCTCTTCGTTTTTATTTTTCTTTGTTTTCGACATTTGTGTTCGACATAGACAATTTCGGGGTTGAAATTATAAAAGAATGAAGAAGAAAAGCAAAGGAGTATTAAGAATTTCTTGTTTTGCCTACATTGTATACATTTAGTCTGCTTTTGATTTTAGTGAAGTGTGTGCAGTGAACAATTTTTAATTTTTAAAATCAAAATAAAATCAAAAATATAAATAAAATATAATTTGTAATTTAACATAAACTCACTGTAAGTATATGCAAAATTAAATGAATATATTTAAAATGATAATTGAAATTTTTGTTTTGTATTATGTAGATGCTACTGCGTCAAGAACGATTAATTGACCAATGTGCTGCGAATGCAGTCATTCTAAAGCAAGGGGTAATCAGCTGTAGTCATGTAGTCAGCTGTTTCAATTGGAAAATTTTACAATTCAAACTGAAGAGGATTTAATTCAATTTAATGAAGAAATCACTGCCGTTGAAGTAGTTGTAAGTTAAATTATATATGTTTCTTACTTTCAATTTCAACTTATTAATATATTCACATGTAACAATTTTACTAATTCATACATTTCTTTTCATCTATTACGTTATTTATAGACTGCATCAATGAGACGCGTTATTAAAAAACAACCAATTACGCGAAAAATTTCCTGGAATTTTGGAGAATGGTACCCAAGGCAAGAAGTCCTTAAGAGCGTTAGAGAATGTGACAGCAGCACTTTTTGGTATGGTATATTGTACATAATTAACTTTAGCGTATACAATAACATACTTTTGTATTTACAGATGCTTTAAGTACAGATGGTAAGCCGAAACAAGTGATCGAGTCGAGTCTGGAAATCTCTTCAAGGTTTTAGTAACAATTTCCAGAAAAATATTCATATATATATTTACTTATGTTATATTTTTTTATGTAAATATTAATATTTTAATTGTATAAAACATAAATATAAAATATAATTTATCCAAAAAAATTTATAGTATTTTATTTAAAAATCAATAGCATAGGAAAAATTTAAAAGGTAAGCGAACATGTCAGCGCTGATATGTTGCATTACAAATTCGAAAAGGTAAGCTAACATGTCAGCGCTGATATGTTGCATTACAAATTCGAAAAAGTAAGCGAATATGTCAGCGCTGAAATGTTGCATTACAAATTTGAAAAGGTAATCGAACGATTCAGCGCTTGCCCGCAATGACATGCACGTGTTAAAGTAATTAGGAGTTTCCTTTGAATAATCAGCGCTAGGCATTACCATTCAGCGCTGAGGGAATCGATTCCCGATTATTATTGAATATACATATATTACATGATTAAGCAAACTAAACTAAATTAACTTGATTGATTTAAATGTTTATATATTAATTTATATATATATTTATCACATTTTATTTGTTGCAATAGCCGTCATTTTTTCTTTTAGAGTAGAAAAAAAATAACATTAATTCCGGTTGAAAGATATTGGCAGCACTTTTAAAATATGTTGAACGCTTTTGTCTGACATATGATTTTTGTTGTATAGTGTTCAATATGATATAATACGAACGATATAAATTATGGAACATATTTTCAGTGAACATTCCCGATGGACTGATTTTTGAACTTAGCCGCACTAAAACTTGGTGATTTGATGTTATTATCCAAATAAGGTGCGCACAAGTTTTTCATATTATTAAGAGGTAAACATATGATTAGCAAGTGGTAACAAATTATTAAACCGCAACACCAAAAGAGAGTAATTTAGTGTTATCGTGGTAGGATCAGATGTATTTAGTACGTGTGCCAAAATTTTATAAAAATATCTATTTTCAAAAGCAATTTACTGTGTTACGATCGAAATGGGCGAAGTTACCATTCTTTAATGGGTTTTCTTTGATTGTTTAGTTACGCTTGGAATTACCGTTCTTTGTATTCTTTGATGCAATGCATTGAAACGCACGTGCGCGTTTAGTTATATATTTTAAATTGTAGGAATCTTAAAAACATCTAATGTATCTTTCAGCGAATAAAAGGGTTTTAAAGCGCCAGAATCCTGCTGGTGGAAAAAAGACTGTCAAGAAGAGAAAGCTTGCAAACAGTGAACCTGAATATAACAATCACCATTTCGCACCATCATTAAAACTATCAATTGACACGCGTATATTTCTATATTTCAATGAATTAGTTAATGAAGATTCTAATATACGTGTTAATGCTGCTTTATCCTTAATGCAGCATTTGAGTAAAAAAACTGAAGTTGAAAAGGTATAGATCCTGTTAAATAAAGTAGTTAGTAATATAGTATTTGTTTACAGCGTCAGAAGGAATTATATTATACATTAAAGCGTCTTGTTCGAGGATGTGGAGCATCTACAAATATTTCTCGAGCAGGGTTTTTTACTGCTTTAGTGTTGTTTTTAAAAAAATTTTTAACAGAAATTTCGAATAAAGAAGTTTTTGATGCATTGCAAAATGAGTTAAGAACTGGGACAACTATAGTAAAAAAGGTATGTGCATACATAACAAATGACACTAATGTATCGTAACAAGGATTTATTATAAGCAGAATGATTCAGATGCAGTTGTAGGTAAAATACTGGTGTGTGTAGCTATTATGCATTCAGGTCGAGTTTTTGTTAGTAGTGAGGACGATTTGCAAAAATTAACGCTGTTTCTGCTAAGAGCTACAAAGCATCGAACCTATCACTCTTCGTTGGGATATGGTTTTTTAATAGAATTTTTAAATATGGTAAATTTTCTTGTTCAAAGTAATTTGTAAATTTTAACTTTAATTCGAATTAACAGATAAGCGAAGAACAATTTGAAGTCACAATTTGGCCTTATCTTACCAAAGACATTATAAAACCGTGGACAAAACAAACAATGCAAACTATACATTGTCTTATTTGTGTTCATAAAATTTTTCCAGAAGTAGTAAATGAAAAAATTCTAGAATCAAATTTTGGTGGAAGTGAACTTTTAAATACAGAGAGTTTTCAATATATTTATAAAATATTTTGGGAAAACTGTAATACAAACAATTTAACTGATCCAGTTTATGATGATTTTGGATCCTACATTGCTACACAATCAAAGTTAAATGAGTTTTGGACAGAATATGTAGATAAAGGACTAAATCGTACAACAAAATTTAAAGAAATAGTTACTTTGCGGATAGTTACAGCTATCTTAAAATCGTTAGATATTACTAAGACGAAAATTGAGGATTTGATGAGTGAGAATTTTATGATTTTGTTGATTAAAGGATTAAAAGATGCAAAATATAAAAAGGATGAAACACTTCTAGCATTTTACAAAGATTATTTTGAGGCTTTACTCATTGGTTGTGAGAAAGTGAGCGACAAGCAGAAAGTAGCTGTTATAAAACGTCTAATTGAACCACCAGGAACATTTAATATTGAGAAATTTACACATACTCGTATTATAAATCAACTTGTGAACTCTCTTGGGGAAGCTGGCGTGAAAGAAATCTTTGAAATATTTAAACGAATATTTTTAGGATTGTTTTTTAAAAGCGGTAAAAGTTCCTATGAAGAATTGTTTCATTTTGAACGATCTATTGCCGGTTATATGTTGCAACATTTACTATCACACATTTCTGTTCGTTCATCATTCAAATGGCGGGAGGAGCAATTGCGATTTCTGCTTACTGGAGGCATATTTCATGTAACAAATGAAATGGAAATTTGTAAAATTGAAGATTCTGGGTCGTTTAGTAAGAATTTTGGATATCAGTGTCTAAAAATGTTTTATTCAAGCTTGAACTATAAGTCTAATGTTATGAAAAAAGAAAAAAAACTTCTGCTAAATCTTGTGAATTATTGCAATGAGGTCATACAAAGAAAAAATTCGGATAATTACTTGCGAATCAAAAATATTGATCAATGTTTACAAAAAAGCTGGAGTTACTTGTATAATGCAGTATTAACTGAAACAAATAAATGCAAACCATCCGAGGCGAATAATAGAACGGAGTTGCAAATGATATTTCATATATTGCTACTAAATATGGGACTACAGTATTTCAAAGAACCGGAAATGGCGCGCCTAGCTATAGAAGACATAATTGTATGCATGCACCGTCTTCAGGGTCAACAAAAATTTAGGATTGTTACAAAAAGTAACAAGGTTAGTGTTTTTATTATTACTATTCTTATTGTTAATAACTACTATGTTTGCTTCTTATAGGAAAATGAACCAAATTGGATAGAAGTAGTAATAGATTTATTTTTACACTTACTTTCACAAAACACGAGTGCGTTGAGAAATATTGTTAATCAGTTGTTTCCATTTTTCTGCGATAAGTTAACTTTAAACGCAATTCATCAAATTTTGTCCATGCTAGATATGAAAGATGGCCAAAATCCACTAAGTTTAAAAGATGAAGATATTGAAGATGTAGAAGAAGAGGATAGTGATAGAACAAAATCTGATAATGAATTGGATTCCAATAATGATGATACGGCTTCTGAAAGTTATGGACAAAGCGAAATTGATGAAAGCGAAGATATGGGCACTGGAGTAGATAAATTGAGAAACGCAATATCTATGGCACTTATTGAAACTGAAGCTGGTGGTGTTGACGATGATATGGAATCAGTTGATCTTAATGAACTATCAGAAGAGCAAGGAAGAAAGTTAGACGAAGCGTTAGCAAATGCATTTAAAATAAAGAAAAGCACAAGTAAAACACCATCTAAAAAGTCGAAAAGTTATCAGGTCAGGAACATCACTGTAATGCACTTCCGTATAAGAGTTCTTGATCTAATCGAGATATATATACAACAAAAGCCTTTATTATGTGTTTCTATTGAAATAATGCTTGCGTTATTTAATATGATGGAATATTGTATTGCTGAGGAGTTGAAACCTTTGCGAACAAAAGTTGAGAAAGTTTTAAACAAGCTGACTTCACTTAAAAGCTTCGCTACAGAATTGGAATTAAACCAGCACAATATAGTAGATTTTATTCGTCTTATTATAGAAAGAAGAACGCAAACATCAGCATTTGATATAATAAGTAAAATACGAAATAAATGTGTTATATTTCTTATAAACAACGCTTGTAAAGTAATGGATAATAATTCATTAGCTTTACTAAACTTATGTAATTCATACATTGAAGAATTCATAAAATCAAGAAATGCCTATATTAATGCAACATTACTTTCAGATATTTTTAGGTTGCGCTTAATAATGGTTTGGGAATTAGCTCAAACTTTGGCAGAGCTGGGTTTTTCACTAAAAACTCGCGTTTTTAGACGTATTCAAACATACGAAATTCTTTCAGTACTGTACAAAAATTGTAGCATACAAAACTGTGACATAGAAAGCGCTAAAAATTATTTTTGGCAAATTGATAAATTGCTTATTGATCACATAAAAACACTTGCTACTACTAAAAACATGAAATATTCTCTAAACGAATATCAAAAACTTTTGGAATTTTTATTACTGGCTAATAAAACTTATACACGTTTGCAGTTGAATAACACGTCATTAGCTTCGTTTGAAACAATCAATTTTGTACAAGACATAAGACGTCAGATTTACTTGGTATCGCTGCATACTTATCAGAGATATTGTACCACGCACAAAATTAAGGTAATACGAAATAATGAATTAAAACAGTTAATGTAACTATGAATCTTAACAATAAAAAATATAAGTAAAAAAATTACTTCGACATCAAAATAAAGAATCTACTCTTTGTGGGTATGCATATTAAAATATAAATATATGTATGGTTTATCAACACATCCTTCAAATTAGTGCTTCTTTTGTCTAGTATTTAATTTCATGCAGTCATGAAATTTTATAATTTCAGATAAATTTATTGAACATAAAATATATACAGTGGTTCGCAGCTTATTTGATGCAAACATTTTTTGAAGTTACATTTTTTCAAAATATTTTGCAAATTTAAAAAAAGAACAAAGTTATTATTTATAGTGTTTTATTTCATTTCCAAAAACAAAAACAGAAGAATATTCCATTTCTTAGTTATCCAATAAAAACCAAAAAAATAAAAAAGTCATATCACAGATATACAAATTAAATTTGTACAGAATTACGAACTATTTTTAAGAACTTAGTACTTTGCTGGATATTTCTTGTCAATAATAGCCTGAAGCGACTTCTTTTACTCCATTCTTTTTGTAAAGCGTTTTTTTAAGTCAGATTTGTTACGGATGTGTTTTCTAATATTTCTCTTTAAAACGGACTACAAATTTTCGATAACGTTTAAGTCTAGTTATTGTGCAGGAGTTTGGACAATGTGTAGATATTGCAATATTAACAACTATTGTGCTTAATGTCGTTGTGCATCTGCAATCTTTAATTTCCGTTGCACTTTAAATTAAATTTTCTTCAAGATGCTTTAAATAAAAGTCTTTGTACATAGTGTCTTCGATGAAAACCAAATTTCCTGTTCATTTTGACGACACAGTGTTGTGAATAACAAAAGCAACCAAAAATAGTACATCAAATAAATTGTTTTTTTTGTCTACTTTTTACTTTTCATTTAAAAACTTGACCACTTAACTTAACTACTTAGCTACCATAAAAAAACAACAAAACCTTCAGTTCTTCATAATTCACAAAAATAACGAAAGATCAGGATTGCTTTAATCCTGTTTTTATAAACTCTTCATTATTATTTATATCCGTTATCACCTTATTATAATATTCAGCATCGTCACTATCCATAGTATCAAATAAAACTTTAAGCCCTGATCCTATTATATTTAATATTCCTCTCTTGTTTCTATTTCCCTTCAAACTGGACTTAATTCCAAGCATATTATGTACTACATTTATTTTTTTTTTAAATTTTTAAAATGCTGTTTTCCAAAAACAATGATCTCTTCACATTCGTGATAGGAATCTATGCAAGTTTTATCTACATGATCTACTTTACTCTTAAGCACATTCATTTTATCTTCATAAGAAGTTAGATTTACATTAGTAATTATGGATATGTGACCGTCCACGATTCTGTTTTCCCATACTTTCTTGAAATAGAAGCTTCCTTTCCCATTAATATCCTCAATTTTAAGAGCGAATATGGCTAGAAAAAATCTGAACAGTTTAAACAAAATTAGTTTTCAATATATCTTTTAATTAGATTTTTTGAAATTTTTCTTGTTCTACGATTTGTTCTTATAAAGACATTAGCTTCGGTAACTTTTACAATGGTATATGGACCAGTAAAAGTGGTCTCTAACTTTTTATTTTTTGTAAGATTTTTCACAACTATCTTTTGATCTACTTCATAATTAGGTGTATCTGCTATCTTTTTATCATAGATTAATTTTGACTTTTTCTTGCAAACCGTTGTATTTTCTTTTAATTGCTTTTCAATGTTCTCTATGATATCTTTTATATTATTGACATATCCACCTATGGTTACTAAATCTAAAGCGTCAATTCCACTCGGTCTATTTCCTTCCCTTCCAAAAACTATTGAATAAAAATTCACATAATTTCATGTTATTATTATAAGAATATTTTTCAAAATTAACTACTATATCACAATTTTATTTTTTATTCAGTAAAATACTATAAATTTGTTTCTAATTTTGTTTTTAAATTTTAATTTTTTACGTGTAAAGATATTATATAATATTTATAATTAGCCAGTACAATTATCTAGTCCCAGATTTTAATATCATATTGAACATTTTTTTAGTATATTATTCAAAAGAAATAATTTATTTTATATAAATATTATTCATTATGTACGCAAATAATATATATTGTTTTAAACAAATGCCTTTAATAAATATGTGTGTTTATTAAATGATTGTTATTATTAGTATTATTATTTCAATTCTTAAAAATAATAAATTATGAGTACAACTTTACTTCTTTTATTTAAACCCACCTAATATTCTTAAATACTTTAATATTTATTAATAAATATATTTTATAAATATGATGGTAAATTAAAGATTTTTCAATATTCAAAAAATACTTTTATATTAAATTGCATATAAAAATATTCCTACTTAAAAAATTTATATAAATCTAATCATACAGTAATGTATCTAACGAATAATACACATCATTCACCACCAATTTACAGCGAATGCGCGTGCTTTCTCACCAATCAATAGATTTTTCAGCACTAAATTTGAAAAATTTGCCAATGCAGAGAAATATAATTCATCATTCACCACTTGAGTGTTGCCGTATAAAAAAGTAAATTGGTAGTAGCTTCGGTCTTTATTATTAATTACACATCATAATAGCATTTAATGATATTATTTCAATATTATATTAGAAATAATGTTTTATACGCTCAAAAAATATTTAAGAAAATATAAATCATTAAATAAGATATATTCAAAACTGTTTTTTCTACTTTATAAAAAAATGTGCTTCTACAAAAGTTTGTTGCCGAACATATTAAATCAAAATACTTTAAAATATATATGAAAAAATTAATTAAAATTATGAATTTGCTGAATACATATTACATGATTAAGCAAACTAAACTGATTAAAATTGACTGATTTAAAAGTTTATATATTAATTCATATATTTATTTATCATATATTTATGTTGTTACAATATATATTTTGTTTACGTGATGTGATATTATTAACCAAATAAGCTACTCTCAAGTCTTTTATATTATTAAAAGGAAGCATATGATAAGCAAGTAGTAAGAAATTTATATACTGCAACCCCAAAAGAGAGTAATTTGATGTTATCGTGGTAAAATCACATGTATTCCATACGTGTGCCAAAATGTAATAAATTTCTCTTCGTTTCGGTGGATGTGGGCGGAGTTTCCGTTCTTGTAAAAGTATTCTTTGATCGAAAGCAAAGATTCAAAGAATATCTTTACAAGAACGGAAACTCCGCCCACTTCGTGAGAGTGCATTTGAAATTGCTTTTGAAAACTTATTTTTTATAACATTTTGGCATACGTATTAAATACATGTGATCAAAGAATACCTTACAAGAACGGCAACTCCATTGTGAACTAAAATTTGTTTTTTCGCACAACAACAATTTGCCGTAGAGCTCTTGAAAGTGTTAGTGAAAAGTGCACTAACACCAGCTGAAATCACTGAAATTTTTCACCTTTTCACCTTTTTCCGATGCTTCGAGTACTTTTGAGAACGGAATATTTCGAAAAGTTTACCACGAAGAGTGTAAGAAAGAGTGTGGTTTTGTTTTTTGGTTTTGATTTTTTGAGAGTAATATAAAATTTCGTTGCGCCAAATCATACAAAATTTACCGCGCATATATTTAACAAAAAGTAGTTAAAATTGAAAGTAGTAGCATATTGTGTTATTACTGTATATAGCTATTTGTGTGAAAATTATTGAAACATCTGCAAAGACAAAACTAACTTTGTGTTATTATTTGTAGTCAAATATGTTTATTTTTTATTGTTGATCCTTTTTATGTAACTACTCAAATATACTTGTTTTTCTTTATAATTAATTTTTATTTTTGTATTTCATTTAATTCTGATAATTATTTACCAAATTAGAACAGAATGGATGAAGCGCTTAGGAGTAGTTGGGCAAACTAAATATATGTTGGCCTGTAACAATCATTTTTCTGCCGAAATGATGTGTTCTGCTCGAATTTCTAAATGCGCAATCCCGGATGTTAATTTAGATTTAAGTTATATTAGTTATTTAAATAAAAATGAAATTGACAACGAAAGAAATGTGGAAAATGAAAAGCAAAATCACCTCTCTAGCATAGGAGTTAGTAAAACCTTTGATAGGAGTGAAATTTCTGTTTGTGGAAGAGAGGTCCAAACAGACAATAGTCTTTTTGAATTAACTCCCACAAAAAGAAAACTTAACGAAAAATATTCAGAAATTTTAATAAAATTAAAAAAGTTAGAGAAGGTAGTTGAAGAAAAAAATGAAATTATTAAAAATAAAGAAGTAGAAATTAGGGAAAAAATTAAAGAAGAGAACAAAGAGTTGCTTTTAAAATGTAATACTATTGAAAGTGTTACAGGCAATTTAGATGAGAGTTTGATAGATGAGCTCTGTAGCAAGCTTTCACAAAATATGCAGGTATGTGTAAGAAATTGTTTTCGAAATAGTAATCGTCATTCACATGTGTATCGCTATGATTCTAAGTTGAAAACAATAGCATTAGGAGACATTTACGTGTAAGTTTTAATTGACCATCAGAACGAACCCAAGTCTCCAGGCTGCACGCATAGTAGTATTAAAGCTTTGGAGTTACGAAGTCGTGGCTTCTCATACGAACAAAGATTCGTTTCTGTATCTTGCGATGAAATGTCTTTGAAAGGTCACCTTCAGTATGACAGACATAATGACAAAATAGTTGGGCTTGAAGATTTTGGTAATGAAGATCGTACTTGCAAAATTGCAAGTACTGTCTTGACTTTCATGGTATAAGGAATCGCAGGAGTAAGATAGTCTCAGCCTCTTGCATACTTTTTTGTAAATGGAAGTTGCAAGGGTGAAGTTCTGAAATCGTATGTTATTGAAGTAATTCAACAACTTCAGGGCATTAATCTCTACCCATGCCATTTCGTTTGTGATCAGGGTAGAAACAATATTAAATTAGCTAAGTTATTAGAAGTAGATGTGCATCACCCTTTTTTTTAAGTCAATGGTGAAAAGATATTCTTTTTTTATGATGCATCCCATTTGATAAAAAGTACCAGGAATTGTTTAGAAAATAGCAGTAATAATGTTATATTTAATAATTGTAAAGTAAGTTGGGAAGATAATGTTTATTTTTTTAGTATTGATTCAAAATCAACTATTCGATGTGCGCCTCACTTGACAAATGCACATATTAGGCCCAATTCTTTTCAAAAAATGCTTGTCAGATTTGCTTCTCAAGTATTTAGCAACACAGTTGCATCAGGAATGAGAGCATTGTGTAAATCAGGTTTAATTGATTCAAGTAATACGAGTACTGTTAACACTGCTGAATTTGTTCTGTTTTTTAATAATCTTTTTGATGTATTCAATTCAAGCAGCACCAGTAGCTTAGGACTTAAAAAAGGCTTTTGCGGATCAATTGAACAATTGGATTTTCTGCAAAAAGCCGAAATTCTTCTCAAATCCATTAGATTTGAAGATAACGAAGGTAACAATATTGTTAAGAACTTCTCTTTTATTAAAGGGTGGCTTCTCAATATTAACAGCCTTCAGCATATATGGCAATATTTAGCCTCTAAGAATTTTCAAGTTTTAATGACCAGAAAGCTTTGTCAAGATGTGATAGAACATTTTTTTGGACAAATACGACGTGGTGGAGGCAATTGTGCAGGCATCACTCCACATTTATTCACTTGCCTTTTTCAGAAGAGATGGGGATTAAGTTATTTGAATTGCATAGTAAATGGCAATACTGACCAATTAGTTGAATTTGACTGTCCTTCTACCGTAGGCCCTACCATTAATTCACTTACTCCAATTTCCCCTGATCAGAGTTTAGAAACTGTATGCAGTGATGCATTAGTGATTGACACATTCTGGTAGGAGTCTCATATGTTTGGAGAACCCATGCGCTGTTTTCTTCATTGTTTTGATTTTGATGTTGATATTGATATGGATGAACGTATATTCCTTAGCAGAAATGCATTTATTTATGTATGAGGGTGGTTATACTTTAAAATTCACAAATCACACAATTGCCAAGCTAACCTACCCTTAGCAAATGTTCTTTCATATGAAAACTTTTTTACTCTTGAAAAAGAGTTTGATAACTGTAATTTGGTGCAACCTCCTAAATATTTCGTAGATTATATTCAAAAATTAGATAAAGAATTTTGCAAACACTTTAATAGCAGTTACCAAAAAGTAGGCATAGCACAAATTTTATACCAAAAATTAAAAAATATACGTCCATATGTTTGCTGTCAAAACTGCAAATCAGACAGTATTTTAACTCTTTTTATAAGGGTACGCATATATTTCCTGTTAAAATTTTTTAATAGGGTTCTGAATACACCTGACTATAGGCAAAAGCTCTTGCGTGTAACGCATTTATAGGCTTAGTTTTCCACATGATATTCAGTTGACTTTTACATATAAATTAAATTTTTAAATTAAATTTTTATTTTAATAATTTTTTTGCTTTTAGTTTATGTATATTTAAATTTGCAATTAATTTTTAAAAGTATTGTAATTATTATTCTGTTAATTTTGTTTTGTTTGTGTTGGTGACGACCTCAATATTTATATTTGAAATTTTGAAATATTGCATATAATTGACGTTCCAGATGACCAACAACTGAACTACAAGAGGGATACTGAAGGCTGAGCGCAAATATACAGATCACTAATCAAAAATTAATTGCATTTAAAATTAATTAAATTTAGATTTACTTTTATTTGTTTTCATAAAAATAAAAATTTTCTTTAAAAAATATATTTTTCGTCTGACTATAACAACACTGGTTGTTATTCATTTTTAAAAAATTAATTTTCCCTTTTCATGTCCTTTTGTTAAATTATTATTTGACTTTTGACATTTAAAAATTTTCTTTATATGTAATTGTATTTGTTAAATTTCAATAACACTGAAGATGGCCTATGAAGTAGGCCGAAATATCTGTTAATAAAATAATTTATTACATAAATTAAATTTGTGATGTTTTATTTAATTCAAAGTTTGTTTTCATTTATTTTATATAAAATACAAGTTATTATATAAAAATTAAAAATTAAAAACCACGACCTAAAGCCCGGCAAAAAAAAAAATTTCAAAGTTAATTTTGTTTTTGCAAAAATCTGTAAAAAATTATAACGAATAAATAATGATGGATATGCCTCTTGGAGAACCGGCACCTAAACTCGGTAACGCATCTTTATACATACCTCTTGGGTGGTGTGGAAAATGCATACCAAATCTTGAACTTTGGTCGAATAAACTATATAGCTAAATAAACGAAATGTAGAAATAGGAAAATACAAGGGATGTAAAAAATTTGTTATGGTTCTTTTTTTTAATTTCCACACAATAATGATGAAAGAAAATAAATTTTCATTTAAGTTCTATGCATATTTCTAATATAACAGTTTAGCGAAAGTATTTTACTATTTATTTTAAAATATTAGTAAGTGTGCATTTTATGTTCACATTGAGATTAATATATTTAAAACATAAACATAAGGCGCTACATGATAATGATCATATCATGAACCCTAATAAATTTGTTTTTAAGATCATTTAAATTCTGAGGAAAATATTCATATATTCTATACATAAACAACACAAAAAAAAAGAAAATATGTTTTTAATTTTTATATTTTGTAAATATTTATAATATTCATCAAACAGATGAACTAAAAATGTATAGCATATATCTCGTTTAAGTCTTGCATTAATTCTGGTAAATAATCAAGTCTACTTCATTTCATAACAATAATAAATTATGTAAACAACTTGTACTTCTTTTAATTAAACTTAGCTAATATTTTTAAATACTTTAGTATTTATATATAAATATATTTTAAATCATATTATAAAATTAAAATTTTTCAATATTAAAATTTAAAAATTGTTAAATTTTATATAAAAATATATCTTCATAAGAAAAACTCATAAATTTAACAATGAATGCGCATACACCCACTCTCATCAATAGATTTTTCTCTACTGATCATACAGTAATGTATGTAAATTAATAATAAGTATTATTCACCACATACATTTATAGCGAATGCGCGCACACCCTCCCTTACCAACAGATTTATTGTTACTGATTAATTAGAAATGCATGTAAAGCTATAATATGTACCACACACATTTAAAGCGAATGCGCGTACACCCTTCTTCATCAACATATTTTTTGACACTAAATTTAAAAATTAAGTCTTCGTAGAGAAACACATTTTATCATGGATCACTTAAGTGCTGCCGTATAAAAAAAGTAAATTGGTAGTAGCTTCGGTCTTTATTATTAATTACACGTCATAACAGCATTTAATGATATTATTTCAATATTATATTAGAAATAATGTTTTATACGCTCAAAAAATATTTAAGAAAATATAAACATTAAATAAAAAATTTGCTTCTACAAAAGTTTGTTGCCGAACATTAATATTTAGTATTTAGTATTTTAATAAATTAAAATACTATAAAATTCATATGAAAAAAGCAACAAAAATTAATTTACTGAATATATGTTACATGATTAAGCAAACTAAACTGATTTAAATTAATTGATTTAAATTATTATATATTAATTTATATATTTATTTATCATATATTATTTGTTACAATATATATTTTGTTTACGTAATGTGATATTATTAACCAAATAAGGAAGCATAATTTTTTATATTACTAAAAAGTTAAAATATGATTAGCAAATAGCAGCAAATTATTATACTGCAACCCCAAAAAGAGAGCAATTTGATGTTATCGTGGTAAGATCATTTATACACATCAAAACAAACAAATCACATTAAACACAAAACATATATTTTAAATCCACAATTAATAAATTATTGTTTTTTTACCTTCTTTCGTCATTTTCAGGAAATTCATACATTCCCTTAAAAAACTTACAACCCATCACGCAATTTCGCACCATCTTCAAATATTAATAATAATATATAATAATTTACAATAATAATAATTATAATAAATATTATTATTTTTTCAAAGAAACTTATTCACTACTTTTTATAACTCAGTTTGATTTGACTACGTTTTTCAGTTTTTGGAGCATTTCTCCTGTCAAAATAACTAAACAAATCCCAATTTGCGCTCTTCATATTACTCTACCGTAATAAAAAATAATAGAACCGTTCGTGGTGGTGAAAATTAAATTAATAAATAATAAAAACATCGTTCCCCAAACCAACACGCAACAATACAAATCAATACACGCAAAGAAACCAACATGAACATGTTACAGGCACCAAGCAATTCGACTTCGGGTCAACTAAAAGGTAAAACATCTAAATCAGTTCAGGTGAAAAACATACAACAACAAATTCTACAAGTTCAACAACAGCTTCAAAAATTGTATAATGATGAAAAAAATAACCTCCTCCAAGACAAAGGTTCGAATCAAGCTTTAGCCACCAGAAACGCTACCTCTGTTAACGACACTTGGAAAGTAGTTAATAATCGTGAACGTCAACGCGATAGTCCAAGTAAAAATTATCAAGCAAGTCAAAAACAAACCAAACTAGACTCATACTGGCTAAATGAACCCGTTAAACTAAACCGATACGTAGATCGTCAGGTAGATGACTCTGAAGAAACTGAAGAATTGTTAAAAAATAATGATACAGTTCCAAAAATACTGAAACCTCCACCTATATTTATTGATAAGGTAGATTGCATCAAGCCTCTAATAGACGTATTAAACGAACATGCGGCTAATCAATACAACTTAAAAGTGCTAAATCCTAGTCAAGTAAGAGTTCAACCTTCTACATCTGACTCTTACGTAAGCATTGTAACACAATGGAACTCAAAAGCACTGAATTTTTCACTTACAAACCAAAAACCGAGAGAAGCTTTAGGGTTATATTAAAAAATTTGCATCATTCAACCGATATTGATGAAATCAAAAATGCACTGCTGGAGCAAGAACATACGGCTGTAAACATTGGGAACATTAAACGTAGAGGGTCAGTAGAACCCCTTTTCATATTTATTATTGAACTTGCATCAAACCTAAACAATAAGGATATCTATTTGGTTAAGAAACTCTTATATACTACAGTTACTTTCGAACCACCTCACCCGAAACATGAAATTCCTTAATGTGCAAACTGCCAGTAGTATGGGCATACGAAAGGATACTGTCACCGCAAACCCAAATGCATCAAGTGCACTGGAAACCATGCATCTGTAAATTGCGAAAGAAAAAGCAGATCAAATGATGTCAAATGTGTTTTATGTGAGCGAAATCATCCGGCCAACTACAAAGGATGTCAAATATACAAAAACCTGCAAAAAAAAATGTATCCCCAATTAAGGCCTAGGGCGCCAGAAATGCAAATTCAAGAAAATCCTCTTCCTTCTCTAAACAAAAATCACACCACGAATTCTCATTCATCTCAAATATTCGCACAAATAGTGAAGTCAGACACCAGTAGCGCAACAGAGGAGAAGCTTTCACCAATTCGAAATAATTTTGTGGAAGAATTCCGTGAGATGCCATTGCTTTTGAAGCAAATTATGCAACAAATCGTAGTAATGACAAATTTACTGATCAACTTGAAGACTAAACAAAATTCTTGATTTTGTAGTAGTCATATAGAACGCTAATGGTCTATCAAAACATGCTGTCGAAATAAAAGCATTCTTAAAAATAAACCATGTCGACATAATGATGGTATCAGAAACTTATTTTACGACGCGAAAATTCTTTAAAATTCCGAACTATAAACTTTATCACGCAATGCATCCCAATGGTAAAGTAGATGATGGCTCTGCGGTCCTCATAAGGAAATCGATAAAACATTATGAAGTAAAACCATATTGCACGAATGAAATTCAGGCAACAAATATTGTAGTACAAACTAAAGAAGGCGACATGACTTTCTCATCACTCTACAGCCCACTGCGCCACAGTATCTCGAAGGATATGTACATATCATTTTTTCAGCTGCTTGGATCTAGGTTCCTAGTAGGCGGTGATTTTAATGCTAAACACTTAAAATGGGGTTCCCGCCTAATATCTCCAAAAGGACGACAACTTTTCGAGGCAATAAATGTACTCAATCTACACACAATCTCAACAGGTGAACCCACACACTTGCCAACGGATAGAAGAAAAATACCTGACTTAATTGATTTTGCGGTTTCAAAGGTGGTACGTATCGAAACAACTACCTGTAAGTCCAATTTCGACTTGTCATCTGACCACTCGCCAATAATAATCACTCTCAATGACTGCTGTGAAATTATGGAAAAATGTATTCTTCATAACAAAAATACTGACTGGAACAGTTATCGTCAACTAATTACATTTGGTCTAAATACCAAAGTTAGGTTGAAAACTGAATCTGATGTAACTGAAGCAGTAGAGCATTTCAACTATTGTGTCCAAATGTCCACATGGGAATAAACTCTACCGTTACCTAAAAGTGTTAAGCAAGATTATCCATTTAACATTAGATACCTGATTAAAGAAAAGCGTAGGATGAGAAAACATTGGCAAAAGACGAGATTCCCTGCGGATAAAACTCGCTTAAACAAATTATGTAAACTCGTTAAAGTCCTAATATTAAAGTATAACAATAATCGCACGCACCTATACCTCCAAAACCTAAGTGCTTCATGTGATACAAATTACTCCCTTTGGAAAGCCATAAAAAAGAATAACAGACCGATTGCTTATCAACCACCTATACGCAAAATAGACAACTCATGGGCAAAAAGCGATATTGAAAAAGCAGAAACAATCGCGTTACATTTGGACCAGGGCCCTGTTGCACCAACACTTTTCACTTTGCAAATTTTTATGAGTTTTTGAGCATTTTTCTCTCATTGAGAACATAAAGCATTAATTTGAGAATTGAGTTATGCAAAGTTTTGAAAACACTCAAAAAATGCAAAGTGTTGCACCAGTGTACTTTTCAATGAAAAGTAAAGTATGAAAAGGAAAGTGAAATATTTGACAAAAAACTGGTTTCTTTACACTTTCTGTTGTACCAACACTTTTTACTTTGCGCTTTGCAAAAGTAGACTGCAAAACTTTACAAAAAAACTGCAAATGATTAATTTACTTTGTAAATTTTGCAAAGTGATTTCTTTCAATGCGTAAAATGAAAGAAATCATTAATAAATAAATAAAAATAGTTTTAAAAAAATAGAAATAGAAAATTAGTTTAAGCAAATATTATTGCTGTTTTTGAAATAAATTTAGTTGCAATAATTAAAGGGATATATTACCGGACAATACTTTTAAAATGTGAATTAAAGAGTTCAGTTTCTAAAAAAAATTTATAATACATTTAATATAAATATTTTATGTGAATTATTGTTCAAGCATGAACACTTATTTATTATAATGAACACTTTATTATTATTATAAGTCTGTTATCGTTCAAATTCTCCGAATTATGAACTAAGAAAAAACATGACAGAAAACATAATGATAGATTTTCAACTAAATTTCTATATAAAAGCAACTTATTATATTTGTTAACTTTGTTTTTCAATATAATTGTTGTTAAAACAACTCATACTCATACTCTTTACATTTAAATTCTTTTTTTATAACTTTTCAAACTGCAAAAAAAATTAAAAGCATAAAAATTGTTTCTATGGATATATACAACTTCTTTATCTACGATTCAATATCAATAAAAGAAATCATATACAAAAATTTTGTGTTTTGTATTAATATATAACATATAATTGTACTAAAATTATACAAATATTACAAATTGTAATAATATAAGTTATTAAAATAAAATATTATTTTAAAAACTTTTTTTTTAAACAAAAATTAAGTATGTACTTAACATACTATGCATAAATCATGTACTCATAGCATCAAAATATCAAACAAACAAAAAACAAGTATACATACAGAATCGAAATGCTTTCAAAAACCTGTTGTGTCCACCTTGTTTTAGAATTAGTGCCCTCAGTCGCCTCTCATGGCATGGTGGCTAACCCGGTATGCTCGCCGGTTTTGGGGTGGGGTTCTTGACAACTGAGGCTACACTGTAGACAACAACAAAAAAAAATTCATGCCATGTTTTAAATTCATATCCTAACTTAACTAAATTTATCTATAATTCATTAATATTTCATCTTTACATTTATTCATATTCATATAATAATATTCAAATAATGATTATTATGTTCATATAATAAACTAACTACACTACTTATTTCAATGCGTAAAAAAAAACTATTATTTACCTACTTCATTTTACTTGCCCTAAATTACTTCAATATTTCGACACCTAAAAAAAATCTATAATCAAAACCACTGTTATCTATTTGGGTTTCTTAAACTTAAAAAAATCTTCATCGAATAGGATGGGAAGAGCTTTGTTCCTGACGCTAGGCTTACACCTAAATCGCTGGTTCTGCCTCTGGGCAACCCCACTGCTTTCATTTCAGATATGATGGACTCTCCCATCCCCCAATCGATGTTTTTAACATCACCAGCCTGCATCGTCACGGTTTCTTCCAATGTGGGAAACACTGGCAATACATCTGGTAATGCTTGTGTGCTGTCAGTAAAACGCTTCATTTTAAAATCACGTGAAGAATAGAGGAATACAATTTCTTCTCAAGGAATCCCTGCCTTAAAATAAAACAAATGTTTGGAACGCCGCACTAACACCACCCCTCTATATTGATTCAACAATATCTCATCATGAGCTCATAATTAATAAATAACAAAAAAAAAAAAATATATATATTTTTTTTTTGTAAATTTTTTTTTTCTTTATTATTATATATTATAAATACGAAAGTTGTTTTATAACGCTTATAATATTATTTCAAATTAGTAAAAAAATTTTATCAAAATATTTACATATTTGAGTATTTATGAGCTATTTATGTTATTTCATGTAGGAATATTTACAATATTTCTTATATAAATAGATATTTACAAAGTATTTCATGTATACATATAATTCCTATAATTCCTATATAATATTTTTTTTTTTTCTTGTTTACTAAATATTTAAGCCTGTATAAATATTTACATTATTCGACAATGTATTCAACATCTATATATATTTTTATCAAAAATAATATAATAAACAGACTGTAATTACTAGGTTTTTATTCATTACTTTTATCCAAACTATTTTTTTTTTTCTTTGTTTTGCTATACTTATTATGGTAATAATTAGTATATATGTAAAAGGAAACTCCCTAATCAAAGCATCAACAAAAGAATTGAAAAGAGAAAAAAAAAAAATTGTAATATTGATCATAAACACAGAACCAACAAAAAGAATAAAGAGAAATTCAACTATAAAACATTCAGTCTTGTTAACCAAAAAAATTAATTATCTCTTCGCTATTTGTTCTCATAGCTTACCTTGCAGCCGCAGAAATGACGTCACTCCAGCCGCCGCTGACCTAGCTATAAATTTCAAAATTACAAACAAATTAAAATCAAGAAACAAATATTTATATACTGGTGGTTGTAATGAACTTATTTTTTTTTTTCTCTTCTGATACGTTGATAACTTTTTTTTTTTTTCTATAATTTAATATCTGCTGAATAATAAATACCAAATAAATTTAATAATAATAACAATAATTGCAATTATACAATCAAATCTTTAACGTTTTCCTCTCTTTTTTTTTTTTTTTCAATTTCAAATCAATTTGTATCCTTAATTTCCGGAATACCTGACCACCGTTGTCTCATAACGGTGGATCCTGTTGCCGTTATTGTCCTTCAGTATCCGTTTTTTTTTCCGTTACGTCCGTTAGATTTTGAATATGATGATGTATATATATATTTTTTTTTTAGTTCTTTTTATTATTATTGTTTTTTTTTTTTTTCTTTGTTTTTGCCGTGGAATTTTTAAATTGTGTGTAGTCCTTTTATGAACTAATAATATAATTAACTCTGGTTCAAGATTTGCGCTTTTATGCACTTTTTAAATTAATAAAATTAATTCTTGCTTAATATTTGTGTTTTTATGCACTTTTAGTAACTTTAAATTAATAAAATTAATTCTTGTTTAACATTTGCATTTTTATACACTTTTTATTAGATTTAAAATTAATAAATTTAATTTTTGCTTAACATTTGTGTTTTTATGCACCTTTTAGTAAATTTAAATTGATAAAATTAATTCTTGCTTAACATTTGCATTTTTATACACTTTTTATTAGATTTAAATTAATAAATTTAATTTTTGCTTAACATTTGTGTTTTTATGCACCTTTTAGTAAATTTAAATTAATAAAATTAATTCTTGCTTGATATTGGTGTTTTTATGCACTTTTTAGTAAATTTAAATTAATAAAATTAATTCTTGTTTAATATTGGTGTTTTTATGCACTTTTTAGTAAATTTAAATTAATAAAATTAATTCTTGTTTAACATTTGTGTTTTTATGCACTTTTTAGTGAATTTAAATTAATAAAATTAATTCTTGTTTAATATTGGTGTTTTTATGCACTTTTTAGTGAATTTAAATTAATAAAATTAATTCTTGTTTAATATTGGTGTTTTTATGCACTTTTTAGTAAATTTAAATTAATAAAATTAATTTTCTTTTGCCGGTTTTTAACAACGAACTGAACTGTCCTGTTCGACTTTCTCAGAAAACATGACTATAATAAGAGAGCGAATCAAGCCTCCGCTGGCTCTTATATAGTCAATTTGACTAACTGGACAATCCTGCTGCCACGTTAGTGATTCTGTTAGATCTTTGTTTACCGTAGACTGCCCTTGAAAGATTTTCACCACTCTTCTAGTTGGCTTTGCTGGTTTTGTTTTGTGTGTAATTATTTGTTTGAGGGTGATGACCTTTAAAAAAGCTTACTTTATTTTTTCCTTCCAATAAAGTTAAAATTTGTCTTAAGTGTATTATTTGTACTTGGCAATACCATATTTTAATATCTAAGTCAAACTTTATTGGAGCTTTCGACATAATTCGCCTCAATTATATGGATCAAAACAAAACAAAAATAAAAGCTTTTACACGTTTCTTTATTTTTGTCTGTGCGAGCAATGCACATGAATAAATTTTAGTGATTAAGTGCATCATTTTTAAACAAAAGTAATTTATATATTTATATATAAAAACAAAAAAAATGATTACTTAAAAAGAAAAAAAAAATATCTGAGATACACAGGGGTGGAATCGAATGGTGACGTGCTCGGCAGAAACACCCAGGCAGAGACATTGGCCGTTCTTATGGACAACGCGGGAAGTTCGAGGTAAGGTCAGATTATTTGACTATTCTTACTTGTGGTATTAATATTTTATTCCCTCCCAAGCCTACATAACAGGCTCGACGATGTCGATGTTGCCTGCAATATGGAGCATCGTTGTAAAAAAAATTCAAATGTAGGCTGTTAATTTCCTTAGTCTATTCTGTTTGTGTTTCTTTGCCCCCACGTGTGGCTTCGACCCACTCCCTACACTTGAGTCTCATGCTCTACCGACTAAACATATCTTTGGCGTGAAATACAATAAGTCTTGTCCCTTGCATGTTACCTAATTCGTATAGTGCATTACCTACAGTTTTTAATACCATGCATTTAACATTTTTCTGTCCAAGCTTGGCGTTAAAATCAGCTGTTTTCTTACTTTGTCGGAAATTTCGCCGATATACTATCTGCCCTACTTTAAACTCTGCTGGTTTTTTCCTTGTATTGTATACTTTTTCTGCTTGTGAATGTGCGACTTTTAAGTGTTCTATTATCCTACTCCGTAATAATTGTTGTTTGTCTGTCTGGTGCAAAATCCTAAACTCCCCTGTTCTAATTGAATCCAGTTTTCTACTGATGGAAAAAGATTTCCCGTGTTGTGACATGTGAGAACCGAATACCGCGAAATATGGTTCTAATTGAACCGCGTTGTGGGTTACACTCCTTAATGCAAAAGCTACATCACTCACATGCTGATCCCAGTCTTTTTGATTTTCCCCAATATATGCTCTTATCATCTGCAGCACTGATCGGTTTACCCGTTCCGCAGCATTTGCTTGAGGCGAGTAAAAAGCGGTTCTGACATGATTCACGCCATACTTGTTTAGAAGATTTTTAAAAATTTCAGATATAAATTGTTTACCATTATCCGAATGTATGTGTTCTGGTACCCCAAACACTTGGAAAATATCTCTTTCGAGGTATTTTGTTACATTCATCGCTGTTGCAGCTTTCATTGGCTGTAGAAAAACAAATTTGGAAAAATGATCCATACATACAAAAATTACTGTGTTGCCTTCTTTAGTTCGTGGATAAGGTCCCATGAAATCTATATACAAACGTTGAAACGACTTCTCTGTGATGACCTGAGCTCCCATTGGAGGTTTTATCATTTTATTTGAGGCTTTGGATAAGTTACATAAATCACATCTCTTTATCCAGTTTTGAACATCGCTTACCATACCTGGCCAGAAGTATTTCACTCGTATTTTGCACAGAGTCTTTTGCATACCTACGTGTCCAGATGAAGGGGACTCATGTATCTGTTCTATTAATCCTTGGCGTAGCTCCGTGGGTACCCACAACTTCCATGCATCATCTTCTTGAATCACATCTCCACTTCGGAAATCCATTCTTTTATATACGTAACTTTCTGATACACAGAGATCCGGGAATTTATCTTGTTCAGCTGTGATGGTTCGAATTAACTCTTTATACTCGTCTGTAACGAAGTATTTGGACTGTAAATCTATATCTAAATCTCGGCTGCCGAAAGCAATTTCTTCCATATGCATACGGGATAATGCATCAGGCACGACGTTTTGCGATCCTTTCCTGTGTTCTATCTGAAAATCAAACGCCTGTAATTTTAAACTCCACCTAGCTAGACGACCTGACAAATCCTTTTGATTCATTAACCATTTTAAGCTAGCGTGGTCTGTGATGATTGTGAAAGGCAGACCTTCTACATACGCCCTAAATTTTCGTACACTTAAAACAGCAGCATAGCATTCCAGCTCAGTTATACTGTAGTTACGTTGAGTTTTATTTAATTTGGTGGACATATAGGCTAGCGGTTGTTCATCTCCTGCATCATTGATTTGAAAAAGAACTCCACCAACACCTTCCGACGACGCATCACACTGTATATAAAACGGTTTAGTAAAATCTGGATTAGTCAACACCGGAGCAGTTACTAGACTATTTTTTAAAGCAATGAAAGCAGTTCTTCCAGCCTCAGACAGTGTAAATTTTTTCATATTTTCCTTGGTCAGGCACTCGTGCATCGGTGAAGCAATTGTAGCATAATCTTGTATAAAGCGGCGATACCACCCTGTCATTCCTAAGAAGCGTCGCAACTGCATAGGCGTCTTTGGTTCTGGAAACATTTCCACTGCAGATACTTTATCAGGATCGGTTTTTATCATCCCATTTCCTACTACATAACCCAAATACTTAACTTCTCGATAACAAAACTTACTTTTTTCTACATTTATAGTAAGGTTGGCTCTGTGCACACATTCGGCCACTCTTCGCAATAATGTTAAATGGCTTTCAAAATCAGTTGAACAGACAAGAAGGTCATCTAGGTAAACAAACACACTCTCACGTAATGCTGCAGGTACCACTTTATCCATTAACCTGCACATCCTCTGAGCTGCGTTACACAGTCCAAAGGGCATGACAGTAAATTGATAGAGCGGTCTTCCTGGCACGGTAAAGGCGGTCTTCCACCTAGACTTCTCTTCTAGTGGAATTTGCCAAAACGCATCTTTCAAATCTATAGCTGATATATATCTAGTCTCCTGTAACCTACTGAATATACCTTCTATATGGGGTAAGGGGTATGCATCCTTAATGGTTCTTGCATTCACCTTTCTTGCATCTAGACAAAGCCTGTTCTTTTTGCCTTTAACCACTAATGTTACAGGTCAATTCCAGCAACTATTGGATTCTTCAATCACTCCTAGATCCAGCATACGGTCCAGTTCTTCATACATCAGCCGTTGGACAGCAGGAGAAATTGGATAATGCCTTTGCTTCACTGGTAGATGTTCGTCAGTAACTTCAATTATGTGTTGTTCCAGGCTGGTGCTTCCTAGACCTGACTTACTACTTGACGGAAATCTACTGATCACCTGTTCTAATTGAGCTGTCTGTTCTTTACCTAATATATGTGGGCTTGAAGTGAATTGCAGATCCGAAGCGTTTGGTGATAATTCTGCTATTTCACGATTCTTACTTAATATTGGTATATTGAATGTCTTCCAAAAGTCAATGCCAAAGTAAAATGTAGAGAAGGAACAATTAAAAAATCCATCTGTCTTTCTTCCCCTTCCCACTGTACCTTTAAAGATATCACACCAACTATAGGTGTCTCTCCTCCATTGGCAGTTTTAACATGTTTGCCTTGAACAGTAATCATTCGCTCGGATCGATCCCTTAAAAACTCTAACGCTTTCTTTCCAATGCAATTCGCACTTGCTCCCGAATCCAATAAAGCCAGTACTTCAGTTCCGCTTACTTTAGTCTTCACATACATTCTATTGTCGCCCTTCACAGATACTATCGTGTCCACCATTTTTTTTAAACATGTCTTCAACAAACGCCTTTTATTCCTCATTCGCATAATCTTACGAAATTTTCGGTTATTTTTCAACTCCAATTTCTTCATTATTTCTTCGTTGAATAGCCGACTGCGTAATGCTTCTATCTTTCGTTGATGTAAAGTCTTCATGTCTTGTCTTTTCACGTCTAGGTTTTCCGGTGGATGTATTGATTGCGGTCTTTTTAGTATTTTGGTTGGTGTTCCGGGCGCTGCTCCTGGTGGCATAGACCCCCGGTCGGCTTTGCCCCCTTCGAGTTTCCCGCACTTGCTGAGAATCTACAATATGAACTGTTTGTTTTGCACAAAAAACAGGACATTTTGTGGAATAATGACTTACAAATTTGATCATCTCTGAGCTCTGGTGTGATGTCATAAAAGTCACCTGGCATTCCACAGGAAAAGCATAAGTTCAGATGAAATGGAGAAGGACATAAGATTGGTGCATTGTTTACAGGTTTTTGCTTGAGGTTCCTATCAATATTGGTTTTTCCAGAATTAGGCTGGTTTGCATAGTGGCCCACATTCTTTACAGATGAGGTCCCAAAAGCCTCAATATCCCATATAGGTGGGTCATATTGTTCATCTGGTATTAAGACTGATGGCTGAATTTCGCTCACGGTCCGATACTTAGACTTATTCTCCTTCAACATTTTCTCTGTACGGATACATTCTCTTTTTAGCTCCGCCAGACTTTGAAATGAAGCTGCAAATATCAAAGTTGCTAAATTGGGTTTTACATTATTTTTAATAATTGAGGCCAACTCTCTCTCCGGCATTTTCCTTCGTAACTTGAATGTTAAATTGTGAACATCTGCATAAAACTGATCAAAGCTTTCTTCGATCTGTTGTTTACGGTCCACTATTTCCCGAATGATCTCATAATCACTTTCGGATGATCTAAATTGCTCTAACAGTTCTTTTCTTAATTGAAAATAATCGAATGTGTTGTCTCCGGCATAATCTTCTAGTACCTGCCAAAACCACTTTAGAGCTGGACCAGTTACTAAACAATGGAAATCTGTCAACAGTTGATGATACGGCACTTCATACTGCTCACGCTGTAAGGACGGAATTTTGTACAAATTCCGCCCTACATAAAACTTATTATTTTTTACTTAAAATCGTCTGGATAAAACTCGAATTATATATTTAAACAAATAAACAAAGCCAACCGCGAACATACACACAAACGACACGCAAAACAAAGCCAACCGCGAACACACGCACACACGACAAGCATAACAAAGCTGACAGCGAATTATACTTGTGCGGTTGTGCGTGCAATTAAGCAAAGCAAAGTGTCGTATATAAATAGCGGAGATTTTATATGAAAGATCACTTAGCACCGGCACACCGAAGTGAGTAGTACTCTACTCCAGCGCTAAGTCTTTTTTTTTAGAAGCCCATGGTGTTTCGACGCTAAGGCTTAATAAATCAGTAGAAGGTATTAAGTAGATTTTATAAACGCCTTTGATGTTTTGACGTCTTTGGCTAGAAACTAATTACGTAGATTTGGAAAAATCCTTTGATGTTCTGACGTCTTTGGGTAAAAATTATTGAATAGACTTTATAAACGCCTTTGATGTTTTGACGTCTTTGGCTAGAAACTAATTACGTAGATTTGGAAAAAAAAACCCTTTGATGTTCTGACGTCTTTGGATAAAACTTACTGAGTAGAATCAAGACTAGAATAAGTTATTTAAGAAAACTTTAAATAAAAATTTTAAAATAAAAAAAACAAACGGTCTTTTAATTCTCATTGGTTTACCAACTTCGAACTAGTCAATAAAACAAATTTATTGCAACGACCCGGACCGCGACTGAGTAATACCTCAGCAGAAATTAAAAACGACGAATCCGTGTCGTTACAATTGGCGCCCGAGCAGGGACTAGTGTTCGATAGTATTCCAAGTGGGAAGAAAAGAATTACCAGGGACCTGATTGGTCAAATCACAGTGGTCAAGGCTCGAATGGAATTTTAAGATCCAGAGGATAAAATATTAACAAATATCACAACAAGGAACAATGTCGGTGGGATCAAGAGGAATACCAGGAACATGTGGAAGTTCAATAAGTCCTCCAGTGCGCTCCTACCTTCAGATGGTTGAAGAGGTACAGAAGTGGTCCTGTAAATATGACGGTGGTAAGGATCCACTAGGTTTCATCGATCACATAGAGGAACTGGCGGCTATGTACAGTATCGATGTAAATCTAATTCCCAAGATGATGCCAATACTCTTTAAAGATAAAGCGTTAAGATGGTACCGGAACAACCACAAACCTTGGCTCCTCTGGTCAAGCTTCAAGGAAGATTTCTTCAAATTCTTCATATCATGTAGATATTTCGAAAACTTAGAAAATGAGGTACGAACACGACTACAAAAGATAAAAGAAAGTTTCAAGGATTACTCACTTGACATTATAAATCTAATGCGACACACTGGCATGGATCCAGATTCGCAATTGGAGCGGGTGTATCGAAACATGAAGGTAGACTACCGGATGTACATTAAACGTTCAGAATTTACAAGCCTAAATGAATTAACAACACTTGCCGATGACTTCGAAGAACTAAGTACAGAACAGGATAAAGTGAGTAGTCAACGTGTTCGAGAAGTGAAAGTAGGACGCATAGTAGGCGAGTCCCCTCAAGTAATGGTGCCCCAAAACACAATGAGGAGCATACCCAATATGCCTGAACGGGATAACGTTATTCATAGTCCAAACTCTGAGTCATCCATTCCTCATCAGAAACCAAGTAATCAGCCTCAGAACCAATCAATCGCTAAGCAAGCAGCAGCATTTATAACTAGAAATGTGACTTCAGCATCACTACCAAAGTCAAGCATAACGACACAACGCGTACAACCTCGAGATTATTTAAAAGCCCAGCAAAAAAATCCACAAGAGCAGACACCTTGTAGGTGCTTAGTACCACCGCGTCAGCGAAGTTCAAAACTCATCACAGAGTCGAAAAGTCAGAGTCCAGATGTACAGCGTCAGAAAAATTTAAAACTCATCACAGAGTCGAAAAGTCAGAGTCCAGATGTACAGCGTCAGAAAAATTTAAAACTCATCACAGAGTCGAAAAGTCAGAATCCAGATGTACCACGTCTGCGAAATTCAAAACTCATCACAGAGTCGAAAAGTCAGAGTCCAGATGTACAGCGTCAGGAAATTTAAAACTCATCACAGAGTCGAAAAGTCAGAGTCCAGAAGTACGCCGTCAGCGAAGTTTAAAACTCATCACAGAGTCGAAAATCAGAGTCCAGATGTACCACGTCAGGAAAATTCATAAAAACTCATCACAGAGTCGAAAAGTCAGAGTCCAGAAGTACCGCGTAAGCGAAGTTTAAAACTCATCACAGAGTCGAAAAGTCAGAGTCCAAAAGTACTGCGTCAGCGAAGTTTAAAACTCATCCCAGAGTCGAAAAGTCAGAGTCCAGATGTACCACGTCTGCGAAATTTAAAACTCAACACAGAGTCGAAAACTCAAAGTCCAGATGTACCACGTGAGCAGGATTACACCAGTACACATCAAGATGAATTCCTCAAAGTTTTTAGGAATCCTAGAAAGCGGACACGAAACCATTCAACGAAGTAGTCGAGTTCAAATCCCCCGAAGAAGGAGGGAAATGTAAGGACGGAATTTTGTACAAATTCCGCCCTACATAAAACTTATTATTTTTTACTAAAAATCGTCTGGATAAAACTCGATTTATATATTTAAACAAATAAACAAAGCCAACCGCGAACACACGCACACACGACAAGCAAAACAAAGCCAACCGCGAACATACGCACACACGACAAGCAAAACAAAGCCAACCGCGAACATACGCACACACGACAAGCATAACAAAGCTGACAGCGAATTATACTTGTGCGGTTGTGCGTGCAATTAAGCAAAGCAAAGTGTCGTATATAAATAGCGGAGATTTTATATGAAAGATCACTTAGCACCGGCACACCGAAGTGAGTAGTACTCTACTCCAGCGCTAAGTCTTTTTTTTTAGAAGCCCATGGTGTTTCGACGCTAAGGCTTAATAAATCAGTAGAAGGTATTAAGTAGATTTTATAAACGCCTTTGATGTTTTGACGTCTTTGGCTAGAAACTAATTACGTAGATTTGGAAAAATCCTTTGATGTTCTGACGTCTTTGGGTAAAAATTATTGAATAGACTTTATAAACGCCTTTGATGTTTTGACGTCTTTGGCTAGAAACTAATTACGTAGATTTGGAAAAAAAAACCCTTTGATGTTCTGACGTCTTTGGATAAAACTTACTGAGTAGAATCAAGACTAGAATAAGTTATTTAAGAAAACTTTAAATAAAAATTTTAAAATAAAAAAAACAAACGGTCTTTTAATTCTCATTGGTTTACCAACTTCGAACTAGTCAATAAAACAAATTTATTGCAACGACCCGGACCGCGACTGAGTAATACCTCAGCAGAAATTAAAAACGACGAATCCGTGTCGTTACAACGCATACGCTCAATCCTAAAAATGAAGCTTTCCACCGTCATCTCTTTGGCAGTGCCGTCAAATTTAATATGCCATCTTCCCAAATCGATGTCTCTTCTGGGCAGCTGTTCGTCCTCTTCAAACAACATTGACTCTCGCCGGGTTTTTAGTCCTTGAGTTCTCGGATATGCTCCTCGTAAAGTTCGGTTCAGCCTAGCTTCTTCATTAGATACCCCCGGTTTCTGGGTTGACATTCGGGGTGTTCTTGAAACACTCCGGCGTGGCAACTGCGGTTCCATGTCGGCTCCAGAGCTTGTGCTCCTTGGGTGCTATTGTTTCTCCCTTCCATAGTGAACGGACTGTCCAGATGTATTAGATCAATTTGTGAATTAAAGCTAAGTGATCTGTCTGAATTACTATTTTCAGCAATTGGCTCTATAATATTTGGTCTGTGTCTACCCACAATTGCTCTGGATATGCTTCTAGTTACCGGCCTGTCCATACAGGATGTAACTAACTCAAGGTACCTAAAATAAAACAAACAAATTTTCTTTTTTTTTTTTTTCAAGTGACTTGAGGTATGAAATATTCACCCAAAACAAATTTTACAATTAGTTTCTCTACTTACTAATTATTGTGACAATTGTGAATTACTAGTTTACTTGTTATGTAAGTCAAATTATTTCACTATAATCAGTTGACTGAAATTGAAATTCGATATTAATTAAAGCTCCAAGGGGTGTTTCAGTGTTGCGACCACATCATTTCACCTAAGGCAGGTATATATTTTTTTTTCTTTCTTCTGTAAGAGATATCATAAAGACGAAGGTTTATAATACAGGTCAAACTACTATCTAAATTCACAAAACAATAAAAACTTGGATCAAGGACAACTTTATACCGCACTGGTACTGTGTAAAGGAACCTTGACCTACGCTTACAGTTTTACTTACTGCAAGCTGGTAAACCTGGATTCAAAAAAAAATTAAACACACTACTCCCTGTACTTACAAATACTCAGCTTACAATGAGCAGTCAACTTCACACACCCGCGGTTCTGTGTGAAGGAACCTCATTGAAGCAATATCAAACAACCTAACTCTAACTGCAAAGAGGACAAAACTTCACTTTGAACGAATTCTACCTGAAGGAACCTCTAAATCTATTAGAAGAAATGAAAATAACAATATATTAACATCGAACAGGCAAGCTTGATGTTGATGTTGCACGCTTAACCCACCGGATTAAGAGGTCAACTGTACAGTAAAAAGACAGGCACACAAAAAAAAATATATTATAAATCCCTCATTCTCTCTCATCTCACATTTCAGATGTGGCATCTTGTCATTCCTCGCACCAATGCTAGTTGTATTCATCTGTCTTCACATCTTCCTTAACTTGTCGTCATAGCTGTATATTTCCGTTGATGCTGTCACGTCTCATTCTTCCAAACGTCATCCCTCTGAAACAATCCATAAATTGAGGACCAAAACTCTACACCAAATGAATTCAGTATCGAGGAACCTCAAAACAACAAAAAACTCAGACTTATCTAACATGGCAAAACCTATCTCGTCGTAACGAACAAAGACAAGTCAGGCGCTAAACAATTAACCCACCGGATTAAAGCTAACTATGTTGGCTAGTGTGACTCAACTACACAAAAAACACCTTTGGAATATCTTCAGAAGCAATGAAATGGAACCTTTATTTTTTTTCTTTTTTTTTTTTTCATTTATCGTTCACTAATTAGAGTCTGCTTCAGCATAAACGTCTTCTGTTATCAAATCTTCGTTGGTTCTGTTCCCTCTTTCGTACGTCCATTGTCCCATCATTGTCTCTTCGTCCGTTGTTTCGTCCGTTAGTTCATACGTTGGTGTCATTTGTTGAGCGACCAACTAGACATGCACTCCGTCCGTCTTTATGTCCATTGTTGATTTCTGTCATCTTCGTCCTGTCGTTGTTTCGTCTTGCGTTGGGCGCCATTTGTTGTGTCCACCTTGTTTTAGAATTAGTGCCCTCAGTCGCCTCTCATGGCATGGTGGCTAACCCGGTATGCTCGCCGGTTTTGGGGTGGGGTTCTTGACAACTGAGGCTACACTGTAGACAACAACAAAAAAAAATTCATGCCATGTTTTAAATTCATATCCTAACTTAACTAAATTTATCTATAATTCATTAATATTTCATCTTTATATTTATTCATATTCATATAATAATATTCAAATAATGATTATTATGTTCATATAATAAACTAACTACACTACTTATTTCAATGCGTAAAAAAAAACTATTATTTACCTACTTCATTTTACTTGCCCTAAATTACTTCAATATTTCGACACCTAAAAAAAATCTATAATCAAAACCACTGTTATCTATTTGGGTTTCTTAAACTTAAAAAAATCTTCATCGAATAGGATGGGAAGAGCCTTGTTCCTGATGTTCACGACTACTACCGCTGCCTTAGGAAGTTCAGTATACGCTAGGCTTACACCTAAATCGCTGGTTCTGCCTCTGGGCAACCCCACTGCTTTCATTTCAGATATGATGGACTCTCCCATCCCCCAATCGATGTTTTTAACATCACCAGCCTGCATCGTCACGGTTTCTTCCAATGTGGGAAACACTGGCAATACATCTGGTAATGCTTGTGTGCTGTCAGTAAAACGCTTCATTTTAAAATCACGTGAAGAATAGAGGAATACAATTTCTTCTCAAGGAATCCCTGCCTTAAAATAAAACAAATGTTTGGAACGCCGCACTAACACCACCCCTCTATATTGATTCAACAATATCTCATCATGAGCTCATAATTAATAAATAACAAAAAAAAAAAAATATATATATTTTTTTTTTGTAAATTTTTTTTTTCTTTATTATTATATATTATAAATACGAAAGTTGTTTTATAACGCTTATAATATTATTTCAAATTAGTAAAAAAATTTTATCAAAATATTTACATATTTGAGTATTTATGAGCTATTTATGTTATTTCATGTAGGAATATTTACAATATTTCTTATATAAATAGATATTTACAAAGTATTTCATGTATACATATAATTCCTATAATTCCTATATAATATTTTTTTTTTTTTCTTGTTTACTAAATATTTAAGCCTGTATAAATATTTACATTATTCGACAATGTATTCAACATCTATATATATTTTTATCAAAAATAATATAATAAACAGACTGTAATTACTAGGTTTTTATTCATTACTTTTATCCAAACTATTTTTTTTTTTTCTTTGTTTTGCTATACTTATTATGGTAATAATTAGTATATATGTAAAAGGAAACTCCCTAATCAAAGCATCAACAAAAGAATTGAAAAGAGAAAAAAAAAAATTGTAATATTGATCATAAACACAGAACCAACAAAAAGAATAAAGAGAAATTCAACTATAAAACATTCAGTCTTGTTAACCAAAAAAATTAATTATCTCTTCGCTATTTGTTCTCATAGCTTACCTTGCAGCCGCAGAAATGACGTCACTCCAGCCGCCGCTGACCTAGCTATAAATTTCAAAATTACAAACAAATTAAAATCAAGAAACAAATATTTATATACTGGTGGTTATAATGAACTTATTTTTTTTTTCTCTTCTGATACGTTGATAACTTTTTTTTTTCTTTCTATAATTTAATATCTGCTGAATAATAAATACCAAATAAATTTAATAATAATAACAATAATTGAAATTATACAATCAAATCTTTAACGTTTTCCTCTCTTTTTTTTTTTTTCAATTTCAAATCAATTTGTATCCTTAATTTCCGGAATACCTGACCACCGTTGTCTCATAACGGTGGATCCTGTTGCCGTTATTGTCCTTCAGTATCCGTTTTTTTTTTCCGTTACGTCCGTTAGATTTTGAATATGATGATATGTATATATATATATTTTTTTAGTTCTTTTTATTATTATTGTTTTTTTTTTTTTCTTTGTTTTTGCCGTGGAATTTTTAAATTGTGTGTAGTCCTTTTATGAACTAATAATATAATTAACTCTGGTTCAAGGTTTGCGCTTTTATGCACTTTTTAAATTAATAAAATTAATTCTTGCTTAATATTTGTGTTTTTATGCACTTTTAGTAACTTTAAATTAATAAAATTAATTCTTGTTTAACATTTGCATTTTTATACACTTTTTATTAGATTTAAAATTAATAAATTTAATTTTTGCTTAACATTTGTGTTTTTATGCACTTTTTAGTAAATTTAAATTAATAAAATTAATTCTTGCTTAACATTTGCATTTTTATACACTTTTTATTAGATTTAAATTAATAAATTTAATTTTTGCTTAACATTTGTGTTTTTATGCACCTTTTAGTAAATTTAAATTAATAAAATTAATTCTTGCTTGATATTGGTGTTTTTATGCACTTTTTAGTAAATTTAAATTAATAAAATTAATTCTTGTTTAATATTGGTGTTTTTATGCACTTTTTAGTAAATTTAAATTAATAAAATTAATTCTTGTTTAACATTTGTGTTTTTATGCACTTTTTAGTGAATTTAAATTAATAAAATTAATTCTTGTTTAATATTGGTGTTTTTATGCACTTTTTAGTGAATTTAAATTAATAAAATTAATTCTTGTTTAATATTGGTGTTTTTATGCACTTTTTAGTAAATTTAAATTAATAAAATTAATTTTCTTTTGCCGGTTTTTAACAACGAACTGAACTGTCCTGTTCGACTTTCTCAGAAAACATGACTATAATAAGAGAGCGAATCAAGCCTCCGCTGGCTCTTATATAGTCAATTTGACTAACTGGACAATCCTGCTGCCACGTTAGTGATTCTGTTAGATCTTTGTTTACCGTAGACTGCCCTTGAAAGATTTTCACCACTCTTCTAGTTGGCTTTGCTGGTTTTGTTTTGTGTGTAATTATTTGTTTGAGGGTGATGACCTTTAAAAAAGCTTACTTTATTTTTTCCTTCCAATAAAGTTAAAATTTGTCTTAAGTGTATTATTTGTACTTGGCAATACCATATTTTAATATCTAAGTCAAACTTTATTGGAGCTTTCGACATAATTCGCCTCAATTATATGGATCAAAACAAAACAAAAATAAAAGCTTTTACACGTTTCTTTATTTTTGTCTGTGCGAGCAATGCACATGAATAAATTTTAGTGATTAAGTGCATCATTTTTAAACAAAAGTAATTTATATATTTATATATAAAAACAAAAAAAATGATTACTTAAAAAGAAAAAAAAAATATCTGAGATACACAGGGGTGGAATCGAATGGTGACGTGCTCGGCAGAAACACCCAGGCAGAGACATTGGCCGTTCTTATGGACAACGCGGGAAGTTCGAGGTAAGGTCAGATTATTTGACTATTCTCACTTGTGGTATTAATATTTTATTCTCTCCCAAGCCTACATAACAAACCAATACAAAATGAAAGTGATCTAATTTTTTGGTGCAACGCTTTGCTTTGCATTTTATGCAAAGACTTTGCAGTGAAATTTTTATTTGCAAAGTGCAAAGTAAATTATGTTAAGTCTTTGGTGCAACGCTTTTCACTTTTACTTTGCAAAAAAAAGTCACTCATAAGTTTTGCAAAGTGAAAAGTGAAAAGTGTTGGTGCAACAGGGCCCAGGTCTTTAAACCAAATGATAACGAAAATATGTCTGATATCATGAAACAAAGCATACATTTTCTACAAGAGCCTTAGCAATTGGAACTTCCAATTAAAAGATATACTATTAATGAAGTTAGGGATATAATAACAAAGTTAAAAGTAAAAAAAGCTCCAGGATACGATTTAATCACAGGCATGGCCTTGCAGCAGCTTCCGCCAAAAGGATTTGTATTTCTGACTCATTTATTTACCGCTGTGATAATAACCGCTGTGATAATATACAATGGATTTGGCGTAGAAATGTTAATTTCAACGCCCCTGACAAAAGGTTTGAAGAAATGTGAATTTCTTCTTTATACAATGGATTTGGTATGGGTGATAATATTCATGTGTTATTATCACCTTACCGAGTAATTTATTAACGAAAATATGATTTCGTTATGAGCAAATAAGTAATAGAAATTTATATTTCTATTACTACCAACGAAATGTTAATTTCGTTATTAATAATAATTTTTAATAGAAATGTGTATTTCTATTAAAAATAAAAAATAAACAAAATAGGAATCGAAATGTAAATTTCGATTCTTGGTGTTTCAGCATGTATAATATGGAGCGATCTGTTCTTAGCTCGATACCTTGCTGAATGCCTGTCTTGCGCTTTTGCTTCGCCTTTTATATACGCGAGGTGCGAAGCAAACAGTAGATTTGTTCTTGTAATTGTTTTTTTTTTTTATTTTATTATTATATATATTTTTTTTTGTTTTATTATCTTTTTGTGTTGTAAAATTTATGAACGTAAATTTTATGTTACACTACCCCGGTTTTCCCATCGAGTTGACGAACTCGTACCACTCCTCCTCGACTGATCTTAACTTGTTATCTCCGTTGGTTGATTACTCGAAGAAACATGATTTGTCGACCTGGTTTTCGGTTCGCCAGCGCTTCGTGGATGTCTTTGTTCAACCCCTCTGGCCATCGCTTTTCAGTTTCGGTGGGTGGTGGTGTAATCACGCTGGAAACAGATACTACGATCTCGAGACACCTTAAGTCGTTCCCGGTATCACAATCCAAGGTGTCGTCTGGACTAGCTTCTCTGTATCTCGACCGGTTTTGCGAAATTGATGTAGGTGGTCCTCTTGGACAGGTGGGTTTTCGGACACACGCTAACACATCAGGGTGAACAGGAGTAGCCGGTGCGTACCGGTTGCCTTTCAATTTTTTCCCTGCAGCTACTATTTTAACTTCACTCTGCTGCGCCTTGAGCTTAGCCGAGTGTTCTCTGAATTTCTATATGGACCCCCGTAGCGTGGAGCTAGTTTCGCGGCAAACTCCTGGGTTGCTTTTGAGACTGGGTGTTCCTTGATCCACACCAGTTGGCTTATGCCTGGTCGCTACGGTCTTCTTCGCAAATTGTTATACTTTGCTTGCGTTCCGGAGGCTTCTACGATGTTTGCCCGGACCTCCGAAAACACCTGTTGTAGTTGTGATTGTTCCTGATCTTGGTTCTTGGTGACTGTTCCGCATCCTGGTGTATATTTGTCAAAGGTTGCGCCTGGTAGTCTGGCTTCTCTAAATAAATGGGGCTATAACCCGTAGTTTCAGACACCGCTGAATTGATCGCAAGCTTAACTTCAGGTATGAAGTGGTCCCATGTTCTATGCCGATTATTTGCATATTGAGCGATCATGGTTTTTATTGTCTTGTTTGCTCGCTCCGTGGGATTTTCTTGCGGTGAGTATGGTGCCGTTCTCTGATGTCTGACTCCAATTTCTTGTATGTAGCTTTCAACATCTTGGGTACCCCAAAATTTGCGATGATTTTTTCTCGGAATGCGACGATGGTGGCTTCGGTACTGGCCTTTCGCAGTGGAATCAGTTCCACCCATTTACTGAAGCAGTCAAAAAAAACAAGTAACATCGTATTTCCCTTGCTCGATCTTGGTAGCTGACCGACAAAAACTGCACAAACCGTTGCCCATGGCTCCTCGGGTATTTGGGTGAGCATTTCGCCTGCCGGTTTTAATTGACTGGCTTTGTATTGTGAGCAGATACGGCAGTTCTTTACATATTGCCCAATGTCTCTGAGCATACCAGGCCAATAGTATCTGCTTGTTATATGCTGTATTGTCTTCCGTATACCGAAGTGTCCTGCTATGGGGTCATCATGACTTTCTTTAAATATTTGTGGGCGTAAGGATGCTGGTACGCATAACTTCCATGATGTCGTGTTTTCATCATCAGTGAAGTTAAGGATATTGCGATAGAGTTGACCATTGGCTATTGTGAAATCTGGAAATCTGTCTGGACTTGCCTGTACTTCATCGAATTTCCTTGTGAACCATTTACAATTACTTTGTCTGGACTCTGGAATTATTCGCGCAATATTTTCAACCGATTGTATGGACAACGCATCCGCGATGACATTTATTTTATCTTTTCAATATTGAACTTCGAATTGATATTGTTGCAACTCTAACGCCCATCTGGCAATACGTCCGGTTGGGTTGTTAATTGAGTTTAACCATTTGAGTGCCAGGTGGTCAGTGATAATTGTAAATTAATATCCTTCGAGGTATGATCGCGTTTTGCGAATTGCCCAAACTATTGCTAAGCATTCCTTTTCAGTGGCTGAATACTTTTCCTCGGTTTGGTTTAAATGCCGGCTTGCATAGGCAATGACATGTTCGACGTTGTTGATGGATTGTGTTAATACTGCTCCCAGTCCATGGTTACTTGCGTCTGTCTGGAGAGTAAACGGGAGATTGAAATCTGGACAAGCGAGAACTGGTGCTTCTGTTAGTTTCCTTTTGAGCTCGTCGAAGGCATCTTGTTGTCCTGATCCCTACTTCCAATGTTTACCCTTTCTAAAGAGTGTTGTAACATAAAATTTACACTCGTAAATTTTACTACACAATAACATTATAATACAAAACAAAATTTATAATAATGAAAACACACATCAAAAACAATAATAAAACTTGTAAACAACGCACCGTTGCAATTACAAGAACAAATATACTGTTTGCTTCGCACATCGCAGGTATAAAAGGCGAAGCAAAAGCAGTAGATTGGGATTCAGCAAGACATCGAGCTAAGAACAGGTCGCTCCATATTATACATGCTGAAACACCAAGAATCGAAATTTACATCTCGATTCCTATTTTGTTTATTTTTTATTTTTAATAGAAATACACATTTCTATTAAAATTTATTATCAAAAACGAAATTAACATTTCGTTAGTAATAGAAATATAAATTTCTATTACTCATTTACTAAAAACGAGATCATATTTTCGTTAATAAATTATAATTTTTAATACATATTTCTATTACAAATTATTAGCAAAAACGAAATTAACATTTCGTTAGTAATAGAAATATAAATTTCTATTACTCATTTACCCATAACAAAACCCTATTTCGTTAATCAATTACTCGGTAAGGTGATAATAACCCAAGAACATTATCACCCATACCAAATACATTTTTTTAAAGAAGAAATTCACGTTTCTTCAAACCTTTTTTCTTCAGGGGCGTCGAAAGTAATTTTCTACGCCAAATACATTGGTTTTAAAGAAGAAATTCACATTTCTTCAAACCTTTTCTTCAGGGGCGTCGAAAGTAACATTGCTACCCCAAATACATTGTTTTAAAGAAGAAATTCACATTTCTTCAAACCACATCACCGCACCAACGTCACCATCCACCGTGTATTCACACGTTCCACTGTTCCTAACAAATAAATTTATTGTAGGACTGGACCTGGAATCCGGCGAGCAACACCCCGGCCAGAAAGGTTCGTTACAGTGTGGTTAACGGGTGTATTATTCTGGAGAAATACACCCGTACCATGAAGTGACTCCGATGTATTGTCGTAGTTGCTTTAGACTTGTCGGTGGGTTTAATTTTTGTATCGCTTCAACTTTTTCTAGATCAGTGTGTATAACTTGTTCGCTTATTACATGTCCTAGGTATTTCGTTGATGTCTTGAAGAACTCGCACTTTTCACTGTTAATTCTTAGGTTTGCTTCGTGAAGTCGTCTTAACACTGTACTTAGGTTTTCTTTGTGTTCCTCGTAGCTGTTGCCCGTGATGATTATATCATCCAAATATGCAAAAGCGTAAGGTTCTAGATCCACCCCTATTACTCGATCTAACGCCCGTTGAAAAGTGGTGGGTGCGGAATGTAGGCCAAAAGGCATTACTTTCCATTGAAATAATCCGCGACCGGGCACGGTGAAGGTTGTATATTGTTTACTACCTTGTTCCATTGGGATTTGCCAGTATCTAAAACGTGGTGAATGCGAGGTAGAGGGTAAGCATCGGGGATTGATTGTGTGTTTAGTTGGCGATAGTCTATACAGAACCTCCACTTGCCATTTTTCTTCCGTACCAATACGATTGGGGCACTGTATGCGCTTCTCGACGGTTCGATGTAATCGTTCTTTAATAGCTCGTTAACATGTTCATTGATGATTGCTTGCATCGCCGGATTGCGTGGGTAATATTGTTGTTTGATGGGTTCCTCGTGACGCATGATAATGCGATGTTCCGTGATGTTACTGGGTCCTTTAATCTGTGAGAACTTATCTAATTCCGGTTTCAAAAATTCCTTGAATTTTACCTCCATTGTCCTCTGTTTTGATGTTGATACTTGCATGGTGTTTGCTACCGTAGTGCCGGGTTTGTGATATCTAAACTGTAAATTTTGGCCTCCGCACGTTAGTGAGGCTCCCATAGCAGCCAAGAAGTCAAGTCTCAAAATTACCTCATCGATCAGGTTTGGTAGTAGAATTAATCTTAACTGTGTAGTTCTTGTCCCGAGCGTGATAGATGTTGCTATTTGTTGCTTGGTGAAGTGTTGTCCGCCATCCGTCATACGTACTTGTGTGGGTTCAGAGTTACGGATAATTTTTCCCTTAAGTTTTGCTGCTGTTTGCGAATTGATGAAACTTCGCGAGGATCCTGCATCGATCGTTGCTTTTAAGACTTGTGATTAATAGTTACTTGGGCCGACAGACGTGATTCACTGAGCTTCATGCATCCTACTGGTGGGACGGGGTGTTGTCTTGTGGTCTCATCGCCCCGTTCTGTCGATGGACCCTGACCTCGTTTCCCTGGTTCCTGCAGCAATCAATTGTACGTTTTCCTCTCTTCCCGCATTCCCAGCAAAATAAGATGCTTGTAAAACGACAATTCCACCTCAAGTGTCCTTGTTGCCCGCAACGACGACAAGCTGTCCTGACATCTTTGATCTTGTCTTCAGACGCATCAATTACTCTTGTTTTGATCTCCTTAGCCGGTAACGTTCTTACTTGACGGTCTGTAGCTGTCAGTGCCTCCAGGTCCCCAGCTAATGTCAACAGCTCTGATAATGACTGGAAGTCTTTCCTACGGATGTACAATTGATACTCGGTACGACTGTTCCGGTAGATCCTTTCTAATTTGCTCGCCGGCTTCCAGGTCCAGTCCTACAATAAATTTATTTGATAGGAACAGTGGAAAGTGTGAATACACGGTGGACGGTGACGTTGGTGCGATGATGTGGTTACCTTCCTCGGAGACGTTAGTTGGTTTGGCGTAGAAATGTTAATTTCAACGCCCCTGACAAAATGTTTGAAGAAATATGAATTTCTTCTCTATACAATGGATTTGGCGTAGAAATGTTAATTTCAGCGCCCCTGACAAAAGATTTAAAGAAATGTGAATTTCTTCTTTATACAATGGATTTGGCGTAGAAATGTTAATTTCAACGCCCCTGACAAAAGATTTGAAGAAATGTGAATTTCTTCTTTATACAATGGATTTGGTATGGGTGATAATATTCATGTGTTATTATCACCTTACCGAGTAATTTATTAACGAAAATGTGATTTCGTTATGAGCAAATAAGTAATAGAAATTTATATTTCTATTACTACCAACGAAATGTTAATTTCGTTATTAATAATAATTTTTAATAGAAATGTGTATTTCTTTTAAAAATAAAAAAAAAAAAATAGGAATCGAGATGTAAATTTCGATTCTTGGTGTTTCAGCATATATAATATGGAGCGATCTGTTCTTAGCTCGATGCCTTGCTGAATGCCTGTCTTGCGCTTTTGCTTCGCCTTTTATATACGCGAGGTGCGAAGCAAACAGTAGATTTGTTCCTTAATACTCTTTGGAGGAGACAATTTTACTATTGCCGAAACTTTATCTAGATTAGGTTTAACACCTCGTTCTCCAATAATATGACCCAAATATGCGACTTCTTTCCTTAGAAATTCACATTTATCTGCTTGTAGCTTCAGATTGGCTTTCCTTAGTTGTTCCAAAACATCTCTTAGTTTTTCATTGTGATCAGTTAAATCTTTACCATATACCACAATATCATACACAAAACATTTAATTCTTTTTATTCCTATAGAATGATATCCATCATTCTCTGAAAAATACTATGTGCATTATTCAATCCAAATGGAATTCACGTAAACTCATAATGTCCATATGGGGTAATGAATGCTATTTTCTCGATATTCTCCTTAGTCATTTTAATCTGATGAAATCCATTTGTTAGATCTAGTGTTATAAAATATTAAGTCATTCCCAAGTGGTCTAAAATCTCGTTAATGTTTGATATTGGATATGTATCCGCTACCGTCATTTCATTTAATTTTCTAAAGTCGACTTCCATTCGCCACTTAGCTTTTCCAGAAGCATCTTTCTTTTTCGGAACCATCCACACAGGAGAATTCTACGGCGATTTAGAATTCTGTATAATATCGTTTTCTAACAATTTCTTCACTTGATTTTTCACTTCCTCTTTATGCTCCTTTGGATATCTATATGTTTTCGTATACATAGGTTTTACTCCTTCTTGTCTTCTAATGTCACAAGTTAACGTATCAGTGAAACTCAATTTTTCTGCTTCTAAATTGAACAAATCACTATATTCTGAAATCAATTTCCTAATTGATTCATTCTCCTCATCATTCATATGATCTACTCTTAAACTCTTTTGTATACTGTAACGACACTTTTGGGTGACGTTCAAAATTTTCAGTTTTGCTGGGGTATCCTCAGCCGTCGTCCAGAGTCGAGACAATTTATTTATAGTGTCGCTGAGACGTTGTTTTAGAAGAAAAAAAAACGTTGTTTTCTATATATAAATTATATATATCTTTATTTATTCCATGAAAACTTATGATCTAACAAAGTTTAATTAACCAAATTCCAAATAAATTATTTAGCCTATAATAAGTGATTATTCCTTAAAAAAAAAACATTCCTTTTGCTTTTTAATAATAATCAAAAAAAAATATATATGTTGACGCCAGAATTTCCTTTCTCAATATATTACTTGTAAAAAAAAAAGATTTTTGGCAACCACAGTGTGACTTCCTGAGCCCCTCCTCTGTTGTTAAAACAAAACGTTTACTCCGTGCTGTGAAATAAAACTATTTGACCCAGTGAGCCAGGTTAAATAAATATAGTACACATAAGACGAGGAATAAAATTTCAAACTACGTTTGACTCAAAGAGCCAGGTTTTTGGCCCAATGTGCCAGATGACCAATAGGCCAGTGTACTCGTTTTGGAAAAGTAAAATTTCAAGTATTTGGTAAAATTTACCAGAAGGCTCAATGAGCCAGAGTACTTGTTCTTTACTTGTCGAAAACCAAGTCCTCGATTATATGAAATGTGCCTCCTTTTATATCGAGCATACCGGAGCTTTTTGGTGTAGCGTACCGGTATTCATTGCTGTACTTGACTTCGCCGTGAAGTTGAACTTTGTGTTTTACTGTTTTCCTTTTCTTCTACTTCGCCGTGATTTTTAGTACTTTTACTACGCGCCGTGTTTTGTGTGTGTTTTCTTAAAATTAGTGAAAATAATTAATAATTTTAAACTAAGGTAAAAATATATATATATATTGTGGATTCAATAATATTTAACCCCAAATGTGAAGATATAATTAAACAAATTAGAAATAATAAAAACCTAGTGTTGATGTGCTTAGTTGGTTCCGGAGTTTTTTTGTTTTGTTTTGTTTTGTTTATGTGTATAAAATAAATTTGTACAACCAAGAATGTTGAAATTATTTTGTGTTTGTTGTTCTTTTTCTTTTTATTTATAAATTTGTTTCAAATAGATATTTTTTAAAAAATTAAACGTGTTTTATAATAATGGTTCATTGTTGCTGTGTTTACAATTCTTTCATTCATTCATTCATTAAACAATTTAAAACAAAAATTAAAATTTTATTGTATTTTTTTTTTTATTAGCATCTGCACACTACATGTAGCGATGCCCGCGGTACATTGGCTTCGAGGATCGCAGGTAATGTCCATGATATGTTGAATAACATTTTAATTCAATTTTATGTTTTTTTTCAGCTAAGTCTACTTCAGTTATTTTCACGTGAGTTAATAAATATATTATGTGTAGCGGTGGCAGTTATCTAACATACAGACTGTATTTTTCTCTTCTTCTAGCTAATATGTAACACAAAAATTTATCGTAAAAATTTATGTCGTTACAATACATTCACACCTATTTCTTATTTGAAAGACTCTCTCTTTCACTAATTTTTCTTTTTTAGGATCCTTTTTACAATTATCAACAATATTATAATCTCTAAGGTCTTCTATCTTCAACGGAAAATTAATTACAACTTTTTCCTCATATTTATTTATAATGCTCAGTAAGCATTTTCCATTTCTCATATGGAATTTCTCATATCGTACTAGTACAATGAGGAATGAAAATTTTTTCATCTTCATAACGCGGAACATACACATCTATTCCATTCTTTTTACCTTTTCTAACCTTAATAGAACAAAAGACTTCCATTCTTGGCGGAACAAATTCTTCAAATTTATTACATTGGAGACTATGTACATTTTTATCAACATAAAATAAATCTTGGTCATAATCTATCTTGCACTTAAAATGGCCTAAAAAATCAGCTCCGATTATGCCATCATGTCCGTAAACCAGATCATTTGGTATCACTTGAAAATTCCATTTGTAATTATGCGTTTTGCCTTTTAAATTCTTAATTCCTATTCTAATAGATGCATTTCCTATTGTTTTTTCAGATTTTTTGCCTAACATATACCAACTAATTCTATCTTATTAATATTATTCATTTCTGCTATATATATGCATTTAGATTTAATCAAACTAATATTAGCCCCAGTATCTATAAGGAATTTATTAGAGCATTTCTTATGATCTATTGTTATATAAGGACTTTCTTTACTCACATTTAAGGAAAACGTTGCCTAAGTTACGTTTTCTAGTTTCGAAAATTTTTGTTGCCTTCCAGAGAAACATTCTTTTATACTACCTTTGAGTAACATTTATGTGCAAAATGTCCTATTTTGCCACATTTATAGTACTTCATAATTTTTTCTCCAGTGCTATTAGTTTGTTCCTTGTTCATGATACATTTTGCGATGTGCCCTAATTTTCCGTAATTGTCGCACTTTATTTGTGTTACTTTAACACTGAAATTTCGTCTCACACTTTGTCTGTAACTTACCATGTTCTGGATCATTCATGCTGTGCAATTCTTCCAGCTTCTGACAACGATTGTGGACGACAATTGTTTACGTATTGGCCGATTTCTCCATCTAAGCCATTTATGAACGCATTTAAAACGATCTTAGTTTTAATATAATTATAAATTGCTTCTCTAACACTATCATCCTGAGTTTCTATTTTCGCATCAGCTCCCAATTTGCTAGACATGGTTTCCATAAATAATTGGAACTGCCTAACTGTTCGTCCCCCTTGTCTCGTAGATATCAGTTCTCTATATAAAGCTAGTGTACTATCACTATCTTTATAGTTCTGTTTGAGTTGAGTCTTAAGTTCATTCCAATTGCCTATAACTTTATTTTCTAATATTAATCTTGCGTTTCCTGATATCTGTAACTTTATATATTTAAATAAGAAATTTTTTTGATGCGGCTTTGCTACGTCTACAGCATCATCGCAAGCGGAGACAAATGTGTAAAGAGTTTTATCGCTTTTAAACTCGGGTATTAATTTTATTAATGTATTAATATCTACAATCTCTCCTAATCCACTCGAACTACTAGAACTACCAGAATTACCTGAATTACCTGAACTTCCTACATTTACATTATCATTTGTTGCCATTATGAGTTTTATATAACATAAAATATTACACGAAATTATTGACAAAAACTATTATTAACTTCTATAATTTCCAATATATATATGTACATATATATTTTCCTTTAACAATATTAATTTATATTGGTTTCTGTTGTTATGTAAAGTACTTTTTTTAATAATTAATTGCCTGGCAACTCTGGCCTGTCATTATTATATATTCCTTTTTCTTATTATTCATTACTATAGATAATAAAGTGAAGTAAAAACTTTTTAAAATACATCGGATCGTGTGTATCATTTTTTGCTAAAAAATATATAATAGGTTATGGGCCCAGCACACTTCCACTGCGAAGTAAAAGCACGTGCGCATAAAAAGTAGATTTAATACGTGTATATAAATGTCGGGAACGGTAATTCGCGTTGAACCGCTTAATGCGGAAAACTACGATACATGGAAGCTCCAAATGAAAGCTATTCTCGTGAAAAACGATTTATGGTCATATGTCGAAGGTACTGCATCGTGTCCAACGGGCGAAGGGGCTGCAAAATGGATCAGCTTTGATCAGAAAGCGTGTGCTGATATAATGCTATCAGTAAGTGCATCAGAATTAAGATTAATTACAGAATGCACAAACTCAAAGGAAATCTGGATGAAACTACAAGCCACATATTCATCAAAAGGGCCTGCGCGCAAGGCGACGTTGCTGAAAAAGGTTGCACTTTCGCACATGAAAGAGTGTGAGAAGGTTCGAGAACATCTAAACGATTTCTTCGAAGCCGTTGTGAAATTAAAAGAAATTGACGTCACCATCGGGGATGAGCTTCTTGCTATCCTGCTCTTATACAGTCTACCAGACTCTTTCAACACTTTCAGGTGTGCATTAGAAACGCGCGACGAGCTGCCGAAACCAGATATACTTCGAGTGAAAATCTTAGAAGAAGCTGAATCGCAAAGGACAAAAGAAGATAGACATAGTGATGAAAACTTTCTATACATAAATCGAAACAAAAGCCGAAACGCAAAACAATGCCGATTCTAAACGAAATAAACAATGTTTTAATTGTGGCAAAAACGGACATTTTGCACGTGAATGTAAAAATAAAGCAAAAACTGAAAATAACACGCAATTGAAAAATTCGGAAAAATCTGTAAACAATAATTTTAGCTATCATGTTGAAGATGCATTTATTAGCTCAATAAAAGAAAATTATTGGTGCCTAGATAGTGGATGTACTGTCCATTTAAGTGCAAACCGTGAATATTTTACAGACTTTCAAAAATCGAATAAAGTGCTTAACTTAGCAAACGATAACACAACAAATATAAACGGCGTCGGTAAAATGAAAATAACTGTAGACGTAGACGGTCGTGATAATAATATTGCTCTTAAAGAAGTTCTATATGTCGAAGTCTTGCGTACAAGTCTACTTTCTGTATCAAAAATAGTAGACAGCGGATATGAAGTGCATTTTCGCCCTTCAGATGCAATCGTATTGGACAAATATCAGAAGGTTATAACTCGAGCGAAAAGATGTGGAAATCTTTTTATTGTTGAAAATAAAAATCATTTTCCACAAGTTGCTGAAGAAAAATGTGACATTGAAAAGTGGCACCAGAAAATGGGCCACATAAATGAAAATGATCTTAAAAAATTGGCTAGTAATAACCTAGTACACGGATTAAAATTAAATCCTAAACAAAAACTTCCGACTTGCGAAATTTGTATTAGTGAAAAACAAACACAAAAGTCATTTCCTAAGAGTAAAGAAACTAGAACAAGTGATTTATTAGAGATCATGCATAGTGATGTGTGCGGACCAATGAGAACAGCATCAAATTCGGATGCAAGATATTTCGTAACATTTATTGATGACAAATCACGCTATTGTCTAGTTTATTTTATAAAACAAAAATCCGATGTATTAAATGTATTTAAGCAATACAAAAGAGCAGTAGAAACATTTACGGGTAAACGAATTAAGGCTTTACAATCAGACAATGGTAGAGAATACGTTAATTCTGAATTTAATTTATTCTTGAGGAAATTTGATACAAAGACGCTTAACTGCTCCATATACGTCGGAGCAAAATGGTATTGCTGAACGTAAAAACAGAACTCTAGTTGAAATGGCCCGTTGCATGATGAAACAAGCTGAAGTTCCGCCAAACTTTTGGCCAGAGGCCATAAATACAGCGTGCTATATTCGGAATAGGTGTCCTACAAAAGCATTGAATGGTGTAGTACCACACAAGTTGTTGACTGGTAAAATGCCAACTATTGTACATTTTCAAGTATTTGGCTCTAAAGCATATGTCCTAAAAAAGGATAAGACTAGAGATAAATTCGATTCTAAGTCAGAACCTTACATGTTTGTTGGATATTCAAACGAAGCGAAAGCCTATCGGCTATGGTCACCTACAAAACGAAATATAACAATAAGTCGTGATGTCGTGTTTGTAAACAAAAATATCTATCATAATAAATACCAAAACATTTATATTAACAATGAAAACAACTGCCAAACAAATGATTATATCGATATTGCGTTCGAAAATTCTGAAAATCAGAAACCGTCGGTCAATCCGAAAATTGTAGAAAATACAGATACGCGAGCAGAAAACTCCATTCGTAGAAGAGGTCGTCCGAGATTTATTCGCACAAATTCACGCGGTAGGCCTCGAAAAGAATATCACACGTCAAATCGGAATGGTGAAGAATCATCCAACGAAGACGAAAATACAAGTTCAGTAAGAAAAATTACTGATGAAAACCATTCAGATAATGAACCTGACAACAACGTTTTTGAAGATTGTGAAATGGTGTTTCTCATTACATATCAAACTCCAGTAACGATTTTAGAGGCACTTGAAAGCGATGAAACAAATTCCTGGTCAAAGGCGCTAGAAGACGAAATGGTGGCACAACTAAAGAATAAAACATGGGAAGTGGTGGAAAGACCGAAATTACGAAAAGTTATTGGGAATAGATTCGTGCTTCGAACTAAAGATGACGGGAAACAGAAAGTACGATTAGTAGCGAAGGGTTTTGCACAACGACCAGGTGAAGACTTTCATGATACGTTTTCTCCAGTCGCTCGTTCAACATCTATAAGACTACTTGCGGCACTGGCAGCAAAAATGGATTTGGAGATCCATCAGATGGATGTCATTACAGCATACCTAAATGGAGAGCTCGAAGAGAGTGTCTTCATGGAAATTCCCGATTATCTTATACCATTCCTGAACAAAGTTGTTTCATCAAAACCAGTAGGAAAAACTTCAACAATATTGTGTGGAAAAGTTAAAGAAACAGCGCAGCATTAGTTAAAGGCGATTAAATCAAGTAAGTCACTGTGTGTTTATTAAAGAAAGCTCTTTATGGACTCCGTCAGTCTGGGCTATCATGGTACATGAAATTGACAAAGAAACTACAGAATATGGGTCTAAGTGCAGTACAACAGGATCCTTGTGTATTCACTAAGCGTGAAGGCAACGACATTGTTTTGATGACAATATATGTAGACGATTTACTAATAGCGTCCAATAATAAGTTTCGTATAAAAGAAATAAAGGCTGCACTTGCGAATGATTTCGAAATGAAGGATTTGGGAATAGTAAGTAATTGTCTTGGCATCGAGTTTCATCAAAATTTAAGCAATCATCAAGTTTTTCTTTCACAAGAGAAGTATGCAAAAAGCATCATTGAAAAGTTCAATATGAAAGACTGTAAACCAGTGAAGACTCCCATAGAATTGAACACTAAGTTAACGAAACCAACAAAAATTGATGAAGGTGTTATGAAAATGTATCCCTATCAAAGCTTGATAGGATCATTAATGTACTTAGCTGTTACAACTCGACCTGATATTGCATTTGCTGTAAACTTTCTTAGCCGGTTCAATTCAAATTATAACGTGGAACATTGGAAAGCAGCAAAACGAATTCTAAGATACCTTAAAGGTACAAGCAACTATGGTCTATTGTACGAGAAAAACAATGAAGAATTGTATGGTCTGGTTGACGCTGATTGGGGCGCTGACTTAAACGATAGACGTTCATATTCAGGGTATGCGTTCATTATATTAGGAGCAGCGATATGTTGGGAAGCTCGAAAGCAACGTACAGTAGCGCTTTCAAGCACTGAATCAGAATATATGGCCATATCTGAGGCCACAAAAGAAGCATTATATCTAAAGGCAGTCCTTGATTATGTTGGCGTTACAAGTAAGACAATTGAAATCTTTAATGATAATCAAAGCGCTCAAAAATTAACGGAAAGCTTCAGGTATCATCCACGGACAAAGCACATTGATATTCGTTATCATTTTATTCGCAGCAATGTTAACGACGGCACTATTAAAATCAAATATATGCCAACAGGAGAAATGCCCGCAGACGTCCTTACCAAAGGACTCACTACAGAAAAGCATGTTAATTGCTTAAGGAAATTAGGAATGAAATACTAAAATCATATTTTATACATAATAAAGGCACTTTAAGAGGGTTTGTTGTTATGTAAAGTACTTTTTTAAATAATTAATTGCCTGGCAACTCTGGCCTGTCATTATTATATATTCCTTTTTCTTATTATTCATTACTATAGATAATAAAGTGAAGTAAAAACTTATTAAAATACATCGGACCGTGTGTATCATTTTTTGCTAAAAAATATATAATAGTTTCTATAGACAACAAAATTTAATTTAGTTTCACTTATATGTGTTTTTTTTTATTTTTATAATTCATAAAACAAATACCGTTATTTGTAAAATAAGTAATAATTATCATTAGATAATTTTAGATTATTGAATTTAATATTTAGTGCAATAATAACAAAATTAAATATTAAAATTTTGGTACATTACCAGCTAAATGAAACCGATAACATCAGCATCATCTTCATCTTCGAATTTGCTCACCAGATTTGCTTCTTAATTACAGAACACCAGATTCCTTCTCGATTTTTTGTATTTTACCACCTTCTCCTTTTTACGTTGAGTGTATTTTTGAACTGCTTTTCTGTTATATATATTTTCTCTATTGTCTTGTCTTTTACACTATAATTAATTTTGTATATTTTACTTGTTCAGTATATCATAGCACATTCAACTCAGCTATTTTTGTTCCGCACGTGAACTTTCTGATCTCACTTTATTTCTGCAGGAATTTCTTGATTGATAAATAAATATTTCAAAAGTTAATTTTCTATTAAATTTTTTAATAGTGTGCAGTTTTGTTTTTATTGTGACTTTTAGTCCATTAAAACTTATTGTTTTATTTTTTCTTCTTTTTTTCTTATTGTCGACAATAATTATCCTTGTTGATAATAATTATGTTTTAACTAATATCCTTTATTAATAATATAATTTCACAACATAATAATTTTTTTTTTATTTATTCGCTTAAGTTACTCAAAACACTCTTTTTAACATTTACTCGTACCGTATACTAATTTTAGTAAATTAAAACACTTTTTAATTAATTTTTATTTTCAACCAAAAATTCTATCTTTACCGCTGCGACCAATTAATTTGTTATGAACTTAAACAAGCTGCTGATGTTTTGTTGGCTTGACTCGAACTGAATTAATAGAATACAGCAAAAGCTAACCAAACCAAATCAATTATGCTGAGATTTGCATTCTTAAGATAAGTGTGGTGGTGTTTGTCGTATGTAAGTTGATTTCTATAGGAGGAACCATAAGTGCAACATTGTTCATAAAGAAAACAAAGAATACTGTGTGCAGCTTGACTACAGTGATCATAGATGAAGCAGCATAAACAGTAAGTAAGCTTCAATGCACTTGAAATAGTGTAAACAAAAAGCGTTACTTTGTGTGTAGGATAAATTCCTAAACAAAACTGTGATATTGCGCTTTGTCTTTTATTTGTCTTGATACAAAGTAAAGCAAAACTTAATTTGACAAATATGTGGAATAAATCCACATAACATACTCTTATACTTATATTTAATGATTCCATTGAATAAGTCAATTGTGTATTTACTCTTATACTTGCATTCAATTTGTTATTCGCTTTTGCTATTGTTATTCATATTAATCAAGAATAAATCAGTGGTACATGAACTTCTCAACTATAAAGTGCATTAGAATTTTATTTGCTTTATATAAAATTAAGGAACGGAAAAAACTATTAAATTAAACAAATAATTTTTTTTTTCTACAAGCTTTACTACTACTACTACCGATCTTACCATAGCATAGTTTTCGAACATTGGCGATCGTGACATGAGACGACCGTAGTGTGCCTGAAAGAAGTATTAATATTAAAAACTTAATATTAAAGATTAAAAATGTTTCAAATTAACTTAAATTTATATTAAAGACTTGATATAAATTATAGATTCAAAGTGCTTCAAATTAAATTAAATTTATATTAAAGACGATATAAATAAATAAATATTAATAGTCTCTTACATCAGTAATTGTTTAAAACTTAAAAACAAAAAACAACAGTTGTTCAATTTTACAATAACCTTGACAATGATTCAGGTTATTAACCTCCATAATATTGTTTGATTTTTTTTGTTTTATTTTCGGTTTTGCATTTGCTTTCGGTGATGCAAAATTCTAATAACGCAGCAGCGAGCAGCACTGTCGAAAACAATTCGACTGCAGCGTCAAATTCTCTGTCGCCATTGCCTTCATTAGAATAATTGAAACAGCAGCGATCACCTACAAAGGGGAGTATAACGCGAATTAAAAACATTGTCGAGAATAACAAGAGTTTATCGTCAACTGAATTGGAGTGCAGGCTTGGGATACTAGACGATGATACGCTTCTCAAACAGGTGTCTTATTATCAAAATCAAATAGAGCGATATTGTCCTACAGACTCAGCGCGCTCTGACAATGATGAGCTGTAAGTAAGTACAAAATGTTTAATATTATCATTAGTTAATAGACGGAGGAGACAAAGCTACCACGGGCAAACTTTCTCGCTTCCGCAGCTGCCATGAAACAGATGGCCACATTTAAAGTTGCCCAAGATTGATGGCAAATATCTTGAATTTAAAAATTTTATTCATATTTTTCAAAACTAAAACCATCACCATCTACAGGTGAGTCGTTCTTGACATCAACTGACATCAGTTCAACCAATCATTATCGTATCTTCAAGGCGAAACGTTAGCTACAGTCAAGGCGTTCCAAATAATTGAGGACAACTATCTGAAGGCTCTCTAAAGACTTAAAGAGCGATATGACAATGAGCCTCTCAAATTTCTAGAAGGCATTACAACACTTTTTGATGAACTACAATTTTTAAGTTTTATATTAAATTTAGTATAAAAATCAAATATTAATAATCATAATCAATATTATATCATATTAATTATATATAAATATATTAATTATCATAATTATTGTATGTGTAAATAAGTACTTTAATTTAGTTTCTTATTCTGTCTTTGTTGTTGTTATTTGCGTTATCTCATATTTTTAGCAATGTTGCTGGCTCTCACAATTAAATATTCGCATGCTATCACCGTGCCAGACGTAACATGATCATCTTCACACGCCACTGTGCGAGGTTGATAAGCTTTACGTTCATTTTCTTTTATCGTGTGTTCGTTGTGAGTTGCAGCAATAGGCAAGCTGCTGCGACAATTCTGTTGTTCCCACAGGTGCAATATGAGTTGGCGCATGGCATAAGTGATAGCACATTTAAGTCATCAAATTTGTGAAGCAAGTTGGTATATTGCAAAACACATATACCAGCTTGCTGACTGCAATAAATAGTATAACTTTAGGTAATGCACATATTTCCCACGTATGCCCTTGGCCTTGAATGTTCAAAGTCCATAGGATAACAAATCGTGGGAACTAGGTGCATTTTCTATTTTACCATAAGCTTAGTATTAATAATTTTGTATAAAAGCAGAAGATTTCTTAATAAACATTCAATTCAATTTAAACACTTGAATTCAAACAAGCGTTTTCTTTTGGTTTAAGTGCCTAAAAGAACCTTGATCAAAGTCGGTTTATGTGTCGAATTTGAAAACTAATAACACCAAAGAAATAAATAAATAATTAATTAAATAAACACATATATATATGTAAATATATATATCTGTTTATATAAGATACGTAACTGGTTCATGTGCCGGATTGCGTAAATGAATGCTAAGCTGGTTAATGTGCCGGATTAGCTAAATCCATATCAGACTAGATACGGATGAAAACATGACGTGTAAAGGCTAAGCTGGTTTAAGTGCCGGATTGGCTAAAAGCTGTATCAAACTAGGTACAGTACATAACATTTTGGTGACCCCGACGTGATATATCACGCATCATTATTGTCATTTGTGGACATATTCGTGAGATATCACGCATCATGATTGTCATTTGTGGACATCTTCGTGATATATCACGCATCATTATTGTCATTTGTGGACATATTCGTAATATATCACGCATCATCATTGTCATTTATGGACATATTCGTGAGATATCATGCATCATTATTGTCATTTGTGGACATATTCGTGATTTATCATATATCATAGTTGTCATTCGATGACATACACGTATCAATGTTTTCAACAATCAATTTCTGGTGACCATGTTGGACCTTATCAATCAACAGGCTGAAACAGGTACTGAAATCCAGAACATCATAAAAAACTTCAAGAAGGATGGTAAGGCAAGGAAAACCAAGGCCTACTATAAAGAACGACTGAGGCTTTAAACTCAGCATGGGAATCCTTCAATGAAGTCGATAATAAAATTCAGAGTCTTGATTTTATTCCAGTCGAACACGACTACATAAAAAAGAAATATTATCAAGAGATCCTGAATATCTACAGTCGTACAGTCGACAATTTGAAACGGCCATTAAGCAATTCGGTCAAGAAGAAACAGAAATGATCCACAATACTCAATTGTCAGATGCACAAAAGATATGGTATTTAAAAAATTATTTAACTGGAGATCCAGCAGGATTAGTAGCACATCTCGCTCTAACAAATCAAAACTATGCAACAGCAATGCAGATATTGAAGGAACGTTATGACAATAAAAGAATCATTGTTTCTTCCATCATCCAGAATACCATGAATCAAGCGACTGTGAGAGGTCCAGCAGCAAAAGACATTCGGGTCATACATGACTGTATACTGGAAGGTTTATTGGTATTGAACAATTTGGGCATTGACACCAGTTCCTGGAGTCCAATATTGTTATATGTATTAACTCAAAAATTGGATAAACAAACTAGACTACTGTATGAACAGTCTCTAGAGCATCCGCGAGAATTACAATCAAAATATGAGTTTCTGTTATTTTTGGAAAAGCGGTTTCAATCATTGGAAACTGTCAATCCAAATCCACCAGCAGCCAAAGTAGTGACAGCAACAGTAACTACAAACAATATGCTAGCTTGCAGAATGTGTCACCTTAATGGCCATCCAATCTACCAGTGTAACAAGTTCTTGGCATTATCAGTTCCTGATCATGTTTCCGCAGTACAACGGTTGAAATTGTGTTTCAATTGTCTACGTAGCGGACATAGAACCAGTGATTGCAGAAGTAGGCATTGCGCCAAATGCAATAAAGCGCACAACATATTACTCCATCTTCAGCACAATGCAAAGGGACCAACAATTGGCACACGTGAATTCACCAATATCAACGCGGCTGTATCCAAGAAGACCACTTCCTCCAATCAAGAAGAAGCTACTGCTGCATTAACTACAGCACTGTCAACAAAAGCATATGTGATGCTTGGGACCGCCAAGGTCAATATTATTTCAAATACTGGCGAAGCAATTGAATGCAGTGTAGCGTATATGCATTGAAGATATACTTTGTTATGAACAGCAACATGGAATGTGCTTAGCTAGCACATTTATGTCGCTTATCGCCCAAGCAACAATATCGCTTGCGCAACAAAGTTATGTTTTTAGATACATACCCATGCGTGCATGCTACTCCATAAACAACAATATTTTAATGATTATATTTTAATGCTTACGTAGGCATATGTGCGGTTGTGCACAATACATTTTAAGGTAGTCTTAAGATTGTAATTTTCAGTAATAAAATAAAGATCTAACCATAAACTTGTGTACTATTATTTTCGCGAGCATAACATGGCGATCCTGCCAGGCTGTGTCTTTACTAAAATAAAAATTAATAAAATTGAATATTGAAAATTAAATTATTTATTTTAAAAAAAAATATGTGCATTCATATTATATTTTTTGTTTTGTATTTTGATTCTTATCAGCTTACAGACCCGAACAATTAAACGCATTTATTCAAAAATGTTGGCAAATATTTCGTTCTTTATTAAGAACTTCATCAGTGCTATATAATAACAAACATTAATTTCAAGATATGTAAAATACTAATATCCAAATATATATACCTTATTTTTTATAAAATGCAATAATTTCCTGTTCCACAATAGTCATTAATAATTAAAATTGTATTAACAAATAAAAATAAAAAATTAAAACAATTAAAATTCACACATTAAAAATTAATAAACAATTTTTGGACATAAATAACGAGCATAACAAAACTAAAAAATTTTTTTAATATTAATATTCCGCCAAAAATATTGATAATAATAAACGTTCTCTTTTTTATATCTCTTAAAAAGAGAACGAGAATAAGGTATATATATTTGGATGTTAGTATTTTATCTTGAAATTAATGTTTGTTATTATATAGCACTGATGAAGTTCTTAATAAAGAACGAAATATTTGCCAACATTTTTGAATAAATGCGTTTAATTGTTCGGGTCTGTAAGCTGATAAGAATCAAAATACAAAACAAAAAAATTTAAACAGACGATAAACTACATCATATCAACATTCTTATTATATACAAATATAATTTGAAAATAGTACGCAAATGTATATAAGCAAAAACTTAAGTGCGAAAATATTTCTATGTGCAAATAGAATACAGAGGTGACAACACAAAAAGTTATAAGAGAGAGAAAAAAAAAAAACTATCTAAACTAGAGAGATAAGAGAGAAAAAAAAAAACTATCTAAAATTTGAAACTAATAACACGGAAAAGTAAACATTAAAGTTAATATGTTACCTTAACTAATATTGTAAAAAAAAAATAGTGTAATTTTTAACGATTTTTTATACCAAAATTTGTTGAAAAAATAACCATGAAAACAGAATTTTCCAATAATAACATGGTGCTCGACTTATAGTACAATATAAAAAAAAAATATCCTTATACGAAGTCGTGCGAAAATACATTGATTATTTTTATCCTGATGATGTATCGATTTTATATGGTATAAGTGCAGTCGCGATTAATAACAATACAAAGCAAGCAATGTGAAATATATACAAAACTCATTACGATCATTACGTTCAGCATGAAAACACAGGAAATCATAAAAAACACCGCAGACTGAAGCTTGATAAAAAGGAGCGTGTTAAAGTTAAAGAATAAAATTTACGTTGAGTGCGGAATACATGGGCAATAAAGCGGTGCCGCAGTGATCAGAAGATGGTGGTGCAAAAATAATAGGTATGAGATGTGACCTATATTATATTATATATATTACATAAAAATATTATATATATTATAAAAAATAATAAGAAAAAAAAAAATAAAATAACACAAATATAAATTAAAAAATAATCATATTTTGCAGTAATTTGCTAAAAAATTAATTTCGTTTTTTAAATAAATTTATTCTATATTTATATTAATATATATTGTAAAAATTGTAATTTCTTTGAATAACTTGCATTTAAAAAAAAAAAAATGTTTGGCACCAAGGCCAAATTTAATAGGCCACAGGCCAATGTAATAAATGAAGTTGATATAACGGAAGTTCAACAAAATATTACCATGTATCTTGTAATAATTATTATAATTATGTTATTAAATTTGTTCATTAAATTATATCTGATGCACAGAAGAACAATAAAGAAAAAATATATGAGATCTGTTGCACAAAATTTGGATAAAATTTAAAAAAAAAACAAAATCTGAAAACACAAATTTTAAAATACATGTATACCAACTGACATAAATGGACAAATGGACTGTCATTGAAAAGCAATTAAAACAAGAAAGAGACAATTTTACTACTGGATTTTAGTAGATCATTTAAATGTCTTTATAGAAACACTACAGTTAAAATAGAAACTGTAAAAAAGCATTTAATTATCTTGGTAGACAGTTTAGAAAAAGTTAGAACAATTGTAAGGGTATACAATACAAAATTGACAAAAGATCATGACAACTTTGCAAGGTCAGTATATTGGGAGCTTAGGGATAAACTACTAAAAGTTTACTCGAAATATAATATAGAAGAGGATATCCCACACTGTTTAGACAACCCGATACGAATTGATATCAACAAATTATTCGTAACGGAGTTATCAGAGTTAAAAGAATTAGTTGATTTGCCTCCTATATCTGAAAATATTACCGATACAGTCATGTCGCAGACTATGATTCAGTTTTTAAATACAGCAGCCAGACTCATACCTGAGTTTGATGGCAAAGCTGAAAATCTCAGAACTTTCATAGATGCATTGCGACTAGTTCAGTCATTAATGTCTTCACGTGAGGCAACAGCCGTTAACTTGATGAAAACCAAGTTGAAGGGTACTGCCAGAAACTTAATTACTAATGAACTGACTGTAGAAGCGATAATACAGAAGCTTCAATCATCCGTAAAGGGTGATTCAACGGAAGTAATAAACGCGAAGATGATGAATGTAAGGCAGAACAGCAAGTCAGCCAATGCATATACAAAAGAGATTGAGGAGCTTACGAAATATCTGGAAAATGCTTACATTTCGGATGGATGTACACCCGAACTAGCATCAAAATATGCAACCCAAACAGCGGTAAAGGCAATGACGAAGAACTGCACCATTGATAAAGTCAAATTAATAATGGAAGCAGGACAGTTTAATACTTTGGATGAAGCAGTGTCAAAATTTGTAAATAGCTGTACGGAATCTACAGGCAGCACAAATACAATATTATTTACAAGAAACAGAGGATATCGCGGAAGTCGCGGATATTATCGTGGACATGGTAATTCCCGAAGAGCTAATACCAACAACAACTATAACAGCAACAACGGAAATAACTTCAATAGAAGATAAAATAATAATTACCGTAGTAGAGGTGTCAGTAATTCCTTTAATAATAGAAATAATGATGGAAGGAATATTAGAATGACACTTACGGAAAACGAGGTAACCCCCGATACTCAATAAATAAACACAAAAATGGTAAAATCTTTAATATAAATTTAAATTTAACCTCATATATTTCCACAAGATCAACCATGAACAGTGGAATATCTACATTTTTAGTAGACACTGGTGCGGACATTTCTTTAATAAAACTAGGACAAGTGCAAGATATTTATATTGATAAAAATAAAACAATAAGCCTTCACGGCATTGGTCATGATACAGCTACTACACTAGGTAAAGTCACAACCGATTTAAAGGTTAAAAATATACTAATCAAACACGAATTTCATGTAGTAGATGATAAATTCCCAATCCCATCCCATGGAATCATTGGACTCGATTTCGTCAAGAAATGCAATTGTATATTTGACTATCAAAAATACCAAGATTGGTTAATCTTGCGACCAGATGATTTCCATGAGGATATCGCAATACCAATGAGGTATTCACCAAGTGTTGGTACGATAACAATACCGGCAAGATCTGAAGTGGTTAGACAGGTGAATGTACACACTTCGGAAAAAGAATTATTAATTCCACAGCAACAACTCCAAGACGGAATATTTGTTGCCAATACAATAGTAACAACACCTAGTGCATTAGTGCGACTAATAAATACAACATATAAATGTGTTGAAATACCAATTCATTCAATAAAACTGACAGTCTAAACGACTATGAAATAGTTACACTTAGTACCATCGCAAACGACCAATTAAAATTGCAAAAATTGTCCAAAAACTTTCCAGACTTTGTTAAGTCTGATTTAACTAAACTCTGTTCGGAATATATTGATGTATTTGCGCTCGAAACTGATAAAATATCAGTTAACAATTTTTATAAACAAAAACTTAGATTAAATACAAACGAGCCTACATACATCAAGAACTATAGAATACCGCATAATCACAAAGAGGAGATAACACGACAAGTTGACAAGCTAATAAATAATGGTATAGTGGAACCTTCAGCTTCTGAATACAACAGTCCCATTCTGTTAGTTCCGAAGAAATCACTCCCAGGAAGTACACAGAAAAGATGGAGGCTAGTTGTTGATTATAGAAGCATAAATAAAAAACTCATTGCAGATAAATTTCCGTTGCCAAGAATTGATGACATTCTTGACCAACTAGGCAGAGCGAAATATTTCTCTTGCCTTGACTTAACGTCAGGTTTTCATCAAATTGAGCTCGATGAAAACTCCAGAGATGTAACGTCTTTTTCGACAGAAAAAGGTTCATATCGCTTTAAAAGGTTATCGTACGGACTAAAAGTAGCACCAAACTCATTTCAAAGAATGATGACCTTTGCATTCGCGGGTTTAAAAGCCGAGCAAGCTTTCTTATACATGGACGACTCGGTGGTGTTAGGTCGGACGGAAAAGCATATGCTCAGAAATTTGACAGATGTTTTCCATACATGCCGAAAATATGATTTAAAACTTCATCCTGAAAAATGTTTATTTTTTTAACAAGAAGTAACTTATTTAGGGCATAAATGTACGGATAAAGGCATTCTTCCTGATGATAGTAAATTCAATATAATTTTTAACTATCCAACTCCCAAAAATGCCGATGAAATCAAACGATTCGGTGCTTTTTGCAACTACTATAGGAGATTTGTTCCAAATTTCGCTGAACATTCACGTCTCTTAACTAAGTTATGTAAAAAGAACGCACATTTCGAATGGACCAATGAATGTGAAAAAGCATTTCAATTTTTAAAATCTGCATTATTAAGTTCAAATATATTGCAATACTCAGACTATAACAGTTTTGTATCACCACCGATGCAAGTAAATATGCTTGTGGTGCTGTGCTCAGTCAGGAGCACAATGGGTTTCAACTTCCAGTTGCTTACGGCTCAAGATCGTTCACGAGGGGAGAAAGCAACAAATCCACTATAGAGCAAGAATTAGCCGCAATACATTGGGCTATAAAATATTTTCGACTATACATTTATGGTACAAAATTTCTTGTCAAATCAGACCATCGACCATTGTCATACCTATTCGCAATGAAGAATCCATCTTCAAAGCTAACGCGAATGAGACTAGACTTGTAGGAATATGATTTTACCATAGAGTATCTGAGGGGAAAAGAAAACTATGCTGCTGACGCATTGTCGCGCATAGACTTTAATGAAATAAAGAAAATAAGAGAAACAGCCAATAAAATATTAAAAGTAACTACAAGGCTGGGAAACAAAAACGAAAAAAGATCAGAAACAAATAAAGAGATTTGTAATAAAATGTCATCAAACTTAAAAATATACGAAGCGCTCAGAGGTAAACCTAGGAACATCGCCCAGCTAGCAATTAAAGGCGATTGTTTAAATATAAGAATGAATAAAAAAGTGATCACACAAAATATAAAAAACCTAAGCACTAATGGAAAAATTGACTTGGATCAATTCTTTCCACTGCTTGAAAAAATAGCAAGTGTTGAAGGTATAACAAAGCTGCAGCAGTCACTAGATGACAATATATTTACTAATACCCGGGTAAATGAATATAAAAAGAAAGGTAATAAAATTCTCGAGAAAGTTAAAATAGCCCTGACGCCAATTATAAAAAAAATTGTAAATAACGATGACAAAATAAAAATATTACAAAAATACCATGATGATCCAATCTGGGGAGGCCACCCAGGGATCACGCGGACATTGAATAAAATAAGACAGTATTATTACTGGAAAAACATTACTAAAGATGTCACTAAATATGTCAAAAAATGTGACAAGTGTCAAAGAAATAAATCTTTGACAAAAAGAAAAACAGAAATGGTAATAACCGATACACTAACTGCTGCCTTTGATGTAGTTTTGATAGATACCATTGGACCATTTCCAAAATCGGAAAAAGGTAATTCATACGCAGTCACAATGATATGTGACTTAACAAAATATCTGGTATCGGTACCAATTGCAGAAAAAAGTGCAAAAACAATAGCAAAAGCAGTATTCGAAAACTTTATACTGACTTACGGGCCTATGAAAAAAATTATTACAGACATGGGTACCGAGTATAAAAATAAAATTTTCGATGAAATATGCAATCTATTAAAGGTAGAAAATACTACGTCAACCGCGTACCACCATCAATCATTAGGTACAGTAGAACGAAATCATAGGACATTTAACGAGTACATAAGATCCTACATTTCCATAGGAAAAATGGATTGGAATGAGTGGCTACAATATTTTACATATTGTTATAACACTACACCTTCAATTGTACATGAGTATTGTCCTTATGAATTGGTTTTCGGTAAATCGCCCACCATCTATGACTTTCTTAACACTTTAGAAATAGATCCCGTTTATAATATTGAAGCGTACGACAAAGAAATAAAATTTCGTTTGCAAAACGCAAATAAACGCGCGATAAAAGCAATAGAAAATAGAAAACAAATAAGTAAAAATTTATATGATAGGAATGCACTTAGTAGTAAAGTATCGGTAGGAGATTTAGTATTAGTTAAACAAGTAGGACATAAATTAGATAGTTTATATAAGGGCCCATTTAAGATAGTAAATATAGATAATAAAAATAACGCATTAGTTCAAGACAATAAGGACAAAATAAGTAAGATACACTTAGACAGACTCAGACTGTATAATAAATAAAAAAACAAAAAAAAAAATTTTAATTTATATGTATTGAATTTTTAAATATATTTCAAATAAAAAAAAAAACAATACCCTACAATAAGAATGAGTTTATTCAAAAAAAAAAAAAAATGATTAATCATAAATAATACATTAGATTTAGGATAACATTATAAATGATATTGTTTAAGTATAAATATATATATATCTAAAATTATATGTAAAGTACATGATATTATGTAATGTTCATTCCTTTATTTGATTCAAATAAACTCATTCTTAAAAAGAAGGGAGGTGTAGCGTATATGCATTGAAGATATACTTTGTTATGAACAGCAACATGGAATGTGCTTAGCTAGCATATTTATGTCGCTTATCACCTAAGCAACAATATCGCTTGCGCAACAAAGTTATGTTATTAGATACATACCCATGCATGCATGCTACTCCATAAACAACAATATTTTAATGCTTATATTTTAATGCTTACGTAGGCATATGCACGGTTGTGCACAATACATTTTAAGGTAGTCTTAAGATTGTAATTTTCAGTAATAAAATAAAGATCTAAGCATAAACTTGTGTACTATTATTTTCGCGAGCATAACAGCAGGACTATTCTAGATTCAGTCTCTCAAGTCAACTTAATAACAAAGAAGCTGGCCAAAAAATTACAATTAAATCTAAATCCAAACCCAATATGGATTGAAGGAATTGGCTCAGCTAAGAGAGGGGCAAACTATCAGGTCACTGCCAACATTTCATCACGTATCACTAATTTCAATATAAAGTTGAAAGCATTTGTGGTGCCAAAAATCATTTCGCCTCAACCTAACAGATCGTTCGACATATCTCAGTGGCCGATTCCCAAAAACATCAAACTCGCCGATTCCGAATTTAACGTGATGTCGACTTATTGATAGGTGCCGAGTATTTCCATTCGCTATGTAGGTCAGATTCGTATGATAAACAACTTACCAGTGTTGCAGAAAACCGTCTTCGGATGTGATCAATGGATACAATGGCATGTACAATTGCCACTGAAAGTGAGCAAGAATTAGATTACCTACTCACAAAGTTTTGGCAATTAGATGAAGTTGCAAGTCATGACCGGCAACTTACAAATGTCGAAAAAAAATGCAAAGCACCATTCACTCAAAATACTCAACAAAATAACGAAGGACGGTTCATTGTTAAAATTCCGTTATCAGATGATGCATCTGCGCTTGGTTAATCAAAACAAATGGCTTTAAATCGATTTTTGAAACTGGAACATCGACTGAACAAACAACCTAACCTACGAGCAGAAATTCAGCTTTATGAGGGAATATGAAAAATTAGGCCATCTACAAGAAATTCACGAGGATTAATTATTGTACCCCAATTACTTTATGCCCCATCATTGTGTGCTCAAATCTAATAGCACTACAACGAAGCTAAGAGTAGTTTTTGATGCATCCGCAAAAACCTCTACGGGCATCTCGCTCAATGATTTCATGCATAAGGGGTCAGTAGTACAAAGTGTACTCGCAGTCATATTAATGCGATTCAGAATGCCGCGATTCGTATTCACGACAGATGTGGAAAAAATGTATCGACAGATTCAAATTCACCCAGATGACAGACGATTTCAAAATATATGGTGGCGCGAACATCCTAACGAAATATTGCGGTTGTTACAACTTAGTACAGTAACTTATGGTACTAGGGCCGCACCGTACCTGGCTACAAAATATCTACAGACGCTGGGCATAAACAACAAATCTAAATATCCTCTCAGAGCGCCAGCACTCGAAACAGACTTTTATGTCGACGATGGTTTATGCGGCGCCAACACGATAACGGAAGCAGTTGAAATTAAAAATCAACTGATCAACATACTCTCTACAGCCGGTTTCAAACTACGAAAGTGGTCAGCCAATCACCAACAATTGCTTCATGGCATATCACCAGAAGATCAAGAAGTGGATTTGAATCTCTTACATAAAGAACATACATCAATTGAAACATTAGGTATTATATGGCTGCCGAAATCGGATCATTTTCGAATCAAGGTGAATACAGCGACAGAAAACAAGGTCACTAAACGCATAATCTGTTCTGAGTTAGCCCGAATTTTTGATCCTCTAGGGCTTGTCAACCCCGTGACGGTACAAGCAAAAATGTTCGTTCAACAGTTATAGCAGCTTCAGCTCGACTGGGATGAAACACTACCAGAAGAAATGCACACTAAGTGGGAGAGACTTCGATCCAATTTGAAAGAACTTCAACATATACAGATTCCACGTCATGTCAACAACCACAAAAATCCGAAAACAACACAACTGCATGTTTTTTGTGATGCTTCTCAAGGAGCGTATGGTGTAGCAGTCTATATAAAATCGTCATTCCAAATCAAGAGTCGCACCATTAAAAACTCAATCAATTCCATGTTTGGAGTTATGCGCAGCACTACTAGGTGCAAATTTTGCTACACGTATTAAAACTGATCTTCATCTCGAGCAAAGCAAAATGTTTCTATGGAGTGACTCTGAAATCACGCTTTATTGGATAAATTCCAAACCTTCTAAATACCAAGTGTTTGTGGCGAATCGCATAGCCAAAATAAGGGAACTCACATTGTCTGAGCAGTGGCTACACGTCTGTTCAAAGCTTAATCCAGCAGATATGCTATCTCGTGATGTAATTCTACAAGATCTTGGCAAAAATCATATGTGGTTTCACGGACCACTGTTTTTATATGGAACAGAAGACAAGTGGCCATCACCCATTCAAAAAAAATCTACAAATAGATGAAGACCTGGAGGAAAGGCCCAAGGTGACATTAGTGACTGCATCAGCAGCTGATGATCTAATTAGTATGATTTATAAAGTTAACCATCGAAACTCTTACAACAAATTATTAAGAACTATGGCATTTGTTCTCCGGTTTATAAAATGCATTCGTCAGAGAAACCGACCGAGTAACACCAACCTGGAACCGAACGATATAGATGAAGCGGTAATCATCATTATCAAAGCAGTTCAAGTAAGCGAGTTCTCCGAAGAAATCAAACATTTAACTAAAGGCAAATCATTAAAACCAAATAATAATCTTCAGGGACTTGCACCATTTCTAGACAAAAACCACATCATAAGAGTAGGAGGACGAATCTCAGAATCAAGTATTCCGTACAATCAAAAACACCTAATGATTTTGCCATACAATGACCCCGTGGCAAAACTAATTATGGAACACATACATCAAGAAAATCTTCATTGTGAGCCTCAAATATTGCTGGCACAGACCAGGCAAAAATTTTGGCCAACCAAAAAAAAATGCATGGCCAGAGTTGTTGTAGAACATTGTGTTATATGCAGGCGAGCACAACCTCAAATGTTAAAACAAATAATGGGTAATTTACCAAAAGATAGAGTTTCTCCAACCAGACCATTTTTCAATTCGGGAGTAGATTTCTTGGGACAAGTGTGGATCCATTACAAAATCCGCGGTAAAAAGCCATGCAAGACGTACATTGCAGTATTTTGCTGTTTTTCTACCAAAGCAGTTCATCTGGAGATCGTTAGTGATTTGACAACCAATGCATTTATATGTGTTCTTCAAAGATTTATATCGAGGCGAGGTAGGTGTAAAAATATCTATTGCGACAATGCCACGAACTTTGTTGGAGCCTGTAAACAATTAGATAAACTCAAGTCATCAATATATAGTCTAACCGCTCAAAAGAAAGTTGCAAGATTCTGTACTGATAAGGGAATGACATTTCATTTCATTCCGCCACGAGCATCACACTTTGGTGTCATATGGGAAGCAGCTGTCAAATTAGCAAAGTATCATCTTAAATGCTCAGTTAATACATTACACTTGACATATGAAGAACTGAAGACTGTTGTGGTTCAAATCGAAGCAATACTCAATTCCAGGCCAATAACACCACAATCTTCAGGTCCAAATGATCTAATTGCATTTACACCAGGTCATTTTTTGATCGGTAAACCGTTAACAGCAATGCCAAAAACCTCCAGAGTGTCATCGGGTTCATTGCCATCACGTTGGAAGGCAAGCACACAAATTCAACAAAACTTTTGGTCAAGATGGTCAAAGGAATATCTAAATGAACTTCAGCACCGCAATAAATGGCAGATGCACAATCATCCACTAATGTACAAGCAGATCAAGCTGAAGACGCGCCACGAAAACGTGCAAAACTCGATAACAACAATCAATATCCGAATTCAAAGTTGACGCTTGTTGACTGCACTAAATAGTATAAGTTCAGGTAATACACATATTTCCCACGTATGCCCTTGGCCTTGAATGTTCAAAGTCCATAGGATAACTAATCGTGGGAACTAGGTGCATTTCCTCTTTTACCATAAGCTTAGTATTAATAATTTTGTATAAAAGCAGAAGATTTCTTAATAAACATTCAATTCAATTTAAACACTTGAATTCAAACAAGCGTTTTCTTTTGGTTTAAGTGCCTAAAAGAACCTTGATCAAAGTCGGTTTATGTGCCGAATTTAAAAAATAATAACAAAAAAGAAATAAATAAATAATTTATTAAATAAACACATATATATATGTAAATATATGTATCTGTTTATATAAGATACGTAACTGGTTCTGTTCAATAATGAACATGTTTTATTATTAAAATTACTAATATTCAATTTCATATTCATCTTATATTAAGCCATTCTACCTTAATAAAGGCGCTGGCAATATGTTCAATAATGAACATGTTAATTTAAGACAAATGCCAGTTTTCTCTTTAAAATCATAAAAAATTATATTAAAAATAAAATAATGCACAACTGTGCATATTAAACACGCTGGCAGGATGTCCTTAAATTGATAGTTTATTATTCCAAGCCTGTTATAGTTTAAATGCTTAGAATTATATACGAAGGAAAAAACACGGGTAATAAAAAAAACCCAAAACTAAAATAGTAACATTGTAGAATATTAAACACATTTTAAATACATTTTATGATACACGGCACTGTATCGATAATAAAAATATATTTGTAAAATAATAAAAATCCTACGTGCCGGGATTTTATTGTATCCTTTTTTGTAATTAATACAGTCCACTCAAACAAGCTATAACAGGTAATAAATATTGTAAATTAGTTAAGTTAGTTTTAAGATTATTTTTGTATAAATACAGCATACTTTTTAAAATAAAATCAGTATCGACTGAATACTCATATGATAAACTTCGATTACTTATTTTTATTCAATCAGGTTCATGTGCTGGATTGCATAAGTGAATGCTAAGCTGGTTAATGTGCCGGATTAGCTAAATCCGTATCAGACTAGATACGGATGAAAACATAACGGGTAAAGGCTGAGCTGGTTTAAGTGCCGGATGCCTAAAAGCTCTATCAAACTAGGTACATTATATAACATCAATGTATTAAGCCTGATCCGACTCAACTTCGCCAATTAGTGGACAACATTTCGGCTTTGTATAGTTCGCTTAAGTCACTGAGATCACACGAGCAGATATGTGACGCAATCATGATGCACTTGGTAATGACGAAAGTGGATAGTGAGACGAAACGGAAATGAAATGAATGTCACGACTATTCGAAATTACCAACTTGACTGGAATGTTGCAAGATATTTGACAGGCGATGCCAACTAGCAATGGCCAAACCAAAGGCCAAAAAGTCAGCTTCATTGTGTATTTTGTTTAAAACCTGGTCATTATATTACTAATTGTGCAAATTTTTTAGCTCTCTCAGTTGAAAGTCGATGTCAACAGGCGAAGCAAATCCATCTATGCTTTAATTGTCTCCGATCACATTAGCACACATTGTCCATCAACGTATTCTTGCCAAATGTGCAAAAAACGACATAATTCACTCTTACATAATACTGGTGCATCATCCAATATGGAACCTTTAAGTGCACAAGTGCATTGGTTCCAGACGAAACTACTATTCGTGAAAAATCAGTGGTGCTTTTGGCAACAGCAATGGTGTTAGTTAAAGATACATCGGGTACTTTTCAATTCTGTAGAGTGTTATTAGATTCATGCTCGCGCGTCAATTTGATATATGATGTGTAATGCACTTCATCTAAAAAAATCACAAAGCGAAAATAGTCTAGTTGGTGTTGGAGCTGCATCAGTAAATATTAAACATAAAACAATAAGCACGATATGATCAAGATTAAACAGTTTTAAAGCAGTACTTAAGTTTTACGTCACCAAAAAAATTTCGTACATCATCACAAGTGTCATTAAATGAGTTATTAATGGTGGGCCCTATAATCTAAAATGAACTTCTAATAACATTATTAAGATTTCGATTGTATCAATATGGAATAACGGCTGACATAACAAAAATGTATAGACAGTTTTGGCTACATCCGAATGATCGCAATTTTCAACTAATTTTGTAGCGTGAGCATAAATTGCAAAATATTTCAGTTTATCGACTTAATACTGTTACATATGGCACGAGTTCTGCGCCACTACTTGCAACCCGATGCTTACACAACATTGCAGATAACTATCCTTTCACTAAAGAAACAGGTAAAATGATGATAAAAAGGGATTTTTATGTTGATGACATGATCTCAGGAGCAGATGACTTGGACACACTGCAAACCATCAAAAATGAAACGAGATATTGGATTTCTACAACATACCGTTAACAAAGTGGAATAGCTGCACCAAATGTTAAACTTACAGATATTGAGACTACAGGAGACCTGGCATGCCCACTTGGCATGTTGTGGAATGCAAGAGAAGACTATTTTTGCTTCGCTTTTCAACCAACTAATGTACCAGCAAGTCATACTAAACGAAACATTTTGTCATTAGCATCATTTTTATATGATCCATTGGGTCTAATTAATCCACTCATCATCAAAGCTAAGATTTTGTTACAACAACTGTGGATAATTGGATGTGATTGGGATGGATCCATACCTCAAGAAATTTACACAAAATAAAGCAGAATTCTTGCTGATTTGCATCAAGTGGTACTTCTTAAAATTCCTAGGTTTACTCGAATCCAGAACTCAATTAACATGCAAGTACATGGCTTCAGCGACGCATCAATTAGAGCATACGGATGTTGTATCTATCTAAGTTGTCAAGATGATTTTGACAATGTCAGTGTTCGTTTATTAACTTCCAAATCCCGAGTAGCTCCTGTGAAAGCAAGATTATTACTACGTCTTGAATTTTGTGCCGCCCATCTTCTTGCTGGATGTTGGAACAAGATTAAAGACAATTTATTATATTATATTAATAACATGATCTGATTCACAGATTACTTTACATTGGATTAGTTCTCATTCTTCAACACTAGCGACCTTTGTTGGTAATCGAGTTGCTGACGTTCAAGAATGGTCGGTAAATGCATTTTGGCGCCATGTATCAACCGATCCGAATCCAGCTGATCTCGTTTCTAGAGGGTGTACAGTCCCAGAATTACTTCAAATTCAAAGGACCTTCATTTTTAATGTTGCCGTTGCCAAACTGGCCAGAACATTCAATAAATAAATGCATTTTGAAAGATATCAAGCTTTCGTATTTGCTACAGAGACTTCATCAGATAAGCAATTATAACAAATGTCTACGTGTGGTTGCGCTGATGGTAAGTTGGCACCACAAGCACGAGGCACAAATTCAATCATTATTCGTGGTAGATGAAATACAACGCACTCTGTTGCAAATTATATATATTATTCAACATTATTTTCACAAGGATATTGTGCTTTTACACTACTCAAAGCAATTACGGAGTAAATTTGCCTTTTTGGCTCCATTCCTAGAAACATCCGGCAGCCTTACTTTAACAATATACAGTTTGTGTAACCTCACGTCAATTATTCGCATTAGGCCTTTTTTATGTTGTTGACTACAGTGTGAGAAAGGTTGGGAAACTTAACAATATTGGCGCAGCCGGTACACGTTTTATTGCTGAAAAGGAGACAAAACGTGCAACGTGCGCCCACAAATCGTTGCAATCACACCTGTTGTTTAATTTTTTGGTTGACGAATCAACAAAATAGTATGAATTAGGTCATAAGTTAAGCGCTCGCATAGGTTGCTTAGAAAGCAATCTGTGCGAATTAAATAATAAATTAGTTTAAGTAAAAATTGTATATCTTGCAATTATTATTGCATTTTATTTTGTATAAAAGACCAATTTATTTTAAATAAAAACAGTTATTTACTTACAATCAATATTTCCGCATTCGTATATTGTTCCCCCACCAGTGGTAAGGAACTTATAGTTTGTTACTGAACATCGTTGTTCATTTTGGTTCTTCGAGCTGGATATTTGAAATTTCCCCCACCAGTGGTAAGAGTTTCAAATATACCAAACTAAGAGACTTAAGTCTAAAATTGAATCAAGTACAAGCGTACCGAGACTTTTAACATCGGAGTGAAGTATATACAAGCGTACCGAGGCTTTTAACAAGGAGTGAAGTATATACAAGCGTACCGAGGCTTTTAACATCGGAGTTAAGTAAATACAAGCGTACCGAAGCTTTTAACATCGGAGTAAAGTAAATACAAGCGTACCGAGGCTTTTAACATCGGAGTGAAGTAAATACAAGCGTACCGAGGCTTTTAACATCGGAGTGAAATAAATACAAGCGTACCGAGGCTTTTAACATCGGAGTGAAGTGAATACAAACGTACCATCGGAGTGAAACAAGCAGAAGCGTATCGAGGCTTTCAACAAACACAAATCAAATACAAATAGAGGACATCATGGAGAACGAAGAGATAGACCAAGCTATCCAACAACAAAAGGAAATTGAAGGTGAGATCCAGAGGATCTGGATAAATTTTAAAAAGGATTCTACCACAAGATACTCAAGGCAGTATTTTGAGACGCGTTTGGAAAATTTGCGTCGGAATTGGGACGCATTTGAAGACAATAATGATAATCTGATCAAAAATTTGAAGCCTGATCATGAATATATCACAAAAAATTACTTTGGCCAGTTACAACAAAGACGGAATGAAATCGAGAATCGATTTAATAATGAATTGAAAATACTATGGTAAAGAGAGCAAGAGGAAGCTCGATCATCTAGGAATCCAGACATAAGTAACAATGACGAAGTCACCATCACCGAGCCATATAATATTACGAACAAACGTTTAGCAATCTTAAGTACAAGTCTGTTGCAGATCAAAGAGACAATAGAATTAACGAAAAGTATTGAAACGGACAATCTTATTAATAAGTTATTGTCGCTAAGAGTAAAAAGAAACGAAAATGCACAGAACTTAAAAACATTAATGCATGCTTCTAGAGAAGGTTTATATGGTATACGTAATTTAAATGTGGACACGTCAAGTTGGGATCCACTAATAATTCAGATACTACTTCCAAAATTAGATGGTGAAACCAGAAAATTATACCAACATTCAAGAAGAGCATCAACACAAATACCAAAATTGAACAGCTTATACGAGTTTATTGAGTGTAGAGTTAGAGGACTGGAGGCAACTCGTGACACAAATCGCGAAAATAAGAATAATTTTCGACCAACAGCTGTAAATACAAAAACGCATATATTTACAATACATACGCTATGTTTGGTGTGTAATGGTAACCATCAATTAATTCGATGTTCAAAGTTTTTAAATATGAAGGTGCCGGAACGTCGTGAAAAGATTATGAGCGCCAAATTATGTCTTAATTGCCTTCAGAGTGGGCATTTTAGTAAGTTGTGCTTGAATAAAAAAAAGATGTACAATTTGCGACAAAAAACACTATCATCTTATGCATGAACAAGTTAAAGGAAAACCAACATTCACAAATAACATAAATAAACAGAGGATGCCAACACTGAAGAACACTACGCAGACCGAAGTGGCAGCATCGTACAACATCCAAAAGGAAAAAACTGTTTTACTAGCAACAGCAATGGTAATTATAAGAACTAAAAAACAACTTAATCCGATACGAACGCTTCTTGATCAAGGATCACAATATTGTATAATAACAGAACAATCAGCAAGACCAATCAGAGCGCCATTGACCAATTATCAAACTCATGTAAAAGGTATCAATGGGCAAACCACAAGCGTGATAGCAAAATGCTCATTAAAAATTCAATCTACATATGATAAGAATAAGAGCTGTCATATCGAAGCAATAGTGTTACCAAAAATCACATCAAAAATGCCAAATACAGAATTCACGCCAGGAAAATGGTCGCATATCGATGGATTGAAGTTAGCAGATCCTTGGTATGTTGAACCAAAGGAAATACAATTTTTAATCGGGTCGGACGTGTTACCAGAAGTGTTTAATTAAAATTAAAATTAAGCAATTAAAATTTTAGGAATAAAATGGTGTCCTAAATTGGATCAATTTGAAATTAAAATAAATACCACGTCATTCAGTTCAAAATACACAAAAAGAGCAATTCTAAGTGATGCTGGAAAACTATTCGATCCATTTGGATGGCTGTCACCTGTAACCATTAAAGTAAAAATCATGATACAAAAATTGTGGATGTTAGGAATTAGTTGGGATACAGAGATCCCACCTAATCTACAGGCACAATAGGAAGAATTTAAATTGCGATTACCTGCAGTCAGAAAATTACCATGAAATGACGGACACAACATTCAGAGAATAGTTTAATCGAGTTACATGGATTTGCAGATGCATCAGAAACAGGATATGCTGCAGTTGTATACACAAAGGTTATCAATGCAGAAAGGGCTACAATATCCCTAATAGCATCAAAACCAAAGTTGCCTATTAAGCAGGTGTCATTAGCCCAAAAATCATTGGAGTTATGTGCAGCTGTGCTATTAACAAAGTTAATTAATTACATTCAGAAGAATAACAAGATTACCCATAGTAAAATTATTGCATGGTCAGATTCAAAAATTGTATTAAATTGGCTAAAGCAATACCCCAACATATGGACTACGTTTGTAGCAAACAGAGTATCGTATATTCAGGATACGTTTAAGGATATTTAAGGATATATTATGGTGGCATGGTCCAAATTGGCTAATAAAAGATGAAGGAAATTGGCCAGAAAATGATGAAGTAATAGATTTGAATCTTATTCCAGAAACCAGATAAACTGCAATATGTACCGTCGTGAACGTTACCAATGATGAAGAATTTATTAATCGATTCGTTTATAATTGTCAAAGAAAGAAATTCCAAAGAAATTGCGACAACCTGACGGCAGACCATATCGATGCAGCGGAAATTGTGTTGGTGAAGCAGGCGCAAAAATGTTTTACAATTAATGAAAAGTAATATGTTGTGTTCATTAAACTCATTTTTTGACGGTGCAGAAGTACTAAGAGTGGGCAGCAGATTAAGAAATGCGGATTTATCTGACAACTAAAAGTATTCAATAATTTTACATAGAACAAGTATTTTGGCTAAACTCATAATCAATCAGGCGCACATTATTACGGCTACTTTTGTATGCCTGGCAACAAAGGCAATTCACATTGAGTTAACTTCAGATCTGACATCTCATGGATTTTTAGCAGCACACAAACGAATGATAAGCAGACATGGCGCAGTACATCATACTTATAGCGACAATGGTACTAATTTTACAGGTGCAAATAATATTTTACAGAAGATTAAGGAGAATCATTTAGCCGAAGCAGGTATACGTTGACATTTTATCCCTCCTAGCTCCTGGCTCACCTCACTTTGGTGGTCTCTGGAAATCAGGAGTAAAATCCATTAAATATCATCTAGCTAAAATTTAAGGTGACCAAAAATTGACAAACGAGAAATTAAATACGGTCTTAATTCAAATCGAATGTTGTCTTAATTCACGGCCACTTTGTTCATTAACAGACAACATTGAAGACCGTAATGCACTTACACCAGGACATTTCATTGTGGGATTGTCATTGATGACTCCAGCGCATGATAGTCTTATTAACTTTACAGGAACTAGCCTAAAAAGATGGAAGATTGTGCAGAAAATAAAGCAAGGCTTTTGTAAACGGTGGCTCCAAGACGGTAAAAGAAACATTCAACAACAGAGATACAACAGAGAACAGAGATGGTCCTATTGAAGGACGAAACATTAATATCATCAACGTGGCCTATAGGTAGAGTCATAGAAGTTCATAAAGGAACAGATGGCTTAACTCGAGTTGCTACAATTAAAACCCAAAAAGGGATAGTAAAACGTACGATCCAAAAAATATGTCCTCTGCCAATCACTGATAATGTTAAAGAAGATCATATTCCGTCAAATCAAGAGAAGTTCCCAAATTCAGTTAGAGTGTTTGAAGCAACATCAACCCAAACAGATTCGGACACTCAAAATATGTTACCATATTTTTTAGTTCCGACAAACTCTACTGTAGGAGATCCTAGAACGCAACGACAATGGTTATCGGCTAGGCAATCAAAATCGACAGTTCTTGCTATATTTTTGGCATATCTCACATTAGGAACTACATTAGCACATTAACACATCCCGAATCAGGATTATTCATTGAAGGATTGGGCAAAGCAAAAATACAAAGAGGAACACTTAGAACCACTATCACATTTCCAATCCGTGACATAATTCCAGATCAAAGGAACGTTAATAACACCATAAAACAATTAACAATGTTGTGTACCAAGTCAAAGGCTGTCAATCGTTATATATAATGTGAAGATTTAGTTTCCGATTTAAATCATGAAGGGCGCATCTTAAGAACTACCATTGATCGATTTTTGACGGCAGAATCATCAGTTGCAAGAAGGCCCCAAGGAATATTAGGTACAGTGTTACCAACACTTTTTGGCGTAAACGATAAAGTGCATCACGACATTGAAACGTTGGTTCAAAACCAGAAATTATTAATCCAAAATACCAAATCAAATGCTAGAATCATGATATCCACAATAGCGGCAGTAAACAACACAGAAACTAAAATCATCAACAAAATCAACAGCTTTAGTAAAAGACAGATGCAAGGTTGGCATGATATCGGAGAAGGAAATAAACTGAACATATATGTACTTAATTCATATATAATGGCCTCCAATTACATTCGAGAAGTAGAATCAAAATACAACAAGATCTTCAATGTATATTTGAAACGCAGCCATATTTATGAATTTCTTTCTCATGATGAAATCAGTGACATTATAACTCGATGTTCCGCAAAAATTGGACCAGAAATGTATGTCTTGCCAATCCCGATGAACAGATTAGAATATGTTCGAGATACTGAAAACGTTATAAAATTACGATAATTGACTCTTACGTGGATCTGGAAGCTAGGCTTGACCAATTTACCAGAGCTCTAACTATAGCTTACCACATCGCTTGCCCGTCAATACGTACTAAACGTAGATCTCAACCTCCTTGGTGGAATAAGGAATTGGGATCAAAAAGACGCTACGTTCGCGAAATCTTCAAACTGGCTCAGCTAGCAGAAAGTGAAGTTATCTGGGAAGAGTACAGAGATATTCTTAAGCAATACAAAAAAGCCATTCGAAATGCGAAAAGAAACTCCTGGAAGGGTTTCTGCGCAGGTATAGAAAAGACGGTGGAGGTAGCTAGGCTTAGAAAACTACTATCCAAACACCCAACTATGCCTAACCATGTCAGGAAGGAAAACGGCAAATGGACAAAAACTAACACCGAATCACTTGTAGATCTCACTAACACTCACTTTCCTGGCTGTGCAATTGTGAGCAATACCGAACCGGTCAGGAACACAGTAGGCTTCGCAGGAAAACATATTCTCACTCAAACGAGGCTGGAATGGGCAGTCAAATCGTTCGCCTCATACAAATCTCCTGGACTTGATGGTATTTATCCAGCTATGATACAAAAGGCTTCGGACCTAATAAAAACATTGCTGATAAATATCTTTAGAGGATGCCTGAAGTATAATTACGTACCTGAAAACTGGAGAGTGGCAAGAGTCATTTTTATTCCGAAAGCAGGAAAAAATGGTCACCTCTACTCTAGAGATTATAGGCCAATTAGTCTTACCTCTTTTATTCTCAAAATTTTTGAAAAAATACTAGCAGCACATATAGGAGACCAATTAGCTTCTGAAGTTCTGTCAACAACACAACACGCTTATACTAAGGGCAGATCCACGGAGACTGCTCTCCATACACTTGTATCTAATATTGAAAAGGCCTTAGAATACAAAGAATACGCTCTAGGAGTTTTTCTGGATATTGCGGGTGCTTTCAATAATGTATCAACGCAAGCTATTTTAAATAGCTTAGATGATGTTGGTATAGACTCGGCTACATATCAATGGATTGCAAGCCTTTTAAGCTGCAGGCAGATAAGGGCAAAATGGAACTATACAACTCTAACTAGGGAAACATGTAGAGGAACCCGCAGGGAGGCGTTTTCTCACCCCTTCTCTGGTTACTGGTAATCAATAAAATTCTTAAACAATTTGATGGTAAAGCTCCGAAACTAATTGCATATGCAGACGACATCGCAGTAGTTGTAACGGGAAGATGCCTATCTACTCTAAGTGCGTTAATGAGCGACGCTCTCAAATCAATTTACAACTGTGCGACCGACGCTGGCTTAAGCGTAAACGCAGAAAAAACTGACACAATACTTTTCACAAGAAAGTATAAGGTCACAGCATGGACGCCACCTAACTTAAACGGAACTCTTTTGCCACTGAAAAGTCAAACGAAATACCTTGGAGTAATTGTGGATAGCAAACTGGCGTGGAAGCCTAATGTAGATGAACGGGTAAAGAAGGCAACAAATGCTTTATACGCATGTAAAAGGATGTTAGGAAGTACATGGGGTCTCTCACCCGGTCTTATATACTGGTGCTACATGGCTATAGTCAGACCTATATTACTTTACGGTATATTAGTTTGGTGGACAGTTGTAAAAAAGAAAACATCTATAAAACCGCTGGAAAAGGTCCAAAGACACGCGGTGATGTGCATCACCGGTGCAATAAGAACAACTCCGACAGCAGCTCTAGAAGCTATACTAAACTTACCCCCAATTGATATTTTTGCCGAGAATATGGCGGCAAGATCTTTCGGGCATAACGTTGTAAATCAGAATGCCACTCTTGATTCGGATTATATGATCCCGATCATGTACACCTGAGCAACAATAAAAACTGTGATCGAAAACGAAGGATGGAAAAAAGGCATGGTGCCAAAATGCAACACCAAAAATGTTTTCACAGACGGTTCAAAGATGAAAGTGGGAGTAGGAGCTGACATCTATTGTGCGAAATTGAGCATAAGAATGCCGTTTAAACTTCCCAACTACTGCAGTGTCTTCCAAGCAGAAGAATTTGCTGTTAAGAAAGCGGCGGAGCTTGTGTGTGGGGATGAAACGAGAAACCACTGCATAAATTTCTATGTGGATAGCCAAGCAGCCATTAAGGCGATCAAATCTTACTGGTCATCATCCAAAAATGTTCTAGAATGCAAGGAAGCTATAGCAAGACTAGCCTGCAACCACAGGCTATGTATGTACTGGATTCCTGGTCGTAAAGGCATAGAGGGAAATGAGACAGTTGATGCTACTTTCGGAGGAACAAACGAGCGAAGTACTCAGACCTCTGAAACAAATACATAAACTTCTGGACCAGCACATGATAAGGAGAGCAAAGGTAAGGTGGAGGAACTTAACCACCTGTAGAACAGCTAGAATTATGTGTAGACACATATACGAAGAAAAGTACACCAAGAATGTTATATCGTTTAACCGAAGAAACTGTAGAACATTAATTGGTGTGTTGACAGGTCACTGTTTGGTTGCATCACATGCCCAAAAACTAAATCTAATTCACAACGATGCTTGCAGGAAATGCAATGAGCCGGATGCAAAGGAAACTCTAGAGCATCTGATGTGTAATTGCCCGGCTCTCTCGAGAGCTCGACAAAAATACTTGGGGGCTTTCAGTTTTGCAGGACTGGAGTACATATCTGAGGTTTCTGTTGGAATCTTAATAAATTTTGCTAATGAAACGCGCATCCTAAGTGATGCATACAATCGCTAAAACAAGACTCTGATCTGGTATCGCAATGTACCTTAGTGGTCTACGCGTGACCTTTTTGGCCTACCAGCATAATCTAATCTAATCTAATCTAATGGTAGTTCTTAAGATGCGCCCTTCATGATTTAAATCGGAAACTAAATCTTCACATTATATATAACGATTGACAGCCTTTGACTTGGTACACAACATTGTTAATTGTTTTATGGTGTTATTAACGTTCCTTTGATCTGGAATTATGTCACGGATTGGAAATGTGATAGTGGTTCTAAGTGTTCCTCTTTGTATTTTTGCTTTGCCCAATCCTTCAATGAATAATCCTGATTCGGGATGTGTTAATGTGGGTGTTGCTAATGTAGTTCCTAATGTGAGATATGCCAAAAATATAGCAAGAACTGTCGATTTTGATTGCCTAGCCGATAACCATTGTCGTTGCGTTCTAGGATCTCCTACAGAAGAGTTTGTCGGAACTAAAAAATATGGTAACATATTTTGAGTGTCCGAATCTGTTTGGGTTGATGTTGCTTCAAACACTCTAACTGAATTTGGGAACTTCTCTTGATTTGACGGAATATGATCTTCTTTAACATTATCAGTGATTGGCAGAGGACATATTTTTTGGATCGTACGTTTTACTATCCCTTTTTGGGTTTTAATTGTAGCAACTCGAGTTAAGCCATCTGTTCCTTTATGAACTTCTATGACTCTACCTATAGGCCACGTTGATGATATTAATGTTTCGTCCTTCAATAGGACCATCTCTGTTCTCTGTTGTATCTCTGTTGTTGAATGTTTCTTTTACCGTCTTGGAACCACCGTTTACAAAAGCCTTGCTTTATTTTCTGCACAATCTTCCATCTTTTTAGGCTAGTTCCTGTAAAGTTAATAAGACTATCATGCGCTGGAGTCATCAATGACAATCCCACAATGAAATGTCCTGGTGTAAGTGCATTACGGTCTTCAATGTTGTCTGTTAATGAACAAAGTGGCCGTGAATTAAGACAACATTCGATTTGAATTAAGACCGTATTTAATTTCTCGTTTGTCAATTTTTGGTCACCTTAAATTTTAGCTAGATGATATTTAATGGATTTTACTCCTGATTTCCAGAGACCACCAAAGTGAGGTGAGCCAGGAGCTAGGAGGGATAAAATGTCAACGTATACCTGCTTCGGCTAAATGATTCTCCTTAATCTTCTGTAAAATATTATTTGTACCTGTAAAATTAGTACCATTGTCGCTATAAGTATGATGTACTGCGCCATGTCTGCTTATCATTCGTTTGTGTGCTGCTAAAAATCCATGAGATGTCAGATCTGAAGTTAACTCAATGTGAATTGCCTTTGTTGCCAGGCATACAAAAGTAGCCGTAATAATGTGCGCCTGATTGATTATGAGTTTAGCCAAAATACTTGTTCTATGTAAAATTATTGAATACTTTTAGTTGTCAGATAAATCCGCATTTCTTAATCTGCTGCCCACTCTTAGTACTTCTGCACCGTCAAAAAATGAGTTTAATGAACACAACATATTACTTTTCATTAATTGTAAAACATTTTTGCGCCTGCTTCACCAACACAATTTCCGCTGCATCGATATGGTCTGCCGTCAGGTTGTCGCAATTTCTTTGGAATTTCTTTCTTTGACAATTATAAACGAATCGATTAATAAATTCTTCATCATTGGTAACGTTCACGACGGTACATATTGCAGTTTATCTGGTTTCTGGAATAAGATTCAAATCTATTACTTCATCATTTTCTGGCCAATTTCCTTCATCTTTTATTAGCCAATTTGGACCATGCCACCATAATATATCCTTAAATATCCTTAAACGTATCCTGAATATACGATACTCTGTTTGCTACAAACGTAGTCCATATGTTGGGGTATTGCTTTAGCCAATTTAATACAATTTTTGAATCTGACCATGCAATAATTTTACTATGGGTAATCTTGTTATTCTTCTGAATGTAATTAATTAACTTTGTTAATAGCACAGCTGCACATAACTCCAATGATTTTTGGGCTAATGACACCTGCTTAATAGGCAACTTTGGTTTTGATGCTATTAGGGATATTGTAGCCCTTTCTGCATTGATAACCTTTGTGTATACAACTGCAGCATATCCTGTTTCTGATGCATCTGCAAATCCATGTAACTCGATTAAACTATTCTCTGAATGTTGTGTCCGTCATTTCATGGTAATTTTCTGACTGCAGGTAATCGCAATTTAAATTCTTCCTATTGTGCCTGTAGATTAGGTGGGATCTCTGTATCCCAACTAATTCCTAACATCCACAATTTTTGTATCATGATTTTTACTTTAATGGTTACAGGTGACAGCCATCCAAATGGATCGAATAGTTTTCCAGCATCACTTAGAATTGCTCTTTTTGTGTATTTTGAACTGAATGACGTGGTATTTATTTTAATTTCAAATTGATCCAATTTAGGACACCATTTTATTCCTAAAATTTTAATTGCTTAATTTTAATTTTAATTAAACACTTCTGGTAACACGTCCGACCCGATTAAAAATTGTATTTCCTTTGGTTCAACATACCAAGGATCTGCTAACTTCAATCCATCGATATGCGACCATTTTCCTGGCGTGAATTCTGTATTTGGCATTTTTGATGTGATTTTTGGTAACACTATTGCTTCGATATGACAGATCTTATTCTTATCATATGTAGATTGAATTTTTAATGAGCATTTTGCTATCACGCTTGTGGTTTGCCCATTGATACCTTTTACATGAGTTTGATAATTGGTCAATGGCGCTCTGATTGGTCTTGCTGATTGTTCTGTTATTATACAATATTGTGATCCTTGATCAAGAAGCGTTCGTATCGGATTAAGTTGTTTTTTAGTTCTTATAATTACCATTGCTGTTGCTAGTAAAACAGTTTTTTCCTTTTGGATGTTGTACGATGCTGCCACTTCGGTCTGCGTAGTGTTCTTCAGTGTTGGCATCCTCTGTTTATTTATGTTATTTGTGAATGTTGGTTTTCCTTTAACTTGTTCATGCATAAGATGATAGTGTTTTTTGTCGCAAATTGTACATCTTTTTTTTATTCAAGCACAACTTACTAAAATGCCCACTCTGAAGGCAATTAAGACATAATTTGGCGCTCATAATCTTTTCACGACGTTCCGGCACCTTCATATTTAAAAACTTTGAACATCGAATTAATTGATGGTTACCATTACACACCAAACATAGCGTATGTATTGTAAATATATGCGTTTTTGTATTTACAGCTGTTGGTCGAAAATTATTCTTATTTTCGCGATTTGTGTCACGAGTTGCCTCCAGTCCTCTAACTCTACACTCAATAAACTCGTATAAGCTGTTCAATTTTGGTATTTGTGTTGATGCTCTTCTTGAATGTTGGTATAATTTTCTGGTTTCACCATCTAATTTTGGAAGTAGTATCTGAATTATTAGTGGATCCCAACTTGACGTGTCCACATTTAAATTACGTATACCATATAAACCTTCTCTAGAAGCATGCATTAATGTTTTTAAGTTCTGTGCATTTTCGTTTCTTTTTACTCTTAGCGACAATAACTTATTAATAAGATTGTCCGTTTCAATACTTTTCGTTAATTCTATTGTCTCTTTGATCTGCAACAGACTTGTACTTAAGATTGCTAAACGTTTGTTCGTAATATTATATGGCTCGGTGATGGTGACTTCGTCATTGTTACTTATGTCTGGATTCCTAGATGATCGAGCTTCCTCTTGCTCTCTTTACCATAGTATTTTCAATTCATTATTAAATCGATTCTCGATTTCATTCCGTCTTTGTTGTAACTGGCCAAAGTAATTTTTTGTGATATATTCATGATCAGGCTTCAAATTTTTGATCAGATTATCATTATTGTCTTCAAATGCGTCCCAATTCCGACGCAAATTTTCCAAACGCGTCTCAAAATACTGCCTTGAGTATCTTGTGGTAGAATCCTTTTTAAAATTTATCCAGATCCTCTGGATCTCACCTTCAATTTCCTTTTGTTGTTGGATAGCTTGGTCTATCTCTTCGTTCTCCATGATGTCCTCTATTTGTATTTGATTTGTGTTTGTTGAAAGCCTCGATACGCTTCTGCTTGTTTCACTCCGATGGTACGTTTGTATTCACTTCACTCCGATGTTAAAAGCCTCGGTACGCTTGTATTTATTTCACTCCGATGTTAAAAGCCTCGGTACGCTTGTATTTACTTCACTCCGATGTTAAAAGCCTCGGTACGCTTGTATTTACTTTACTCCGATGTTAAAAGCTTCGGTACGCTTGTATTTACTTAACTCCGATGTTAAAAGCCTCGGTACGCTTCTATATATTTCACTCCTTGTTAAAAGCCTCGGTACGCTTGTATATACTTCACTCCGATGTTAAAAGTCTCGGTACGCTTGTACTTGATTCAATCTTAGACTTAAGTCTCTTAGTTTGGTATATTTGAAACTCTTACCACTGGTGGGGGAAATTTCAAATATCCAGCTCGAAGAACCAAAATGAACAACGATGTTCAGTAACAAACTATAAGTTCCTTACCACTGGTGGGGGAACAATATACGAATGCGGAGATATTGATTGTAAGTAAATAACTGTTTTTATTTAAAATAAATTGGTCTTTTATACAAAATAAAATGCAATAATAATTGCAAGATATACAATATTTTCTTAAATTAATTTATTATTTAATTCGCACAGATTGCTTACTAAGCAACCTATGCGAGCGCTTAAGTTATGACCTAATTCATACTATTTTGTTAATTCGTCAACCAAAAAATTAAGCAATAGATCTGAGCGATTAACTCATTTCCTAGTTGTTAGTTTTTTTGCTGATTCATCAACAACGCTCTTTCGGGCTATGCCGAAAATGCATGTTATGCAGAGTGTCACATCAGTATTGGCAATTTTGTATTTTTACTACTTCTTGGTTGTGCCTAAATTTAAAAGGAAATTTAGATATGCTCACTTTCGATTTGCTACCAAAAATAACTAGCAAGAAAAAACTCATAGAGGCTGTAACAATGTTAATTTATTTTTATATTATCTTATAATAATTGATACCAGTACTTACGCGTTTTTTTAAAATCGTAAAGTGTAATAATTATATTATTAGCGATTTTTAAAAAAATGCTGTGTTGCTTACTGCCATTTTTTCTCCAAAACGTATTAGAATTATAGTAATTTACTCCTAAAAGGCGCAAATTTTTAAATTTATTACTAAACAACACTGTTTTGCCTTAGTGCCGGGGCACAAATACGCCGGCTCTAAGGCCGGAGTTTGAACGGCCATATTGTTTTTTCTCTCATTCTCAAATTTAAAATTT